>NC_090442.1:184737895-185054395 GCF_031143425.1 Pleurodeles waltl
CAGGACTAGTGTGTGTGTGTGTGTTGATGTGCTCCTTGGTATAGGGCAGAACTACTGTGTGTGTCGATGTGCTCCTTAAAGGGCAGGACTACTGTGTGTGTGTTGATGTGCTCCTTGTTAAAGAGCAGGACTAGTGTGTGTGTGTGTGCGTGTGTGTGTTGATGTGCTCCTTGCTAAAGAGCAGGACTAGTGTGTGTGTGTGTGTGTGTGTGTTGATGTGCTCCTTGGTATAGGGCAGAACTACTGTGTGTGTGTCGATGTGCTCCTTAAAGGGCAGGACTACTGTGTGTGTGTTGATGTGCACCTTGTTAAAGGGCAGGACTACTGTGTGTGTGTGTGTGTGTTGATTTACTCCTTTTTAAAGGGCAGGAATGCTGTGTGTGTTGATGTGCTCCTTGTTAAAGAGCAGGACTAGTGTGTGTGTGTGTGCGTGTGTTGATGTGCTCCTTGTTAAAGAGCAGGACTAATGTGTGTGTGTTGATGTGCTCCTTGTTAAAGAGCAGGACTAGTGTGTGTGTGTGTGTGTGTTGATGTGCTCCTTGTTAAAGAGCAGGACTAGTGTGTGTGTGTGTGTGTTGATGTGCTCCTTGTTAAAGAGCAGGACTAGTGTGTGTGTGTGTGCGTGTGTGTGTTGATGTGCTCCTTGTTAAAGAGCAGGACTAGTGTGTGTGCGTGTGTGTGTTGATGTGCTCCTTGTTAAAGAGCAGGACTAGTGTGTGTGTGTTGATGTGCTCCTTGTTAAAGAGCAGGACTAGTGTGTGTGTGTGTGCGTGTGTTGATGTGCTCCTTGTTAAAGAGCAGGACTAGTGTGTGTGTGTGTGTTGATGTGCTCCTTGTTAAAGAGCAGGACTAGTGTGTGTGTGTGCGCGTGTGTGTGTTGATGTGCTCCTTGTTAAAGAGCAGGACTAGTGTGTGTGTGTGCGTGTGTGTGTTGATGTGCTCCTTGTTAAGGAGCAGGACTTGTGTGTGTGTGTGTGCGTGTGTGTGTTGATGTGCTCTTTGTTAAAGAGCAGGACTAGTTTGTGTGTGTGTGTGTTGATGTGCTCCTTGTTAAAGAGCAGGACTAGTGTGTGTGTGTGTGTGCGTGTGTGTGTTGATGTGCTCCTTGTTAAAGAGCAGGACTAGTGTGTGTGTGCGTGTGTTGATGTGCTCCTTGTTAAAGAGCAGGACTAGTGTGTGTGTGTGCGTGTGTGTGTTGATGTGCTCCTTGTTAAAGAGCAGGACTAGTGTGTGTGCGTGTGTGTGTTGATGTGCTCCTTGTTAAAGAGCAGGACTAGTGTGTGTGTGTTGATGTGCTCCTTGTTAAAGAGCAGGACTAGTGTGTGTGTGTGTGCGTGTGTTGATGTGCTCCTTGTTAAAGAGCAGGACTAGTGTGTGTGTGTGTTGATGTGCTCCTTGTTAAAGAGCAGGACTAGTGTGTGTGTGTGCGCGTGTGTGTGTTGATGTGCTCCTTGTTAAAGAGCAGGACTAGTGTGTGTGCGTGTGTGTGTTGATGTGCTCCTTGTTAAAGAGCAGGACTAGTGTGTGTGTGTTGATGTGCTCCTTGTTAAAGAGCAGGACTAGTGTGTGTGTGTGTGCGTGTGTTGATGTGCTCCTTGTTAAAGAGCAGGACTAGTGTGTGTGTGTGTTGATGTGCTCCTTGTTAAAGAGCAGGACTAGTGTGTGTGTGTGTGCGCGTGTGTGTGTTGATGTGCTCCTTGTTAAAGAGCAGGACTAGTGTGTGTGTGTGCGTGTGTGTGTTGATGTGCTCCTTGTTAAAGAGCAGGACTAGTGTGTGTGTGTTGATGTGCTCCTTGTTAAAGAGCAGGACTAGTGTGTGTGTGTGTGCATGTGTGTGTTGATGTGCTCCTTGTTAAGGAGCAGGACTTGTGTGTGTGTGTGTGCGTGTGTGTGTTGATGTGCTCTTTGTTAAAGAGCAGGACTAGTGTGTGTGTGTGTGTGCATGTGTGTGTTGATGTGCTCCTTGTTAAAGAGCAGGACTAGTGTGTGTGTGTGCGTGTGTGTGTTGATGTGCTCCTTGTTAAAGAGCAGGACTAGTGTGTGTGTGTGTGTGTGCGTGTGTGTGTTGATGTGCTCCTTGTTAAAGAGCAGGACTAGTGTGTGTGTGTTGATGTGCTCCTTGTTAAAGAGCAGGACTAGTGTGTGTGTGTGTGTGTGTGTGCGTGTGTGTGTTGCTGTGCTCCTTGTTAAAAAGCAGGACTAGTGTGTGTTGATGTGCTCCTTGTTAAAGAGCAGGACTAGTGTGTGTGTGTGTGTGTGGATGTGCTCCTTGTTAAAGAGCAGGACTAGTGTGTGTGTGTGTGTGTTGATGTGCTCCTTGTTAAAGAGCAGGACTAGTGTGTGTGTGTTGATGTGCTCCTTGTTAAAGAGCAGGACTAGTGTGTGTGTGTGTGTGTGCGTATGTGTGTTGATGTGCTCCTTGTTAAAGAGCAGGACTAGTGTGTGTTGATGTGCTCCTTGTTAAAGAGCAGGACTAGTGTGTGTGTGTGTGTGTGTGTTGATGTGCTCCTTGTTAAAGAGCAGGACTAGTGTGTGTGTGTGTGTGTTGATGTGCTCCTTGTTAAAGAGCAGGACTAGTGTGTGTGTGTGTGTGCGTGTGTGTGTTGATGTGCTCCTTGTTAAAGAGCAGGACTAGTGTGTGTGTGCGTGTGTTGATGTGCTCCTTGTTAAAGAGCAGGACTAGTGTGTGTGTGCGTGTGTTGATGTGCTCCTTGTTAAAGAGCAGGACTAGTGTGTGCGTGTGTGTGTTGATGTGCTCCTTGTTAAAGAGCAGACCTAGTGCGGCTGGAGAGTGCTACCCCCACTGCCCCATGTGTTATTCTGTGGTGTGCCGAAGAAGTATGTGAATGACACAATCACAGACCAGTGGATGAAGAGCGCTGGCTGAAAGACCTTATTAATAAGTGTATAATGTTTACAATTTTAGTAAAATTGAATGATTTGCGCTAACACAAGACCTAAAAATGGAGTCCCTGCAATATACCCACAGCTTCCAACCAAAGAGTTCTTTATGAATCAGAAATAAAGAACTATTCAAGTTGTGAGACTGGAATTATATCTTATTGAGCCACATCACATATAATTTTAATAGAACAGTCGGTGCTTCCTAGCAGGCAAGCATATTTAGAACAGGTACAGAATATAAGATTGTTCTTGACGGGAAGAAACAATACTGTTGGCTTTGGATTACTCTAACCTGGAGGCAGTGAAACACACAAGAATGACTAAAAAAATAAAAAAGGATAAAGAATGGAAAGAAAAGAAAAAATTTGGGCAAGTCAGGTATCCTCCCTGCAGCCCTTGCACTGAAGTACACTTCTTTTGAGGCTGTTGTGCATGAATGACCGGCTAACATACCATCACTCGTGATGCAGCACAGCCAGTGGCAACATTTGGTTGCCCTATTGCCCCATGCTATATGCTGTTGGAGGACAGCCACATGATAAAAAGGTCCTCATTGTTTGTGTATTTATTTAGGATGTTTTTTATTACATGAGGTTGGTGGGAAAATAAAGCTGCTTTTAGACCAGCCCAAAAAGTAGTTGCATAGAGCCAGGTTTCAGAAGCATTTTCTGGACACTGATGCACAGCTCTTTAAGCAGATGTACAAAAGGTTACAGGAAAGGATATCAAACACCTCACATTATCGCTGTTCCGCTGTCCTTGTATCTTTAGCTAGACACTCTAAATTCTATCATATAACGAGTTGTGAAGGAGGATAATGATTGGCCCAAATTCCTTTTTATGTTTACAGTAGTGGTGGCGAAAACTATTGGAGTGTATCTTTTAATGAATGGACAGCTTGACAGAAAGTAACAGGATCCATTACAACTCCCGTTGAAGCCAGTTAGCACTTCCATTGCAGTGTATGGACAGTGAAGTGTCCATTCAGTGCAGTGTAGGGGCATTGATCCTTTCTATGGAATTGATGTACCACCATTTTGGAATAGTATCTCTTTATTGACTTATGCAGACATTGCATAGAGCTGTTTCATTGCATAGAGCTGTTCCATTGAGCCCTTTATAACATCACGTACTAGGGAGTGTGCATGCAGAAGTGATGCTCCGAGCAGCGCAAAAACAAGGAGCCGGCTGCTCCTCTGTACCTTTGTTGCCCCACCAACCCCATTGCTTGCGCCCCATTCTGCAGTCTGTTCTTCCATGATGATGGAACATTGTGTCCAGAGTGGAGACCACGCACGGAGACCGGGACTGGGACTTCAGAGCCAGGTAATTGGGAGGGCGGTTCCTGCACAGTGTGCTGCTACTCTGTCCTTTTTTCTGTGCCCATCGCCTCTATCATGTTGTGATTCCTGCGGTGCTCAAGCTGGCACGAGTGGGGTTAGAGTCGGGTCCTGTCCGTCCCCTTTCCCACTGCCTTCAAGTACGAAAGAAAAGCTGAATAAGATGGAAGATGTTCATTGAGCTGGACGGCACTGCTGCTCTTCTGGGACAGCCAGGTCTCTAGGGGCACGTGGCACTCGATGAGAACCTGTGAGCTGGTGAGCGCCCTGGGCTACATCTACGCTCTCCTCACTGCCTTCGGCTCATAGTGAAAAACCTGTCTTGCCAATGGGAGTATCAGGAGTTCAGGCAGGTTGTGACTCCAGGAACTGCGGGTTGCCTCGGGCAACACTTCTTGCCTGAAGAAAGCCTAAATAACATGCGACCACTGAACTGTCATGAAATAGGTTTGTATGCGCATAGGCCATCAGGTGCTCTAGACCCGACTCCCGTGGTGGGGAAGGTTTCAGTGCAGGTAAGTTGTGGGAGTTGGCCCTCACCTTGTCACTAGCAAGTGCTTGGAAAGCCTGTCAGCTTTCGTGCCATTCCATGCCTGAAGGAAGACCTGGACAAAGACCGCCCCAGGACATTAGGACAGCCACGTCTACTGTAGAGTTCCACAAGAAACTGAAAACCTGGCTTTTCAACTAAACCTTCATGCATTGCCTACACCTACTCAGTGCCTGGAAACCCTCACAAGTGACACGTTTGCACGCTGCAAATCCACGTCACATTGCATAACATCACACTCTAATAAAACCAACTCCTGCTGGTGTCAGGTAAGGTGGTGTTTTTTGGGCTGGGGACCCCAAGACACATGAAAAAAAAAAACATACGAAGAATGGGTTCTTATACCCAGGATCAACAGGCCAGAATGCATAAAGACTGGCAAAATAAGGAAGAGAGGAGCCCGTCTATAGAGGGGGAGTAATACCTTTGCAGCATGCTCACCTGTGTCCCAACTTGCATGTCCGATTGGTCAGTATAAGGGAAGTGTGGTGGCCTTATCCTACTCCACCAATATATTGAAGGAGCTGCAGAACAGGCAGTCTTTTTTTAATTCAACACCATATATAATGAGCACTTTTCTGTCATATGAGGTGGAAATGTGCGACTGGCAGCAAGGCTGGTGTGCTCTTTGTTTTCCTACAGTGTGACCAGACCTTTGACTGTTAGGGTCCCATATAAGAGGTGAACATGCACCTCTCAATTGCAAGCCTGAGAGATGGTAATATCCATAAAAGACTTAAGCATACACCTAGTCTTGAAGGCTATATAAATATACATGCGTAAGTCAAGCATTAAATAATGTCCCGGATGGGGTTGTTGAATGGCAGAAATATATCCAGAACAGTGGTTCAATCAATCAATCAATCAGGGAATTTGTAAAGTGCACTACTCACCTGTGAGGGTCTCAAGGCGCGGGGGCTGCTACTGCTTGAACAGCCATTCTTTTTTTTATTTTTTTATTTTTTTATAAAGACAATTTTTATTGATTTTGCAAAATAAAACAGTGATACATACATGTAACTAGGCGCCAACGGGCACCGAACAAGGTCAATCCTGAGTCCTGGACACCACCCTGAGTGAAAAGATTATGCACCTCCCTGCAAAATTGTCTCGTGAAAATTTTCACCCAATAGAAGGGGGAGAAGGAAGGGCTTGTTCAGGCTCTTCTGGTGTTAAGCCGGTCGATAGTGCCGGGAGGTTGATTGTTGTGGCCTCCCATTTCCCCCATACCTTATTATATTTATTCGGGCACCCTCTAGCCTCGTAGACAAGTTTTTCACGTTGAGCACACCAATCCACACCTCGCCTCCATTTAGTCAAAGTTGGTGCGCTTTTGGTTTTCCAGTCTGCCATTATATCTCTTTTAGCCACTAAGCATGCTACCCCGAGAAAGGTCCGTTCCTCCCTCCCCAGTCCAGTATCACCCATTATCCCCAGTAGGAGCGGCTTTGGTGTCAACCCCATGTCCGTCTGTAAGGCCGTTGAGATCTCCCTTGTAACAGCCTTCCAGTAAGCTTTAATGATTGGGCAGGACCATACCATGTGGAAAAGGTCTGCGTCTGGGTCCTTACAACGTGGACAGTCGGCTGCAGTACGGAGACCTGCCCTGTACAACCTGACGGGTGTTAAGTAGGCCGCATGGAGATAGTAAGACTGTATTAGTCGGAGACGAGTCGTCATCGTTAGGGTGTGTGGAGCTGCTAATGCTTCATTCCAGTCTATCTCTTCCATAGGACCCACCCACCCCTCCCATCTCCGACGGAGTCCCTCTAGGGAGTCGGCAGTGGTGGCGATTAACGACCGATATATCTGAGAGACACCTCCCCTACCCAGGTTGAACAGCCATTCTTTTTTACTTCTGTGGACCCCCAGTTTATCATTACTGGAACCCGGGGACCCCCCACTGAATCATTTTTTAAATCTGGGGACCCCTCCCCCCTCTACTAAGACATTACTGGAAGTCGGGACCCAGGCCTAAACATTATTGATGATTTGAACACCAAAACAATACACAAAAAATACAGGAACAGGCATTCCACACACAAATAAACAAATGATAATACATGTAACTTAATTTGGAAAGAAATAGAATACAAAAAATTAAAAATGTAATAGGAAAGTTGGAGCTTTTCGGAATTCAATTGAAGCCACACATCGTCAATACTGTATTCTGTCTGCTGCACCTGCACTGCTCTCACAAATCAATCTGAGGATACCAATTTATTTCAAATTCCTTAACAGTCACAGTATGTTTTTAAAAAAAATCAATTGTACATTTAGCCACTTTAGATACACTTTATTATTATGTTAATATTAGTTCATTTTCTAAGCAGTCACTGACCCTCTGAGAAGACTTTGCGGACCCCCAGGGGTCCCCGGACCACAAGCTGAGAACCATTGATCTTGACTATTGCATCATCTCACTGTCTGATAGGGTTGTATCCTGTAACACAATGCAGAATCCTGCCGTGGAGCGATATGGGATGAAGGCCTGCTCTTTGAGACAATGGGCACATCTGGGACCAGTGAAGTGACATCTCAGCCTCATTCAATGATAATATAACACTGATGTGAAGGGATAGTAAGGGAATATGCCCCACTGGGAATCTACGGTCATATCAATATTCAGCAAATCAGTAAACATCCTACCAACATCATCAGTATGCTTCACTTTCTACAAATTCAATAGGTCTGTTATATAAGAGATTTATATTTTATTGTTAATTCTGAATTGTAATTATTTATAAACTATTGAATGCATGGTATACACAAAATGTGAGGTATATAATAACAACTTGCAAGCATTTTAAATTGGTTCAGCTTAGCAATGCCCAACATGCCATCAGTAAATCATGTGTTTGTTATGGTGGTGACTATAACCATGTGCATTTTGTCTACAAGTTTCATCTCTTATGACAGTAGAAAAACGTATTGTTTTTCCTAGCCTTCCTATCTAATAATATTTCATGAATGCAAATGACCTCAGTGCAGATCTACAGAAGTGTGTTTCAACCTTTATGCACACTCCACTGGCCTTCATCAGGAAGCATGTGGAAATGTGTTTGAAAATGGGAACCCTTATTTGGGACTTAATAGTATAAGTGATGCTACTTCCTGTGCTAAATATAGTATTTATTTGGAAATAACTTTTCTTTGTACTTTATAATCTGTATAAATTATTGCCGTACATAGTCGGTCTAATGGCATAATTCATAGTATTTGGATGACTTATGGGTTTTGCGTGAATTCACTGATGGATGTTGCATAAGCTTGCATCTTTTGCAGAGTTGTTGTCTTAGAAGAGATGATAAAATCACCACATGGTATGTTTAGTAACAGGCCTATTTAAATTCGGGGGCAAAATTAATACTTTTAAGCTATTCAGTATACTTTTCCAAATGTTGCCAGCTGCAGAAGAAAAGCTTGCCTTCCCTCAGTTCTACCCTCTTAGCATCTTTCTGAGGCCAAGTGGTGGAAACAAGGCTGGAAATTTGCTTTTCTGGCTTAATTGGTGAAAATTTGATTACGTGCCTTGGTCTGATAAATCCCAAGACACACACTTATTTGAGGCAAAACATATTGGAAGAAAGTGGGGGAAACAGTTCCCCTCTCAGTCTCGTATTATGTTGAATGTTGCTTGTGGAAGCATAACAAGCCCTTTTTGCATGTTTGGAATGACCCTTGAAGGGCTACACACGCTTTTATGTTTTAAAAGACATTCAGCAACTTTCATCATGAAAGGGCATTCCAGAAGGCCTCTCATCAGTATGCTATTCCCTCTCCAATCTCTAAGGCGGGTGATTCTACAAGCAACTACTGCACTAAGAGCAAGGGCAGAGGCCCTCAACTTACCAAAGGAATTGTCCAAACTAGTCTCCCAAGTTTGCCACAAGGTCAGCAGCATCCTCTCCAGTCTGCATCACCAGCAACTGAGACTATACTCGGTCATTGGTTAAGGATGTATAAACTGCAGACATTCCAGAGTTCACTGTCAGAATGAGGCCTGAAGGTGACCTCTTCAGTTGTATTGTCTCCTAGGTGTGCAGATGCCTCCTGCTGTGTGACCAGCGATATCCGGCCAGTGAAGTAACCCGCCCTGAATGTACCTATTTATCGGTATTTGTAAAGCAGAAGCCTAGCTTGAGCGTAACAAAGCGCTGTACAATAAAGGGAGGTTGGGTGATGGAAGATGATACAAGATCGTGTAGGTGTTGGGAGATGATACAAGATCCTGTACCTGAAATGGGGATTTACACATTTTTATTTCACTCACATTTCTCGTATATATTTGCATTACATATGGCCGCACCAAAGTCTCAGGCGAGCCAAACCCCCTCCTGGACAGCGGATAGTGGCTGCTCCTGAAGAGAGGGGTGGGGTCTGTGGTCAGAGCTCCCCGCTCTCCAGAATACATCCTGAGCCACTGAATCGGGGCAGGGTGAGGAGTAACTTGGCAATGGAAAGGCCTAAACTGTAGCCAGTTGGTGGCAGGCCTGCCGCCCTTCTGCAGGCCACAGTACTGGGTCAGTCTAACACGGTCCGTGTTCCTCTGCGTGTTGCCACTTGGTTTGGGGTTCGGGTCAGGTACATGGTCTGCATTCCATTCCAGTGAATCCAGGATGGCACAAACGAAGAAATAACGCTGAGACTGAGAACCGGGACGGGGTTCTCTTATGGTTCTATCTATGGCTTCAGTCAGGGTTGCAGTAAAGTCTTCAGCTGGTGACAGTCTCCTAATATCTTGGGTGGAGGGTAGTCAGGAGGGCGAGTGAGTGCAGGGCTCAAGCTGTCTTTCTCGTGTTCTCTTTCCCGCTCTCTATTTCTTTCTTGTTTTCATTGTTTCGTTCCTCCTTTCCTTGCTCTCTGCACTAGGTCCCCCTGACTTCTCTTGGGAAGCCTGGGGCGATTGCTTACGTCTCTTTCATTCCCCTCCAGCAGTGGTGTGTTGGAAATCTTATGTATTCCTTATGATGTGCCTTGAAACTCTAAGTCCTCCGTAGGCGCTATATAATGCACTACATGGCCCTACCAATGTTTACACCTTCAATGTGAGCGCTAATACCTTTAAGTTTCTCATTCTATCCGCTGCTGGGAAATTTCAATATGAAAAATAGCTGCAAATTGCGCCAACTGTGGGTGGTCGCCTCGCAGGGGATTTCTGTTCCAGGTTGGTGTGCATCGGGCTCCGCGCCGGGCACCTTTACCTGCATCTGCGTCCGGTGGCATGGGCAGCTGCTGCTCCAGCACAGGGCAGCGCTCGACGACACAGCTGAGACTTCTGTGTGCCATCGGATGCCCCGGGCAGCCCTCACTTTCTGCGGTTACATTTAAACTCACCAGCCAACTCTTTCGGGAAACCCCATCATACGCTTTTGCCCACTTGCCAGTGCCTGCTGTCGCCCTGCTTGGCACACCTCAATGCCCTTTGGCTCCATGCTAATTAAGAAACCGCAGCACAGGCAGAGCACACATCGCCCCATTCAGGTCCCCGTCTTTTTCTTCATACCCCCGAGGTGTCCCGCTGCTGGGGGCTCCGAGGCGACTCCCATGCTTGGGCCGGAAAGGGCCAAAGCCCGGAATCCGTGCCACCAGGAAACCATCCCCATCTGTCGCCAACAAGGCTCTGGTAAAGCGCAACAACCCTTTTAAAAACCGATGCTACGGTCATGCACAACCCCACGTGGGTGTAAATACTTGAATGCACTGTCATACACGTGTTTACTGCATCTGTTCCACATCCTTCTCATAGAGAGCATGAAACTGGGTAGCGGAGTCACAGTTCTTCTCAAGAAAAATACACTAAAAATAAAATAACTCTACCTACTTCTGATAAACCACTAATGATTGGGACCACAAAGCACTTGAAGTACCATGCAGCTTTGCAAGCTGTTAATAATTCACTTATGGTGGTAACTCAGAGATATCCTCCAAGGAACTGGGGAACTCTACACTTTACTAGGTGTTTCACCTAAACACCAAATACATAAATGCTCACATACTTTTTTAGGGTCGAGCACAAAGCGCTCTGTCCCTGGTGTAATCTCTCTGTGGGCTTATAACCACGCCCATCACTTTGGTTGGTTTGTGGGCTTGCCTTTTTAAAATTAGCTTTATTTAATTAGTGAAAGGCATACATATGTCATGCCTTTTCTGATGTTTAGCCCGCCGCGAGCACACTGGCCAACAACTGAAAACATATGAGGCTCAATGTTTTCCATATGTTTTCTGCACTACTTTTTCTCTTTATTTCGTAGGCAGCGTGATCTCGCTGGGCAGTAGTAGAGCACTTTACATGACATCCAGTGCTTAATTTGTGCTTATTGTTTCCGGTGCTGAGCACCAGCACTTATTTTTGAGGGCCGGGGCTTATTCTTCTGCCTCAAGCATTTGCTGCGAGCAAAAGACACATATGGGACAGACGGAGGAAGAGAAAAATAAAAAAAATGTCACAAAGGGAGAAGGTAGAAAGCTGCAGGAGTGAGCTGAAGGGGCAGCGAGTGTCTTTATATGGATTGAAGACACCTGAGATGGCTTTAAGATTAGGCTGCCTCAGTATTCGTGTTCACACATTTAATTGCAGCAGCCGCATGCTTAAGAGTAGGGCTTTGGGCACCAGCACCTTTTTATTTACAAATTAAGCACTGATGACATCCACCCTGTTACATGGATATTTGCATTTTTGCCGGTAATATGGATAATTGCACTTTTGCCGGTTACATGGATAATTGCACTTTTGCCAATATGTTTCACTGTGAGCGAACTTCTGTTTCCTTTTGTGTGTTTGCTTTGCTCTCATGGCAGCCGTCGACTAGCTTATGTGAAACTGTTTTACTTTTCAGTTTATGTGGCAAGAAAAGTCTGGTTAGAAGTTTACAGCGCTAATAGCTTTAACTCAAGCAAAAGCGAGACCCATTGCATTGCAAATGCTTGTTTATATTTTGCTTTTCAGATTTCCTGCCACTAGTGCCTCGGCTGTTCCAGCCACTCAACCTGATAAGTGGCCTTGGGCTGATCTATTGAACCACCAAGCCATGGACTAGGTCTCTGCCCCCTCTCTTTGCCCAGATATTGGCAGTCACCCCTGTACATCACTTTTGTTCCCAGAGTATCAGGGTGCAGAATGGAGAGTTTAAGGGCATTTTCCTATGGCTTGTGCCCTCTTTCGTCCTATTAGGGCCCAGGGCCCACTTTCCTGGCCCTTGACTTTCATCCCACACCTGTAGTATATTTGAACCCTTCTCTGTAATTACTCTAACCTGCTAACTATGTTCTTTCCATTGTTTTACCAAACCCTGAGCACTATTAGTGTAGGGAGAGCCATATACCCATTATGTTCTTGCCAACAGGTCGCTTCGGATTGGCTCCAGAGAGCAAGTACTGAGGCTGCCTGTAACCAGTGCATGCTGTGGTCTCCTACTCTGTTGCTTCAAGTTGGCACTTACAGATAATTGATCCACACTGCCTATAATCGGTGCCCTCCACGGGCTGCCCCCTGCTACTCATGGGTGGGCCCAACAGACATTTATAAGGCTGCCTGTAACCAGTGCATGCAATAGGCAGCTGTTCTGTTGCTCATAAGCGGGCCTATCCTGGCTGACTTTAACCAGTGGACAACGTGCTGCTCCTCTGTTGCTCCTGGGTGGGCCCTATGAGCATTGATGTAGGCGCTCTGTGGCCTGCACATGCTCTTGGGTGTTCCTCTGCCACTCACTCCTGGAAACTAGAGATGCCATTTGGCCTGGCTGCTAGGTAACTGTTCATGGGTTGAGCATCTTTGCCACTTTAAACTTTCTGTTAAAACTCTCTCTTGTAGTGTTTCCCAAACTGTGGGTTGCAACCCACTGGTGGGTCGTGAACTGATTTTTGATGGGTCGCAAAAGTTCAAGCAATAAATAAAGATGCCTTTAAATTCTATATTTATCTTGTCAAATTTGCTGGGCTTCAAGGCAGAGGTCAAAAGTCAGGCTTGTCTTTTGACAAATTGCTGCTTTTATAACATGGGGATTGGTGTTTACAAGCTCTCACTTTGCATTCAGAGAAAGAAAAGTAAGTAAAATTATGTGACAGTCTAGCTGGTGTACAGGCCTTTGAAAGGAAAGGCTGTAGAATGTATTTTTTTTTCTTTGCACCGCACAACAAAATGTAAATACCTTAAAATGAACTGTACACTTTCCGCAGTTAGGAAAACAAAAATGAAGTCCATTTTTTTTCTAATTCTGAACAAGTCAAGACACTTCACTTGGTGCACAAATGATAAATATTCACTGAAACCCGATTTTTACTTATCATTTGTGTGCAATATAGTTTAATCAGTAAAACTGTAAGTCGGTGCAGATTTAGTGGCCATTTCAATGGAAAATGTGCTGTCTGTAAATGACAGTGCACTAGCTCAAAATTGTTTAATTACATGTAAAAAAAAAAAAATCACACACCTCATGTCCACCAAAGCTAGATGAGTCTCGAAAGTTTGTTGTTGTAAAAAGTGGGTTGTGTGTCTAAAAAGTTGGGGAACTACTGCCCTATTGTATTTCTGTATCTAAACCTCTCTCCACCTCTCTGCCAACCTCTGTCTGTCTACCCAGTGTTATGTTGAGGGTTTGTGGGGCCCAGGCAAGACCTAGTTCAACTTGTTATGTAATCCTGTTAAAGTTTTAACATATAATTTAGTATTGTTTGGCATTACGCAGGCTTGAATTAGCAGGCAGAAAATCGGTACTAAAATTCATAGTTATGCTGTAAAGAACCCAAAATATGTCTTGCCCAGACAAATAAAAATCCTTAAGATGACACTGTTTATATAGGCTATTTTGTAGCCAGTGCATGTAATGTGCTGCTCATCTCTTGCTTCTGGGGGGACCCAACCAAGCAACATTTGAAAACTGCCTGGCACTGCCAGCTCTCACTGATGAAGACGTCATTGTCGTGTGCAAGTTGTGAATTAGGCCATAGTTTCAACCTGTGAGTCCTGGCACTTATTTGTCTTGATTCTTTGAGGGCCTGCTCACCTGGGACCTGATTGTTACCTTTGCTGCCTGTACCCAGTACATGCCTGTGGATGGATTCTCCCACTATTACTTCTCGATCACCTCTAATAAGGTTTTACTGTGGCCGCATTGCTACTTTGTAGAGCCTGTGCTATGGCTGCCCCTCTTGTGCAGGCCATCAGTTACTTCCCATCACTTTTGGGACAATTCTAGTTCTTGACATCATCTAACATAGGTGTCTGGGGGGGGGGGGGTTGACTGTTGCTTCACGGGGATTATATTGAGCATCTGCCACAACTGCCTGTATCCAGGCTGTTCCATGAACTGCTTCCCTATTGTTCCTGCATGAATCCTGTAGAGATCCTACAAGGCACAGCAATACATCTAGGCAAAGTGCATGTTCTCCATCTCTCACTCCTTTTCCTGACAGTACACAAGGCACAGTGACTCTAGCGAAGATGAAAGCACTCCTTTGTTCATTGACTACACAAATCACTTCCATATAGGCCACACTGCAAATTCAGCACTCATTCAACTAAGCCCTTTCTCACAGTGTAGAAATCTGCCCATTCACTAATGCGCTTCAGCTCCTTCTCGAAGGACGACAAATCGCTATAAAAATGCAATTACAGTACAGTGCCTTCTCCAGCCTAACTCCTGCAGCCATGGGAAGAAATTCCAACCTAGCCGCTTACCTCTCAGTCCCTCTCAGTGATAAAAGTTCTTACCCTTTCCCTAACTCATTCCTCCTGGTGCCTGTGTCCCCCACACCAGACATGTCCAGTTTGTGTTTGGCAGCTAGGTTGGGCCCATTGGACCTGTGTCCACACTGCTGCTTGGTTCCACCAGAGACCTGCTTACGTGGTTTCACCATACAGCGTGATCTACTCACACCGAGAGAATACATGAACAACTCCGAGAAGCTCTTGCACGTTCATCCAGGGTATATATCACAGTAAGGATGCAAGTGCTAGCCCCCTGCTCAAATATCCAAACCAGACTATTGACTGCCACTATACCATGAAGATAATTTGATGTAGATAAGCATAGATTCGCTATTATTTTATCCCCTGACAATACACATTGATGTGGAGTCAAGGATAGTAAATCTGTACTCCCCAGCATGAACTTGCCATTACAATATAGCAGTAGGTGATATTCAGGATATGACTATTTGACAGGACGATATAAAAAACTCAATATTTTGGATTATACAGTCTTATGCTCCACTTAATTAAATTTGAGGCCTAACCATTAGAGCCACGAACCCATGTGACCCTGTCATATCACAACACTGCCCGCTTAGGTTCTGTTTTAAATTAGGCAAGTCGTATGCGGATCACAAGCTTTTCTCCTTCCTCTTTTTTTAAAGTTCATGCTTTCATTAAAGTGTATTCCTTTAGTTAAAAATATGATGGCAGGCAGTTGAAAGGGGGCTGCGGTTTGCTAATCGGGAAGTGTCAGCTGCCATGTTTCCGATAGCTAAAAACTCTCCCAGGCTCACCCTCGCACCACTCCTATCTGCAGCCCAGCAGGAGGGGCCCGGCAGGCACATACCACCGCCCTCTGGCCCTGGGCTCTGGGGTAGGAGCCCACTCGATGCTCAGCCCTCAAGCATTCAGTAAGCACACTTTTTACATTTATTTTAAATTGGTGCCTAAGCTTTGTTGCTTGTTGTATAGTTTTACATATCCTCAAACAACCAGAAATAAAATTCTAGTTTGTGATGGAATCTTGAAGACCAGGGTGTGAAGGTACACGACCTCCGACTAATGGCAGAACGCGTGTTATGTCAAAGTCCTTGGCTGGACTTCACGTATGGTGGCTCCCATGACTGTGAGTTCCAGTGCTAGGGAAGGAACCGAACTACAGTTCCCAGCATTCATTCTGTCACTGCATCCTAGGAGTAGATGGGGGATCTCGCTGCCAGCAGCATGGGCCCAATTAAAAAAGGAAAAAATACCAGAAATGTACCGCTTAGATGTACTCATGCAGAGAAAACGCGACTAGTTTGGAATGGACAAACAATTCTAGAAGTAGTTACCGAACCCCAAGTTAGCAGTACATTTAAACAGCTAAAATACTTAACAAAAGTGTAGCTACCGTTTTGCATATTTTTTCTCCATTAGTTACCCCTTGAATAATTTTTGGGTTGCCTCATCGGTATTCAGAATATAGGTAATTTACTGCTGCCCCGGACTACATCTCCATCGGTATCCAAGGATTTTTTTTTTGTTTAATCTCTAAAGACGTGCTTACAGAGCATCGTGATCGGGCCTGTTGGCCGGGGTGTGCGCGCTTGGTGTCTCACAGGGAAGCGTTTGCCTGTGAGGGAGGTGAAAGCGAAGGCGCCTCCCCGCAGCCCCTCCAGCAGGAGTTGGCCTCGGCTTCTGCGGTTTGGGGTTTGTGTTCCTGCCATGTTTTCTCTCTTATCGGACGCTCGCACGGTCCTCCGTCTGTCAGGAGGTTCCCCCAGAGTTTCCATCGCAGGAAATTTCCTGAGGCTGGTGCGGCGCATTATCGAACCAACAATAGCATCTTCCTCTCTACAAAATAGCAGAAATGGAAACCAGCGGAAAACGGACGTTATTTCCGTTCAGAAGTTACCAAGAAACGAGAACACTTGTGCTTCCTTCGCGCAAATTAAGACTGTTATTTGTCACTCGCCACCCACAATTTATAGACATTTGTATGTAGTAATGTCAACAGTGGAAGGAAAAAGTCCCCCGCACAAGAATACGTGGCCAGTGCTTGGGGTCCAAAGGAGACGCGGAGTGATACTGAATGTTTGCATCACATCACCCATCCTGCAGCTGGTGTCTCAAAGCCCCCACGTAGCATGAAGTGCGGAGGCGTCCCCGCTGACGCTTCTGACGTCAGTACCCGACCAGTGGCCAACCTTCACTCAGCACAAGTAACATGAGCAGTTCACTACTAAAGGGATTTCCGGGCTGTCAAAAAGAGAGCAACTTTGATTTCAAACGAGGCGCCGGAGCCATTTGCACCAATGAATGAGTGAATGCACCTTCTAGTGCAGCATGCTGAATACTGAAGTTTCCATGGTGCCGTGCAACCTTGCGGTGAAATAGTTGGATCTGTATGAGTAAAGATTGCTGTGGAAAAGTTATGGTTAATTTTCTGCTCTGACCAAGTAAGAAATCAGCCCGATAGTGTATTTCAAGGAATGTTTTTTCTCTTGTTTAATACTTGGATAAGAGGCCTTGCTAAATAAATGTAAGATTAATGATCGGATAGGATTGTTTGTATGGTATATGGGAATCCTTTTTTAGATTTTTTTTCTGATGCTATCTTAGCTTTAGAAGTCTATTGCACGGTTTGGTGTTCTTATTGTGCCTGAAATTTGTGTTAAGGTTAACCACAGCGCTTCGTTGACAAAGCTCTTACCCCTGTATGTGGTCCCATGGAAATAGATGTCTGCATCCATTCACAAGCCAACAAGTTATTTTCCAAATATCAACTGTAAAGCTATCTCCGATCAGTCTTACAGGGAAGGATTATAAACCAGCCTGGAGAGAAGCCTCGGTTCTTCTAATGCTCTTCTTGTTGAATTACTTTCACATTTTCTGAAGACAAACATATCAAACTTTTCGATCAAATGTTTTTCACCTTCCTCCAGTTCTGCATCAACCATTCGGTAGAAGACAATTACAGATGAAAAGAGTGAGTTTGCAGAGCACCCCGTAGGGCATTTCTTCAGTCATTAGATGGTTAAGGTGACAGCTGCATGCCGTTATTGTTTCTCAAATACCACCGATTAAATGTTTTTTGCATAAAGAAGATGGTAGAGTTTTTTTTAGATATAACGCGGCATCTGCACACTTCTACATTGAAAAACTTGATGCGCTGGTTTCACTTGTCTGAACTGTAGTGTGGTGATCTGGGGTCCATAGGGAGCAGTAGAGTGTGAGGGGCGCGTTCTCCCTTACCATGGCAGACCGTGTCATCATGGTGGTTAAGTGTCCCTAAGGGGCAGGTAATGTTCCTAAGTGGAGTGTGGTGGGTTAGCGTCTCCACCATGCACTGCCCTGTGGTGGGTAGAAAGAGGATAAGTTTCCAGGTGACGTAAACATTTATAAAGTGAAACATCATTATTCTGCGCAATTTGCCAGTGCGGCGGGATTGTGGCGCTAGAACAAAGTGCAGTGGGATGAATTGATGTATATATACTCATTGCGTGCTGGGACCGTTTCGCGATGATGCAGTGCACTGGGACTACTTAGAACACTTACTAGGCCAGTTACTTTCCCTATGACATAGTAAAGCGTTGTGATTCGATATCCCTAAGACACAGCATAGCTGGTAGGTTAGTATGCCTACAGTGCAGAGCACTGTGGGTATTAGTACCCATATGATGAGGAGTGGTGGGTCAGTTTCTCATGGATGCAGTGTCATGGGGTGATATTCTTATGAATGCAGTGGACCGTGGTAAGATTTGTTAGTCACACTGCGGCTCTGCAGTGTGATCCTGGAATGAAGTCTAGTGAGGTGAGTTAGTTTGCCTGGTATGCACCTCATTTTAACTGGTTAGAATGCAGTGCAGTCTGTTGGGTAAGTATCCCTAAGATGCAGTGTTATGTGGGTGGCAAGTGTTCTTTGAATACAGTGATGGCTTAGAGCTCCTAGACTGCAGTTCAGTGTTTCGTGTCAATAGCCCTAGAATGCAGGGTTGTCAGACAGTGTCCAGGGGTGTAGCTTGGTCAGTAAGATTGGGGGTGGGGGGCTAGCTTCAGATTTCCCAACAATCACACTGGCATTTCATGTTAAAAAACAATTATACGACAAGCAGGGCGCACTAGAGGGGCTTAAAAGGCAGCAGAAAAGAAGAGGAATTCGGATTGTTCGGGGTGCTAAGTGAGAGAAAGCACATTATTGTGTGTAATAACCAACATGTTTAATCTCTTTCCAAACACACAGAGTGAGATACTGTGTGCGGTTTTGTCTGTGTGTGTGTCTGTAAAAATACCTGTTGAAATCCGAGAGACACCTTACCATACCCGACTGAAGGCACCTGCATCCAACTATCACAAAAATCATTTATTAGGGGGGTGTAACACCCACTCTGGAAATGTGTATTTCGGAAATTTCATTCCATGAAACATACAGTGCATACAATTACAATACAATATAAAACATTTAAAATACAAGGGAAATTCACCGAAAACAACCGATGTCTCACATGCCGAGTAGATAGTTGATAGTCCGCAACATGGATCTTAAGATTCCAGTGCGGTTGAGCCATCACCTAAGCTGGAACTAGGGTTATAAAAAATTAGGTGCAATAACGTCGATAAAATCGAAAACATACAAGCTAAAAGTAGTCATGAAATAAACCAATAGAAATATATTTAGAGAAAATTATAATACTAGATTCGACTGTGCGATTTCATAAGCAATATGGTTCAATTTAAAGTGCATGTAATACCCAAATAAAAAAACATCTTAGGTAACCCAAACTATCTGTGCCCTAAGAAAACCTAGTTTAAACGAGCATGAGCATGGGCTAACTAAGACCCTTCCCATCGAAACCTATGTAGTCAATAGCCAGCATAAATGTAGAATGCTATAAAGTTCTGCATGGCTATAGCTGAAGGTCTTTCTGTTTCCTTAGAAGCCACACTGCAAATAGATAATTACTTGGGGAAAACACAATATCAATAGTAGTATCAATTCTTAATACCGTTGAAGCTCCCGGGTAACCTCTAAAGCCAAGCTGACCACATAGTGGGCAAATCCATTTGGCTTGCGGCTTTGCATAAGCTGAACAGAAAAATAGTATGTGGGTGATTTTTCCTTGAAGGGTAGACAGCACATAGGGCAATTCTCATTGTGGACTGTTGGGGTTCCTGAAATCCACTGTGATGTAAAGGACCCTGTTACCAGAGTACTGTAGCAGAATTTAGGGGTTGCAGCATATCCAAAAAGGATTCATAATAAGCGAAGGCCTTAAAGGCCAGGAACTCTCCCGATAGTCTCCCCAAAGTACGATTACGAGAGAGCTTGGCTAGGACGTAATCCCAGTGAATGGTTTTAAGGTTCTTTTTTGAGGCAGATGTTAGCTGTTCTGGATTAGTCCAGAAGCATCCGAGACCCCGCCATATTAACCACTGTCTAATGTGACTAAAGCACAGGAAGGGAACATTCCTATCAAGAGCTAGCAATTCCTGCACAGCATTTGTGTAAGGGGAAAGTTCCTCTATGGTCCAAAGCCACACCCAGTATAGGAGAGGCCTTAATGTGGCAGTAAAAGCCCACCCTATTGGGTGCTACACTCAAATACATCAGGATAAGTGGCATAAGCTTCAGATTTCTTATCAATCACACTGGCATTTCATGTTAAAATAAAGTATACAACAAGCAGGGCGCACAAGAGGGGCTTAAAAAGAAGCAGAAAGAGAGAAATGTGGATTGTTAGGGGTGCCAAGTGAGGAGATAGCTCATTATTCTGTGAAATAACCAAAACGTTCAATCTCTTTCCAAACACAGAGAGTGAGAGTGTGTGTGCTGTTTTGTCTGTGTCCTTCTTAGGAAGGTGCAAGAAAGAGCCCATGAACTTGTTCTCGCTCTGAGTCAATGCCTCAGTATTCGTATGCTCCAGATTTCAGCTCCATAAGTTGCAGCTGGTTGGTCCTTAATTTTGTATGCTTCAGGAGAGGGGAGTAGACCTCTAGAATAGAAGCTTGATACTTTTTATAGCTAGAGCCAAAGCTTGGTGTTGGAGGACTGCTCTCGGCCTATTAATATGGGGGGACCACGACAATCTGCTATCCAGCATGATGCCCAAATATTCAAACCTAGAGTCGCGCTCCAGGTTCCCCTCATTCAGAGACATAGTATTCCAGAAAGACTTGTGGGGCCTGATTACCATGTATTTCGTCTTTGCAGTAGTAATTTCCAGACCCTTGGAAAGACAAAACTCATATAAATTCTACAATAGTAATTGCAGGCCCAGTGGAGACTGGGAAATTAGGAGGATATTGTCTGCAATAAAGGAGAGCTAGGACGCAGACCCCAGCAAGCTTGGGTGCATCTATACTACCGTTTTGTAAAAACCTATCACATTAACAAAAAGGGAAAAGAGTTTGGGCAAGGACGCATTTCTACCTCATCTGCGGATCAGAATAGGGTCAGTCAATTGGCCCTTTGGGTCCAATTGGACTTGGGCAAAATTCGCCTGATGCAATCTTATTAACAAAACAAGCAGTGTGTCATCGACCCCCAGGTTCTTGTGTGTGGCCCATAACAACCCCTTAGGTACTAGATGGAAAGCAGCCCTGAGGTCTACAGAAGCGAATACAGATGCCCTTTCCTTAATTTAGTGTATTTCCAAGCTATTAGAACGAGCCTTTGGACTTGATCCATAGTACTAACGTTTGCTCTAAGCCGTGCCTGGGAACGGCTCAAAAGCTCTGTATCACTCATCCAATCAGAGTTTGTTTACTATGCGTCTTGAAAAGACCTTCTGCAGGATATCCAGTGGACTTATTTGTCTATAATTGCCCAGATTCAAGCAATCCCCCCTTTTGAATACGGGGATAATGTTTGCACGATTCCAGGTTTCTGGGATGGAAGTACCCAAAGTAATAGCATTGCTGAGAAGATTTACGTAAGGGACCCAAAGTGATAGGTTGTGGGACAATAACTCACCCAAGATTTTGTCCACCCCTGGCTTCCTTACCCAATTTTACAGCAACTATAGCAGCTTTGGTCTCCTCAAGGCTGATGGCTCTGTCAACATGGGATGATTTGGATCACTAGGCATCCTTTCATATAATTTAGTGACGTGGTACTACTAGACTGGCTAATTTAAATAAGCATATCTGTGGTTTTGAGCGTGCGTTCCCATTAGATATTATTTTCCAAAACAATCTATTGTTGCCTGACCTAGCTGCAGCTACTAGAACTAGATCATTCCAATTAGAATCATCCCAGTTACCTTGCACTCTCCGTAATGTTTCCTTATATAGGGCTCTAGCTTTTTGAACCTCGTCTGGAGCTTTAGTTTTAATTACTTTCACAAGGGCTTTCTTGGGACTACTACAGTCCCTTTTGAACCAAGCATTTCTGCCAGATCTCCGCATCTCAATAGAAAG
The DNA here is from genome assembly GCF_031143425.1 of Pleurodeles waltl. NCBI lineage: Eukaryota > Metazoa > Chordata > Amphibia > Caudata > Salamandridae > Pleurodeles > Pleurodeles waltl. The sequence continues at coordinate 184,759,785 of NC_090442.1, forward strand.
TGATCTCATCCTGGGAGGTTTTGACAACACCGATTGTAACATGTCAGCCAAATTCCTGTGGACATCGATAATTGGAATCTCAGAAGGTGGCAAGTGACTGAGGGGTGAAAGAGCATTGGCAAATGAGATATAGATTTCGGTTAAAGCTTCAAAATTTCCCAAGATTGAAGGCCATTTAATGCACCTGCAATTGCTGCCCCAAATGGGCACAATAGCTTGAATCATTGGAGCATAACGCTTGTTAAACAAAGTTCCAGAAAGTTTTAAATTTAAAGGATAGTGATCATTATCTACCCTTTCAGCTGTTTTAAAGTCTATCAGTTTATCCGACATTCAGAGAGATCAAAAGGTAGTCTATTCTGGATGTAGTTGGCCCTCTCCTGAATGTTGGCTGATCATCTTTATCCGAAATGGACCTGCTGTTACATGTACGTATACCATTAGAAATGGCAAAGCGTGATAATTGGGAAGCTGCTGTTGTACAGAGGACAAATGAATAAACACTAAGGGAGGGTATGCCCCAGCTCTCGTCTTCCTCTTCTGTGACCAAGTCAAGACAATAAATGGTCTCAAAGTAACATTCATGTCTCCCCCAATAATAATCATACTTGTGGACTTGATTGAGTTAATAAAACGCCACAACATGGAAAGAGTTTGGGATTCCGAGTTCCTAGATCTAAGTCTTAAATACACATTGAAACAATATAGACTGCTTCCCATCCAAAGTTTTGATTTATAGCCCAAGTATGTCTGGTGAGACATTACTTAACTGCTCTATACATAGATTTAAATAAATTTTGACCCATGTTAGTAAGCCCCTCCGAGGCCCTGCCACTTGTTGAAGGGGCTGCAATTACATAGAAGGTAATGAAACCAGATTTATGTAATGGCTGAGTCAGCCATGTCTCCTGGAACATACAGAGATGAACTTGTGTAATGAAGTTTATCCAACCCATGACTACCACTTTGTTATTCAAACTTGCTGTGTTCCAAGATACTAAGTTGAAACAGAGAGGAGTAGAGGCTGCAGTTGACCTCCCGGGGTACACACTTTATCATAATCTGGCAGGATGACTTGCGTGGGCGTCTTCTGGAGCAAGGGGGCAGGATCCGCGCTTCGCATGTTAGAAGGGTACATAGTGGCAATGGCCACTGGTGCCTAGGATGGCTTGGGCGATTTTACCCCCAAACAACCCCCAACCGAAGTTACGCCCCCGGCAGTCTCTCAAGGGAGCAGTGCTGTAGCGGTAGAATGAAGTAGTCTGTGGTAGATGAATATCTCTGTGTGGCGCTGTAGAAGGTTAGTATCGCTAGGGTGGAGTAATGTGATGGAGGTTCATGTCCATACAAGGCCGTGAGGTGGGTTTGTGCCCTTAGGATGCGATGCGGTGCAGTGTGATGGGCTAATGTCTCTGTGATGCAGTGGAAGACTGTTACTAGGCTGTAGTGCAGAACCCCGAGATAGGGTTCCTAGAATGCCGTTTAGCGAGGTTCTTTAGTGCCTCTAAGATGAGGGGTTGTGTAGTAAATTAATGTCCCTAGGATTCAGTTCAGTGTGCCAGGGAATGGCTCTGGGTTTAGAGATGGCCAAATCCTTCTGTTTGCAGAAGTAGATAATCGAGTAAACCCATATTATGCAAAGCCTGCTTCCTCATCAGACAGAATTGCGTGTAATAGTGAGTGGTCGTTGGTAGCGGGACACATGCCAATGCAAGTCTAATAGCTTGTCCTCGCCATATTTGTCAGCCTGTGTTATAGATTAGCCATTCTGATTGACTACTGGTTCACCAATCAGAATGGTCTCAACTTTGTCTGACTTTATACCAATCAGAACTTGTCTCAATCAACCAAACTGACTTGGTCATAGTGCTTAAAACTTTATGATGAGCAACTGAGTAGCCACACAGAATTTCCAGGGACCAGCCTGTACCTCTGGACCATTTTGTTGCTAAAACCTTTTCTTCCCCCTCTGTGCAGCCTCTACACGTGTAGATTTCTGTATGCAGGTTTTTGCAATACTGTTTAAGAATATATTTTGGGCAAACCTATTAAAAAAAGGGCAAAACCATCTCTTCTACTTTTCTTTTGCAGTTTTTTCTGCGTCTGTGTACTAAAAGGTGGTGCAATGTGCAGGGGCGGCTCCTCTGCTAAGGCAGAGTATCATTGACCCACTGGATTGCAGGGAAAGTAAAAATAAAATGATAATTATCATTTTATTTTTCCCCTGGGAGTAAGGGGCGCGACTGGGCTGGGTGGAGGGGGCCGGAGGAGAGCTTTTGCTGCACAAAGTGCACATGTCTGTTAGACTGGCCGCATTGGGGCCGGCCAAACAGACATGCACACTTTGCATGTTCTCTACCCGGCTGTATTGCATAGCCGAGTGGAGAACATGCCCAGGCTCCCCCTCCCAGTCGGAGCGGTGAAGCTGGTGACAGCAGTGTCGTGATTGGCTGGGAGCCTGTGTGCAGCCCGGAAGAGGATGAGGACGGCGGGGAGACAAACGCGCCTCCCCCGAAGGTAACCTTTTTTTTTTTTTAATTTATTTTTTATCCAACACCCCTCTCTTTTTCATCCCGCCACCACCGTTAAGTGGCAGACCCCACCGGCCATGCTGTGTGTAGGTGCACCAGTGGTACAGTGCAGTGTTGCTTGGTAAGGATCCATAGGATGCAGGAAGTAGTGGTGGGGCAGTGTTAGAGGTTGAATTTGCCGCTCTGTCCAACAGTGCCTTCTTCTCTGGCAGGTTTGCAGCCGGTGTACTGGAGCAGAGACGATGTAGCCCAGTGGCTCAAGTGGGCAGAGAAGGAGTTCTCTCTGAGGGCCATTGACAGTGACACCTTCGAGATGAACGGGAAAGCTTTGTTGCTGCTGACTAAGGAGGACTTCCGGTTCCGCTCTCCCCATGCCGGTAAGGAATTAACAGGGTTCACTGTCACCAGCAGTAAAAAAATCTCGGCATATGGCTCCTTATCCCCAAATTTAAATCTAAAAATGTACATACAGTGTTGGCACAAAGATTGAAAAAAACTCACTGACGTGTTGAGTTATAAATGTATGGACTATGTTGATATGCTTATATAAAATGGCATTCCAATCAAAATGGCACCATGCAGATAAATGTCAATTTCCCGGTTCAGGTATTTTGAAAAAAACATAGATTTGATCTTACTTTATTAAAACACAGTTAGAAAAATATTGATTAAAATGCAGTGCCAATTATAACAAGAGAAGGCACAGCTCACTATCCTATTGACTTATTGCTTGGTAAGCCGCTGTCACAAACAAGGAGCTACAGAAATTAAATCACAATGGCTGAACCACACCTAAATTGTTTAGGGTGTAGTTCTGTTACTAAACAGTTAATGGCGGAGCACTGAACAATGTCTTGAATAAGAGTTTTCACTCCCTGTTCATTGCTGCAGTACTGAACTAATCTTCTTGTCGCCGCTGTGATGTCACCATCTGCTTCCCCTGTATTTCCCCATCTTGACCAGTCCTCCTCGGGCCCAGTCGAAAGCTATGAAGGTCTGTCACCTCACTGAAGTACCCAGAGTCCCGCGTAAGGCAGGAAATAGCGGAAGACGAAGAGCACCCCCCAAATTCTTCGGATGTCTGAAGAACCAAGGAAGATGGTGAATGGCAAGCAGGACTTTAAGTGGGATGAAAACACTGGGGGGGTGGTGGTCTCTCAAAGGGGTGTGGCCAATATAATTAAGGGCGTGGCTTGAAAACACAAACTAAAAACCTCTGCTTAGCATAATGCACCGCCCTACTGGTACTTTGCTGCTTCTTTCTGTTGTTGCATCCAGATATATAATACAAGTAGCATTACATCTGCAACATGCCAGGACTATTGTCTTTGACAATGGTTACTAAATGCATAAGATAAATAAGCAACTACAATGTCTTCCTTCTATAATATATTGAAAATGCTTCAGTTCTGAATTGATGAGCCTGTGAAAGACCTGTAACCAGTCTCTTTGAAGTTACACCAGAGGCAGTGCAGGGTGGTACTGCTGCTCAGTTAAGACTTTTTTTTCCCACCCTAAGGGTGAGGACAAAAATGGAGAGCCCGATAGGGACCGGTTTCAGCACCTGCTTTTTAGAACTGCAAGCGCTGAGCACCAGCAGGACCCGGCCCACCTAAAGCCCTGATGGCAGGAGATGTTGTGTACTTGCCGTGTCCTCTGCGTCTGGCAGTCTTTTCCAGGCCGCAGAGCACTGAGATGCCCACCAGCTGCTCTGGCAGAGCTGGTGCCAGCAAGGCTGCAGGTGCCCATGGTGTAGGAGGGGGAAGAGCATACAGCCCTCCGAGGGAGAGAGGGGGGAGACAGGGTGGAGGGAGGTGGGAATAGCCGGACCCTAGTATATGTTCAATATATGAGAAGTGAGGAAGTGTATATATATTTTATTATTATTATATATATATATATTATGCATGGCTCTGTTCCATCTACAGATGATGCTTTTATGGCCTTACAGAAAAACATATACACTAAAATGGCACAGAACCAAAGCTTGAAATCAAGAAAATAAAATGCTTTGATAAACAAAGAAGAACCAAGATATATTTCAGTGCAGACATTGATTTTAAACTGAAAACAAGAACGGAGAATTAATAGTAAAAAGAAGCATTTAAAAATAGTGAACACTTAATTAACAAATACAAAATAAACTAAAATCTCTTGCTATTTGCAATCGCAGTACCCGTTTTATCTTGAACATAAAAATTACAAAAAGTGTCATCAGTAGCCATCTGTGTGATCAGACTACAGATGCCGAGCTGTCAACCACAGGGTCTTATTTCACCTCAGCGTCTGTGATGACCTTGTAACCTTTAATTCAGGCAAGAATAGGGTTAACGCAGCCAGATCATCTTTATTGACGTTCCATGTCATTCTTGATTTCCAACTGTGGATGTGCTGTTGCCTGTGTCTCTTATCCCTTTAATGACCCCATGTTTGTTACTTCATTTTGCTTTTAACAATTAAAAAAGAGGGCGCCGAGGAGGGCGACAAAGTTTTTTTTGTAGCTGCTGTGAATGGGAACAGACAAGAAGGGAGTGGGATATGATGATACCAGAGATCCCGTGCTGAGCTGGGATGTTAATGGTAGTTTCGGATAATACCAAGTTTAATAGACATCAGATCTTCAATTGGTGAGTTGACTCACTGGGCCCCTTTGCCAGTTGTGATTTATGGTATGATCATATATAATTTATCAGACTGAGGTATTTTAAAACGGCTTGCAGAAACTTGAAAAGTATTTTCATCGCTGAAGGCAATGGCACCAATAAAAGCTTCATATATCTAAGTTTTGCATGTTGTTCGTTTTGCAAAACAGACTGACGCGTCTGCGCCTTTACTTTGTAACGGGCGTCTTGCAACCAGCCCCACATTTTACGTCTTATTATTAGTTTGATTATCACAATACAGTGCAGAATTAAATACCCCTCAGCCCACACAAACCCCACCGCACTGCTTATTCCCTTCACACATGTAGATGTACATGTAGATCTCTCATCTGTTCCTGGATCCCCAGAACATCAGAAATCTGTTTTCATCCTCATGAGTCTCCTCGTTTAAAAAGTGCTAGAAAACGTCAAACGCGGTGGCGGCTGGAGGCAAAATAAATTGGAGGGTCGCCAAAAAACGACAACATACACACATAAAACAGCACATATACTTAAAATACACACCAATATAAATATTTAAAAAAAAATACTTACTTTACTCGATGTCCTGCAGCATGTCCTCGAAGCCCATGTCCAACTCCCAATTCCAATCAAGACACTTTTTTCATGCTGTTAATCAGCATGAAAAAAGTGTCTTGATTGGAGCATGGAGCCGGCTGCTCCAGCCAAATGACACTGTATGCCTGTGCCTTCTCTCCAACCCCGCTGTCCAAGACAGCGGGGTTGGAGAAGTTTGAAATGTGCATGTCTGTTTGGCCGTAGCAAGGTAGCCGGCCAAACCATCATGCGCACTTAAAAACAAAGGGGCCACTCTTCACTGCTGACTGACCCCCACCAGCGTCAAAAATAAAATGCTAATAAAATCATTTTTATTACCGTTTTATTTTTTATGCTTTCTGCACAGCAGTGCAGGGACGCGACACTCCTTCGCTCCCACGGAAGAACCGCCACTGCCAGGCAGTGCATGCTTGAGAATGGAAAGCACAGTCCCAGGCCACCATGTTTGTGGTTTAGTTGGAACGAAAATATTTTAATTACTGGGCCTTAAGGGCTGAGCGGGGTGGTAAATCTGTAGCCTGTGCTTTGGCTAGTAGATAGATATTTTAGTGATAAGAGTTACAACTTTAAACTTTACCCTCAAATGCACGGGAGCAAGATGCTGTGTTCAGTGATTTCTACTGACGACTGCCTATGTCGCATCGCTTTGCAGAACTTGTGATTTATGGTGGGTGATCTAGCAAGGTGCCATTAATAAATGAGTTGCAACAGTTTTTCGCCACAAAGGTGACTCTAGCATTCTTGTAGTGAATATGCTTCTCCTGTAGGTTTGATTGTCAGTAGGAAAAATATGGCAAAAGTAGCTTTACCTTAATCTACAACACTCTGGGTAGAGCGTGATGTCTTGATTATTTGGCAATTCAGTTTTCAGTGTTGGGTACATTGATTGGTTGTCAAGGGCAAACTTCTCCTGTTCAGTACTGCAGCAGCACTAAACAGATTCAGTGCTCACTCCTCAGATGAGCCCAATATCTGCCACCAATAAAGCAGGCTGGCCTACAATTTAAGCAGAGTTTAGAACAAAGACCTGGAGGCATACTAACTAAAAGCCTCTTGCTTCTTCTGAGAAGACATATTGGTGGTGCTGCTCAATCTTGTTAACTAAAGATGTAAATGCCTTAGAACAATACATTTGTGCTATGGTGCCAGATTGTATCCCAGGCAAGCCGGATTAAGGTGGCATTTAACTCCCCGGATATGACCATCCATATATCTAGGGCAGGGTGCTGTGTTCAGATCAGTCCCGTCCACCCTTGATATGGCCCTGTTGTGCCAAGTCTAGGATAGGATTTCTATTTTTGGATCATATTTCTAGAAAAAATGACAAAATAGGTTCATTCGGCATATCTAATAAAATATTTATTTCGCATGTATAGCACAGTCTAGCAAAACTGTTGTCTATGCTCTGCACTGATAACCAACTATTGGGATTAGTATTTGTTTTACAATTAAGTAAAAAAAAAGAAAAAAAGTACAACAGGCAAATCGACTAAAAACATGACTTATCTGGAGGGTGAGAGGTAACAGTACTGAAAGGACAGTACAAGGCATCATAGCAAATGTGGGGACTGAGAGTTTAGAGCAATGAAGACTACAGGTGAGTGAAGCGGAGGTAGGGAGGGAGCTGGAGAGCGAGAGAGATACTGCAAAAGTCAAAGACCGGCGTAGTGTACAGTAGTTTCTTCTGGAACAGAAGCCAGTCCTTGATGCATCTGAGATCACCTGGCAACAAATTCCAGTTGGCCGTGGTCAGGCCTGCTAAAGACTGGTTACCAGTTATCCAGTTGTGGTGGGACTTTTCTAACTCCTGCCCAAGCGTGTTGTTATTCTGCATGTCTTTGGAGCTGCCAGAAGCTTTCGGGGATTGTTTTCCGTGAAGGACATTGAAGAATATGTGTGCACTTTTAAACCTAATCCTGACCTCCAAACTGAGACACTGTGGGTTTGCCTGGCTGCACAGCCCACCTTGATGGGCTAAAAGTTTTTGTTGGTCGAATCAAACTCGTGTTCCCTTAGTCAGTGCAAGATACAAGTGCTAGGTCAAGAGACTGAGGTCCAGAGGTTGCAGTAACGGTGTACGTCACCAGTGTGGCAGCAGTCATTGTGTGTGTAATATGTGAAGACATAGGCAAGTGTTTAGACAGAAATCCGGAGATTTACCTCCTCTGCAGGTGAAGGTGATTTAAGTTTGTTTATCCTGTTAACATGGCATTGGATGCAGTCAACTCTATTCAGGGAAATGAATTCACTCTTTTCTGGGTTGTCTCAGAAAAGGGACAATCTGATGTTAAATAATGTTTGCAATGTTCACTACAAATTTACTGGTTTGTAAGATGCAGCTGCATCAACCATTGACACAAACAACTGCAGGGCATACCAAAATAGCTTAAGTAATTCACAGAAACATCTGTAAAAATAAACTAAAATCCATGGGAACAAAAGTACAGTGACATAATAAGCAATGATGGAATTGCTTAATATGTCTTCAGCTTTTGATATCGTATCTCCATCTATTTTGGTGCAAAGGCTGCAATAGGTGGGACTGCAGGATGTTGCCTTAAATTTAATGGAGTCCTTCTTGGCAGGTAGGAGTCTTACAGTCCAGTGCGGGAATTTCAAGGCTCATTCTTTTCAGCTTCCCTGTGAAGTTCCGCAGGTTTCCTCCCTCAGCCCCATGCTCTGTATGTTGGCCCTTTGATGAAATTGGTGTGCTCCCTTGGTTTTCAAGTCTCTTCCTATGCTGTGGACACCAAATCATTGTTTCCATCCCGGATGATTGCGAAGAGGTGGCCAAAAATTATAGAACTTGCATGGCCAGGTCAGCATATGGATGAAGGAGAACTGGCTCAAAACGAATGGGGAAAGACCGAAATTGTGGTCTTTGGGGCAAAGAACTCAATCTGGACTAATAGCTGAAGGCCTAAAACCTGTGGGCCGCTTCCTGTTCCGTTCAGTACAGCAACAAAATCTGGGGGCAATTTTTGATAATATGTTGAACTTTGATATCCAGGTCAACGGCGAGTTCTTGTTTTTGGATCCTCAAGACCCTGAAAGTAAATACTCCCCTTCTTACCCAAGGAACTTAGGGTAGCAGTGGTCATTGCACTTACTACGTCTTTCTTTGACTACTGTACAGTAACACCCACTATTTGAATACCAACAAATATTTCTTAAATAAGTTACAAATTATTAAAAATGCTGCTGCTTGGTTGGTCCTGGGTCTACCGAAATTTTGTTCTGCAAGGGAGAGTTTGAGAACTCTCCATTGGTTACCAATCAGAAAGCGTGTGACCTTTAAAGCCTTGTGCTTGGTCTATAAGTCCCTCCATCAGCCGGGCGCTTGTTATCTTAGGGCCGCTTGTAAATGGTATACTCCCAGCAGATCGCTGAGATCTACAGGACAAAGAAAGGTGGTGAGCGCCAGGTTTCCGAAAACCTAGATTGCGGGTGGGAGGGACAAGCTTTTTTGGTGACTGCTGCCAGGATGTGGAACATTTATGCAGAATCTATTAGAGGTGTGGACTCTTATTAGATTTTTTGCAGGCAGGTAAAAACCTGGTCATTTTCATCCTCATAACCTTTGGCTTTGAGGCTTCTCTGGTGACGCTTATGGTTTACCCCTCTTGCTGACTCACTTTACATTAGCGCTTTGTTGCCTTTTTTTGGTTTTAAACACTTTATAAATTCAAATTCAGTTACATGCACCCAGAGTTGATCACCCATGCTTCTAGTTACTTCAAGCATTTACATCCAGCTCTAGTTTTCTGTTGAACACTTACTTAGTAACAGAAAAGTCTGGTGTTCCAGACTCTAAACAACATTAAAAATGCCAACATTATTATGTCCCTATTATGGTCAGCAGCACAGAAACAGTAGGTACAGGCCGGCACTGGGATATAGGGCATAAACAATTCAGAGGACGTTTTTAAACATTTGCTGAACATTGCCAACAAGGTTGCTTGCCTCGATGTTGGAAAAAGCTCTTCCATAGTTTTAGTTTAAGTTTAAGGCAATAGGCCGAGTAAGCCCGCCCCCCCATGACCACAAGTTATGGTTTCATTACAGTCAACTTCTGATTCACGAGCCTCAAGTTCTTTCAGATTAAACTCCTCCTTTTTAAGTTACAGGGATCTTCACCGAGGCCATGGATGCTCTTAGATTCCGGGCCACTTAACTTAAATGTAATGATTTCTTACACTGGCAATTATTTGATATCAATTTGAATAGATCAATTAGAAACTCCCCAAGGCTCGCCATAACTGTTTCTTTGTACTTTAGCCACATTTAAAAACCACATAGGGTAGTAAAGTCAGTTTTTAATTATGTGAAGTCAAAAAATGTCATAATGTATTCAGCAGGTGGTGACACATTCTCTCAGTTCATTAGTACATTGGTCCACAGGAGGCCAAACCATGTGATAGCCAAGTGAGTTAGGTTTACATACGGTGGGGCTAATTCACAGAGTCCTCATTCTAAATATTTGTATGCTAGACTATATGAAGAGGAAAGGTACTTTAATATATAGTAAGGGACAGCGAAAATTCATTAGGTCCCTCAAAGAACAGACCAATATTTTACAATTTCAAAAAATGTCAATTTAATGGGGTCCTCATGTTTGACTGCGATGACCAAAAGCTGACCGGGTGGTTCGGCACTATATCACTACTTAAAGCGCCTCACATAAAGTTACCATTTGATCCTCAAGAATTCCAGTCTTTAGCCACCTTCAGTCGAAGGTCACATTAAAATGTCCTTCTCCTTGCAAAGACACATTTATTGCAGTGGACTGTCCAGTCTGTGAAAAGATACTAGCATTTTTTTTTTTTTTTTTTTTTTCGATGACTGACATTTTTATGATTTTTAATAACATTTTCATCTGTTACAAAGTGGTTAGAATTGCATTTTATCGAGCATAACTCTCCAAAGTCTACACTGTGTGACTTTAGTATAAGTGATGACATCACAGGCGTGAGTTTCATCATGGTGTGTTACTGTCCCCTTAAGGTTACCGGTTCGCGAAGGACCATCAGTCAGAAAAGGGGACAGAAAAATGGCCCATCATAATAATATTTGTCCAGAAATACCGATCGCAGTACGAAAGTCGTGTTCATCTGAATGATGTCACTCAGAGAATATGTACCAGAATCATTTCCATTGAGAAAAACCTACCAGGCTGACATATTATAAGGAAAAGGCCACCTGAATGTTACATCAGAATATGTTGCCAGTGATTAAATTGCTTACTGTTGGATACAATGAGACATACCTCCTGTTTGCTATTTCCACAGGGTACGTGATGGTTCCAGTTTTTTTGGGTGTCACTTTTGGGAATCTGCTGGATAACTGATCTTATAAGGGGGCTGCAGCCTGGGAGTCATTGTTATGTGGAGGCGCTGCCAGCTACTTTCTACTACTCCCTGGTTATCCAGTAGCCCTGCAAAAGTCCCTTTATAGAGTCGCCTAGTGTAAAATGTAAACTGCTCTCTGACATCATCAACAATCGCTAGCAATGAAGCTTCCAAAATGTCCCTTTGTTTGATGACATCAGTTGGGTTGTAAATGCTGTTGTGACATCATTCACTAGAAGGCCCATCCATTTAGCAAAGGCTGGGGCATGAAGAACTACAGTGCAAAAGGGGAAACCCAAGAACTGATGCATGGATGCAGATGGTTCTAGAAAGAACTGCTCCCAGATCTGCTTGATCTGGGATATTGTCAAGGAAATTTCCGGTTTTGAAACTCAGAAACACTGTATGGCACAATAGGAGCCACATTTTGGATCGCACAGTGATCGTATAGAAACAAGACTACACTGAGCTAGCCTGGAGATAAATAGTGTGCGATTAAAGCGGATTAAAGAATGACTGAGAAGACCAGTTGATGTTTCTTAACATGTAAGGTTGGGATAAACTTATTTCATTTAACTGTTTGTAATGTTAAGGCATTTTTTTAAAACGCATATGAAATTAAATGAGTTGGTCTGTATATCTGGACAGAGTTCTCCAAAGTCGGTCCTGGAGAGCCGGGTCCATGCCAGATTTTTAGCATATCCACATTTAGAAAAATATAGAATTCTGAAACATCTTGTTTCTAAATGTGGATATGCTAAAAATTTGGCATAGACCTGGCTCTCCAGGACCGACTTTGCAGAACCCTGGTATATCAGGTGCAACTAAAGTGCATTAAAAGAGACAAATTAACACAAATGTGCTTAAATCTATATGTAATCCACATGCCGCAAACAATAAGCAACTGATAGACGATCCCTAAACAACTATACAACACAACTCTCATTGATTTAATTAAAATTCACCCTCTCATTGATTTATTGAGTTTGTGTGTCACCTTGCAGCAACTTTGTATTATTTGGGGCCTGTTATTCACTTCTAGCTAGGTTGACGTGGAGACCTCGCATTAATTTCATAAGAAGCCAGTCACTGGTGAATAGCATCTATTTGTTTTATGTTTGATTTTCACAATGCTAGGCACGATCCCTTTGCAGAAAGGTACAAACATTCCGTCCGTGGCACAGAAGCACGTGATCTGAGACTTGGGTTTATAGACTCCATCTTGTTGTGCAAATGGTGGAGAAGTGGCCATCCCAGGCCGGTCACTGCCCGCTGCATGCTTTGAACGTCTGCCATTGTCATTTCTCTCCCCAGGGGATGTCCTATATGAACTGCTGCAGTACATCCTGAAGCAGAGGAAGTCGCGCATGCTGTTCACCCCATACTTCCACCCTGGGAACTCGCTCCAGGCGCCGCAGTCGGATGTCATAGTACACCAGAACCACGAAGAAGGTAAAGCTTCTCCTTGTTGTCTTAGGCCATCATAACACTGGAGGTTGAGCGTGGGCAGCGATTGTGCTCTTGAGCACACACCGCATTGCTGCAATGGAATTGCCATCTCACGTGACACAAGTTGCAATCATCTCAGAGGATATATTGTCTGTGCAAAGTCACTGAGCACTTCCTTGCTCTGAGGAGACTAGAGGCTTCCTAGGTCAGTGATAAAATACACATATGGGCAGTGGGTAATATTTTATGAGACCCCTTCAAAGAGTTTTACCAGCTCGTTTGTGGACATTGGATTTCCCTCGTCCGGCTAGTTCCTAATTCTCTCTGGGGCAAACAAGCTCAATCAAAGGACATTGGGAACTCAGTGTTTGACAAAAAAGTTGGCATCCCAACTTTCCTGGTGTCTCTGGGTACATGTGCACAAATGGTCAGTGCCGGTGGTGTAGGGTGAGTCTAAGTCTAACACAACACGGATGTCACAATTGCAATAAATATCTGCCCAGTGCTGTTCGATTTGAAAAATAACTTGGAATTTTAAAAAGATTTAGATTTCAAGTATATAAATATATTTACAGTAGACCTGGAATTTAAATCATAAAAGCAAACAAAACACAATAAAATAGTACTGGAACTCGAGTGATAAAACCAGAGCACCTACCAGTTAAGGTAATACAAGATTTGTGATCAGTGCCAGAACACTTATCAAAACGAGAAAACGCGAAACAGTACCAATGTAGTTTCAGTAAGCTTCGAATGCTTCAAGCCTTCTCAAATGTAGTGTTTGTGATTGCAAACATTGTAGTTTGTAAAGGAGGATTGCAGTCTTCATGCCAAAACTGGTACTTCTGTATTTGGGTCACAAATCTGTGCCATTCATGAGCCTTTTGATTGCACACACTGAAAATAAACTGAAGATACTGACACTCTCAGTTGAAGCATAGTACAAAGCTAACCTGCATTATACTTCCTGGAAATGGGAAGTGGCTAGGAGCATGGGAAGTGAAATAAGAGAGTATGGCAAACAACCCTATTTCCCGGATTAACGTGTGGGTATTTGTCCCTTAAATTGGGGTTATGCAGTCTCTGGGTCTTGGTGGCTCTGGGTCAGCAGCTACTCACTCCAGTGGGCAACTTTGGTGATAAAAAGATGCAGGCCATTGCATGATCCACAGACAACAACGTGATAGTTTACAGATTTACATTGGTGCATGGAAGTCCTTCTCGAGTTGGGTAGCACTGAGGTAAACGTGATGTTGGTCCTGTGCACAAAGAATTGGGTCAAAATAAGAACATAAAAATATAAACCCGTGTGACGAGGAAATGTGCTCACTGGGGAGTCAACACTAAGTTTGCCTGCTTTTGTAGTTGGAGTTCCTTGAGGTCTTGCATCACTAATGTTTGTTGAGAGTGGAGAGGGCTTCTAGGCAATGTGTTGGTGGCTCTGTACTCCTTGGGCTGGCTGTAGTCTTTCACATGTGCCGTTTCAGCTCCTGGGCAGGTCAGCGGAGCTTCAGCAGGGCCTTGAGGTTTACTACATCCAAGAGAAGATGGTCAGCATTCCGCTCTGTTTTCCAAAAGTGCCACTGTATGTCTTTGTTAGGAGTTCAGTGAACTGGAGACAAGCTCCAGCTTAAATTTCCAAGCCCGGCAGCTGGGCAGCAGCTCCCTTCCAATTAGAATCTTTGTCTCTCTAAAGTAGAAACAAAAAAAAGAAACAAAAAACATCCAATCTGGTTTCTTTCTCAGTGATTTCTGGAAAGGGCAACTCTTGTCCTCTTAATTGAACACATTGTGGTAGCCACTGCCAGGATGCAATAGCCATGAATAACCTCCATAGCCGTGATCTGGCGTGAAACCTTATTCCCTTTAGATTATGAAGACCAACAATTGGAGAGAACTGAGTAATGGGAGATGGTGATGCCTTGGTTGTTCTGTATTGTATTTGAAAATGTACATACCAATTTCTACCCCTGAGTGGCACTGCGCCTGTCTACATGAGCAGCATGCTGAGCCGTGTGGGTTATGTGGTTGGGATGTTTTCTTTGTTTCTGATCCTATATGGGAAGTGTTGAAACATTGTGCATGATGATCACCAGCGTATGGTTATCATGTGATGGAACACAGCGCCTAGTAGTGTGATGGATGAAGAGGTGTGAGACATAGACAGTTTATGATTTTCAGTAAGCTGGCAGCTTTGAGCAGTTCTGCCAGCCTCCTTACGGTATATTTTATGCCCTTAGCCCACTTAGCTTGTTACTGCAATGGGTTGTCTAATCAGATATTCTGTTTAAAAGTTTATGGTCCAGAGCATCCATGGTTGGAGAGAAATGGTGCTGAGATGCGCAGTGAGATGTACAGATGCATAGGGTGCATCACTCCTAAATAAAGTTATAAAGCTAATGTCCCCACAAAAACCTATAATAGCCGCTCGCAGCCAGTGCCTGCAGGGATGGATCGAGGGGAACTATGCATGTGGAGATAATGGGTGCCTATCCCAGTTCCAGGAACCCCAAGGATGTTCACAAGGAGCACCACTTTTAACGATTCCCCGAATAAGACAGATTACCCCCCCTTTTAATTCTCCCCTCCAAGGTCCCGTTGCCCCCTCAATCTGTTGACAAAAATAACAAATACTGGTGTACTTGCAGGGACAAGGAAAATAATGCCAGGAACTTAACAGCTTCAGAAGTGGTCAAAGACACTGGTACCTTTAATCTTCTTTTTTTTTTCTTATCTTAATCAAAAGTGCCAATATATTGACTACGCAGCGGTAAGTGAGACAGATCTTCTCAGCTTCTTTCATGAGGCTCATGATAATTTTTGTAACTGAAAGAGAATGGAGACAAGCCAGCCCTCTTCTCCAAGAATTTGACATTTCCAAAGAATGATTGAATGTTCTTTGTTACTTGACTTCGACTCCTGAGAAGACATGGGGGCATAGGGGTTGCCATTGCAAGTAGGGTAAGGAAACATGCCGGGAGAACCAACTCCCATGCAGTGACTGTTCTGCAGCCAAACACGCCGTCATGGATGTGCAGCTCTTTTTTTTTTTTTTTTTTTTAACTAGAACTTTTTTATTGTTTTTTTGTATTAAACAAAACAAGAGCCAGGTCTGGCGTAGAGCTTACAAATTATGTTACTGAGTTGGCATCATCATGCCACAAACCCTTTTGGAGTATTGTACCCATGTCCAGGAGCCAAAGAGCTCTAGCGCCAATGACCGTAACAGATGTAAGAACCCCACCGAGGAGCTGATATACCCCCTTCTTAGGTCTCAACCTGACATGGGTTCGAAGGAGTGCAGCTCTGTCTATAAGCAGCCCTCTTGACATCAATGTCCACCAGGGTTTAAGCTCCCCAGTAGCTTGTCCCAGCGTGCAGCTAGCCACGGTTGTCCAGGTCTAGTCCTGGCCAGCCCTCTCCATGCGGACATTGTCTCGGATGAGGCCTTTCCGAAGGAAAGGAACTTGTTCTCACCTTGCAAAGCTGCCAAGTGCCTCTCCAGCTGCCAAACTCCTTGCTGGATAAGGACAGTTATTATAGCTAAAAATAACCTTTGTCATTTTTCAAGTTGTGCTCCAGTGCACTTCAGACTTCTTTCCCCACGCAAGGCATAGCGGGAGGTGGTACGAGTGAGAGGGCGTGGACCCTGTGTTTTTCTGTTTCTCGTATTATATCCTGGTACCTTGTCAGAGCACCACAGGGGCAGCCAGTGACTTGGAGTCAGAAGGAGTTCACCAGGATCCTTTGCCGCCCGGTCTGCCCAGTATGACAATTGTTAGCAAGTTTCAGCAAGATCTGGGCCTGTCAGCCTCAACTTGAGCTTGTTGGCAACAAAGCAAGTGACACGCCTGCAACACCTGTTCTTGCAAAGAATCTGACAGTTGGAGTTTTGTGAACATTAAATCAAACAAATGTACGTGTTGAGAAGGACACACCTCTGGCTCTCGCCAATCAACATTGCATTGACACCTGCCAGGTGCAAAGGCGCTTTACCAGAACGCTGAGAAGACCATGAACAGTTCCTCCTTTCTGATTGGATGACAGGTTCAGGGCGCTACTAATTTTGGCTTCTTAACGTATGCATTTGACTGCAAAGGAGCTCTTTAAAATGTATGGTTAAGGATAAAACTTCAAATACTGCCAGGCTAAATTTGAATTCAGATATCCGTAAATGTGTGCAGTATTTTCAGAAGCATTCAGTCTTCTGGTCCTAGCTCTAAGCTCTTACTTGCATCTCTAGACAGGGCAAAGCAAGCTCTGCAGACAAAGGGATCACATGCGCTTTTACACAATGACGTTTTCTGTTGTTCCGTGACCGCGCAGGATTCCTTCTCGTGCCCCCTTTTTCAAGCAATTGACTGGCAACATTGAAGTTTTGGCTTTGGATTTGCAATAGGATTTTTTTGCATTTTTGCTGGAAATAGGCTCATCCATTTTTGAGTGACCCATGTAAATGTTTGCCCTCCAAGCCGAACTGTTGCTGCAGCAGCACTCAGAAAGCAGCGTAAGGGAGGCTCATATCAGGATAAGTCACTTCCAGATGTGAACCAGTGTGGTGAACCGGATGCACAACTGCGGCTGAGAGCAACAAAGAGTTCGCATTGTGTGTGGTGGAAGCAGGATTGGAGGCGAGTGGACTGGGGGCCATTGCTCTTCCATGCATCGTCAGCTACGTTCAGGTCGACTTGGTTGCCAAATTCTCCTTGTTTGCAGAGGAGCAAAGAACAACCACTGAGTTTAAATGCCCAGTGATCCGAAAAAAATAAAATATTCAAAAGAAAGTGGCCTTGGATTTTCATCTAGGATTCTATGCAGCCAAGTGCACAGTCCTGGAGTTTGATTGTTGCTCAGGAGAGAGAAGATTTTGAAGAGCACTGCACGGAAGAGGGACCTGAGATAAAGCAGGTGCACCACTTTGGCTTAACACTGTAGGAACACCATGGAGAGAGGAGGATGGATGATGGTGTACATTTACCTCTTTTGCTAACTTTTTTAAAGAAGGTGTACATGAAGACGTGCAAGTGTCGAAATGGATCGGGATTGAAAGTTAGTAATGTGGAAGAAGACGGGCACATAGAATCGAACACTGAGAACACACCAGACTCTATGGGCCAGATGTGCAAAGACTGTTTGTATTTCTTAATGGTCCAAATCACTATTTCGGGCTATTAAGAAATGCAAACTGGGATTTTCTTATGTACACAGCCATTTAAGGAATCGCAAATTACGATTTCTACCCCTGTAGAAATCAAAATTTTTTGATTCCCAAAATAGAAAATCATAAATAGAGATTTCCTATTCTAATGTACCATGCATTTCCTAAATTCGACTTGGGCATTTAGGAGATGCAATTACCATCGGCTTGAAGTCAATGGTAACCAGGTGCAATTTAAAAAAATCACCCAAAAGTTTTTTTTTTTTTTTAAATTGCAATAGAGCACACACATGCCCCTTAGGCATATGTGGGCTCTACAGGTGCACCCCAATTTTTGGGGTGCACCAAGGGGGGCCTTTTGCCGATTGCAATCCTTGGTTTAGCCAGGGACGGCTCCTCCATCAGGGCCGTCGCCCCCCCGCCAGTAGCTGCAAACCCTTTAATACAAAACGATAATAAACTATGTTTATTATCGTTTTAGATTAAAAGAGGCAGGGCCACAAACTGTGATGAGGATAAGGGGGGTGCACTTTGCACTCCCCTCAAGAATGCATGTGTGTTTGTTCAGCTGTCTCGGGTCAGCTAAACACACATGAGCAGTAGGGTCTCCAGCCCGGCACTGTGTTGCCGGGCTGGAGAGAACCAGCACAGGCTCCCAGTCTGCCTGGGAGCACCCTGGCTGGGCGCTCGCAGCCAATCCTGACACTGCTCTGAGCAGCGTCAGGATTGGCCTCAGGGCAGGGAGCCTGTGCCTGCTCTCGAGGACGGAATAGCGGTGCAGCACTGCATTACGTTTTTAAAAAAAAAATATGATTTTATTTTATTCCTCTCCCCGCCACGTGCCGCCCCGCCCCTTTTCCCTCCCACAAGCCCCCACTGTGTTTAGCATTTCTTAAATAGCGATTTTCTAATAGTAAATTACTATTTAGGAAATGCAAAACTGGCCCTTTGGCTCATGCAATGGGATTTCTTAATAGCTACCTTCTAAAAGCGATTCCTACTTTGTAGGAATCGCTATTAGGAAATCAGTATCTTAGTACATTGCATTTTGCATTTCATAAACAGTGATTTCTATGAAGTCGCTATTTAAGAAATGTAAAATCGCATTTTCGTACATCTGGCCCCTATGTGTGGTGTTTTCACATGATTCTATAAAGCAATAGCCATGGAAAGAATATTCACGCCTAGCTCCGTCTTTTGATAATATTATTACGTGGGGGTGGTAGAATGCATGAGATGCAGCATTGATTCATTATGCTGTTTGAAGGACTCATGCTCCTGATAAACGTATCTGCTGGAGTTAAAGGTTTCTCTGGAGAGGGAAACAACTCCCAGCAATCTATGACATTGAATGTCAGATCTAATCAGTCAGGCTGTCTACCTCTGGAGTGAAGCTACAAAGGATAGTCTGTACCTCACAGCGAGGAATTGGGAGTGGAAAGCAGCTTTTCAGGTGTTGACGCACAAGGTGATTTGGCAAATGCCACAAGGGCAAATGCTATACCTCAGCAAACCAGAGAAGCCGAGAGCAGGAGCACAAAATACCAGCCTATCAACAACTGGAAGAAGACACAAACGCTCATCAAGACAAACAACAATGTTGTCCTCATTAGGGAGATGCAGGCATATATTACAGAACACCCAAGCAGTTCTAATTTCCAATGACAATATTCATTGCCATATATTGACTCTATTTTATTTTTGTGGAGAGATGTGGTATATGTATACAACTGTGCTCATTTAACTGTAACTGCACACTCCATCGTAGATCGCAGATTTCTGGTCATTGTGGAACACTTGATAATCTGGTGCCGTGGCCCCTATTTATTAGATTCCGGGCCAATTGAAGTGATGAAACAAACACTCCTTGGTGTAAAGGGGTTTATATTTGGCAACAACCTGTCGGAGTGGTGTCCCCACACCACCCAGAATTCAAGTGACCAAGCCTTGAATACTCTGTAACATTCTCAGTGACGCAATGATGGAATGTGGTATACATTCCATTACTGAGCCTACAACACAGATTCATGAAATAAGTGGGACAATACGTGCTGAGATCTTCACCTCAGAAAATATTTTTCCTACTTTTTCCTATTCACAGGCTTTCCCAGGAGTACTCCTAGAAAGCTGAGCCAGGCACAGGCTTCCACATGTCCTGTTGGATAGGGCATGTGACTTTCCAGGCCAGATCCTCTTCCCACTGTTTGGATTTCTCCACAGTAATGATCTCTGCACAAAAGGAATCGGATTCTCCTGTGCAGATGCACATTTGTTGAGGGTATCTAAGGAGAGGAGTATTTACCCCTTGGAGAAAGCCCTTCCCTCATCAGCAAATCTGAGGATGATCCATTTTCCTTTCCACCCAGGAAAGATATTAATGCCACCCATGTGCGGGAGTACATTTGTGACCCTTTCTAGGGTGGGAAGGGGATGGTTTGGAGTTTCGAAATTCCCCCAGATGTAAGAGTTTGCGCATTCCCAAACTTCCAAGCAACACGTCGGCCATTTTCCCACCCGTTGAGTGGGATGTATGGGTGTGGAGCTCTCCATATCTGTAATTAGATTTATGCTTTGGCAGGAATCCCTTTGTGAATTATTGGTAGGTGTAAAAGAGGTAAATTTGGTAGTGAGAGAATATTTACGACTGAATTTGCCCTCGTGAATGGGTCACCATATGTTTATGTAGTGTTGCAGTTTGCAGTTTCATGACTTCATCTAACAGGAAGCTCTCAAATATCCATAGGGCCCCAGTCGGCCCTATTAAAAGAAATATGTGGAGACGCGTGTCCCCTCACCAATATCAGAAGGATATTGCTAGTCACTGTAAAATTCTGTGACTGTGAAAACGTTGGTATTTATTACATGCCTCGTTATTGGGTACAGTAATATGTAAATACTGATACAGTAATAATGTGCAGTATTAAATGTGTGCCTTTCTACAACTCCATTCTGAGTTCTGCACCCCAGAATTGGGGATACTGTGGTAATATCACATATTTTCAATCATTTCAAACGTGTGGTAGTTTCACCACACAAATCCCATCAAGTTTCACCTGCTATACAGTGGAAAAAGTATTCTCCCACACAAATTATAATTAAGGTGCAGATTCCCGTTTGTACGCGACTCAGAATTCTCACAATGAGGTATGTCTAGTTTTTCCTCCAAAGGAACGTCCAGTTATTGATTTGGAGACTAAACCTGAAGCACAAGTCATACAGGTTGCAGACCGATATAACAGCTTAATGTAAATTGAAAAGCGGTTTTGGTGAGCACCACGGCCGTGAAGCTCTGCTCCCATGTGGGGAACCCCAGACGTGCATTAAACATTCCAGTAGTATAGATCAGCTTGTGAGTGAATGGGCAGGAAAAGGAAGGTAGGAATAAGATCTGAGAAGTTTGTGGTGACCTACATGATACACTTCCTTGCTTCTGATGGGAGGCACCGCGAACTTAACCAACACATTATTACGGTAGATGTGATGTCACAGCTGGAGTCTTTGTGAATGAGGATTGTGAAACCTCACCTCCATGAGAACTTCACCTGGTTCCACCTAGAGTCTCCATTCCTCGGTCACTATCTGTTCAAGTCAAGTGTTCACTGCTGAGCATCTCAGAGACATTTCCTCAGCTTTTATCCTCCAGTAAACTAATTGGAATCAAACCAAAAAATGCACACTACCAGCCTCTTTTATTAATGTGCCCTTTGTACCAAGGAGTGACTTTGTAATTGCTTTTCCAGAGATTCGTGTTTGGAGCTTAGTTGGGCGTGTAACATAGCTTAGTGAGATAAGTGATTACCGTGGTAATACACGGTCCATATGTCTAAATCTGGATAAGACCTTCTCAGCCTTTCACCCTTCTAAGATTCATAAAGAGAGTACCAACATTGGTCCTTATCATTCTTGAAGCTGGATGAACATAGTGTTCTCTGCTCCATTGCACCACCGTCTCTGAAATTTTCCATTTGACTTATTTCGTCAAGTCCGGGCTCATCAATCTTCCCTTAATTGCACAGAGGTTCTAAAGCAGTGGTTCTTAACCAGTGGTCCTGCTGCCTACTCAGTGGGTCCACATCTGTTTAGAAAATTAAATAATATTAGAAGATTCTAAAAGTATATACTCTGGAGCAAAATGTAAAACTGAAAATCTTAAAACGTTCTGTAAATGGGAAGGAATTTGAAATTGAAGACTAAATATTAAGTTAGCATCTGTAGCTTGATTCATTGGAGCACAGCAAGTACAGCATCCAGAATATAGTATGGACAATCGATGGCCTTAATTGAAGCGCTTGCAAAAAGAGAGCATACGCTGTGAGCAAGAAAGGCAAAGTGATATGCTAGTGTTTATCGTATCCCATCATTCCCATTAGAATTATATTTTCTATTTTTGTGAACTAAATAAAATTGTCTTTTGTTTTATATATACTTATGTCTGGATTCTTGTGCATTGTTTTGAAGTTCAAATCCTAGAAATTGCTTTTGCCGGGTTGCCCGACTTCTGATTATGACTCTGTGTGGGGGATGGGGTGGGGGATGGATTCCAGTAATGATTCAGGAGGGTTCCACACAAGTCAAAAAGTTAAGAACTTCTGGTCAAAAGGTTATTTACAAAATAATTGAACATTGAAGCAGTGGACCTGACGATATTGGAGTGGTAGTGATTAAGGAGACAGATGTGTTAGAGAGGAGAGGATTGAATGGAAAACAGCAAATCATGTGCTATTTTATTCTCTGGCACAGGGATTGGCCACTATGCTAAAACATTTTCAGAGGAGGTTACCCTCATCTTGTTAAATTTCTTTATTTTCTTGTTGGCTATGGGGAAGGTTTCCACCGCCTAGAATTAGGAGGACATCAGTGGACATGTCTCACAGTAGACGCTCCACACTATCAACATTGGCACAGAGTTACATGTACAGTATACTTGAGTAAAATAGTTCATATTTACCAGCGTTAGAATAAAAATGTATCTAAATTGTTTTAGTTAAAAAAAATTGTGCAGTGTTTGAAACTTTGAAGTGTTGTTTTTGATTAATGAAATATTATTTATATTCAATACTTGAAAGTGTAGTATACAGTATAAGTCCCTTTAGAAAACTATGGATCAAACTATTGACCTGAACACGAAGTTGTGTCATTGACGTGATTTAATTTGAAAATGGAACCAAAGAGTGGAAATTATATTCTACTGCATTAATTTGGAAGTGGGTGTGATATAGATACTTAAATTCACCCCTTCATCCTCAGAGGGCATATATTAGTGGAATAATGTTTTTTTTCATTTATTTACAGATAATTTTTCTCCAAGGCTTTCAAGGCCGTCAGCTGATAAAATCCCCAACAATCCTCCAACCATTGAGCTGTTGCACCGCTCTCGGTCCCCCATAACAAACAATCACCGGCCTTCACCAGATCCTGAGTCACAACCTCAGAGGTCTCCCATGGACAACACTATCCGGCGCCTCTCGCCAGCAGAGAGACTATCTGGTGCCCGGCTACACATGGAAAACAACCACCATTCACAGGAATCTTATCCGCTTGCTGTCTCCCCCATGGAGAACAGCCACGGCCCACCAACTTCATTGGACCATGGGAAAGTGCCCAGCCCCCGGCAGGAAAACCCTAGAGTGATCCAGCTCATGCCAAGCCCCATCATGCACCCTCTTATCATGAACACTCGACACCCAGTGGATTTCAAGCACTCTAGGATCTCTGAGGATGGAATGCTCAGGGAAGGGAAACCCATTAATCTCTCCCATCGGGAAGAGTTGGCATACATGAACCATATCATGGTGTCCGTCTCACCTCCGGAAGAACACTCCCTGCCTATAGGCAGGATAGCAGGTAATGGGGCTTTTTGTTGACAACACAAGCTTATATTTGCATTTTCTTTCCTAAGGAATTTGAATGAGTGGATGAGCCAACCTGCTGATATGCGTTTTCTTTCCTTGAATCTTTATTCCCGTCAGCAGTACTTGTTTTCTTACACTTCTGGCTTTCTTAGAGGATAGAGTTATTTATTAAGATTTTTTTTTGTATAGTGCTGCTGCACCAAATGGTAATGGAGCACTTTATATGAAATGTCAGATACATAGGCCAACCAACAAGAGAATATTACTTCAATAAAGACAAACCGCAACTAGCCCTCAGCAAGTGGCTAACCTATAACGAGCAGGGCATGGAGGTGAGATTGGGGTGTTTTGTAGATGCAAAAATAAACAGGAACTCTGAAACTAATGACATGAGTTGTAATGGGGCTGGTTTGAATATTGGTTTGAGATATATATATGTATGTATGTGTGTGTGTATATATATATATATATATATATAAAATAATATATGCTCCTGCTGATCCTGCTTATATTAGAGGTGTTTTTCCACTAGACTCTTTGGTGGTGTCAAATGCTCGTAAACAAGCTAATCCAAAAACCAAAGCAGATGCACCTCCTCCAGATAAGGAATCTAAATTGATTGACGCATCAGGCAAAAGGGTGGGGTTCAGGCCACTAATCAGTGGAGAATTGCTAATACCCAAGGACTGTTAGCAAGATGTGATCGAGCTCACTGTGATGAAATGAAAGACCTTATTCAACATCTCCCACAGGAATTCAGAAAAAACAGCTTGTGCAAGAGCGCATGTTAATTTCAAATAATTCTATAAGATGTGCTCTCGATGCATCAGATACAGCTGCTAGTGGGATAAACACTAGCGTACTATTATGCAGACGTACCTGGTTGCTTATATCAGATTTTAAACCTGAGGTACAGCAGACACTGCTAAATGCCCATTTTGACCAGCAACATGTTTTTGGCCCTGAAGTAGACCAAACACTTACAAGTAAAGCAATAAACAGCCAGCACCAGATCCCTCTACCTCTTTCAGACAACACCATTCAGCATCCCCTTCTACAGGATTTTATAGAGGCACATATAGGGGAAGCAATTCAAAAGGCTGAGGAAAGGGTGTTTCCACTTGTGCGACTCCCTTCCACATTAAAGCAGTGACTCTTTGCATTCCCCCTATCATTCAAAACCTGACAGGGGGTGCCTACAACTGTTATTTCCAAATTTGCAAAAAATAACAACAGACCAGTGGATGTTGGATATTATCAAACATGGTTATTGCCCGGAGCTCATAAACACACCTCCAAACATCCCACCCCGAAAACACAAACTCTCTGTAGAACATTTACCACTGTTAAATCAGGAAGTACAGGCTCTCTTTCAGAAAGGAACAATAGAACTAGTACCTATTCATCAGAGAGGAACAGGAATATATTCACTGTACTTCCTTATTCCCAAAAAAGGACTGTTCACTTCGACCAATTCTAGATCTCAGACCATTAAATCACTACATCCTATCAGAGCACTTTCATATGGTGACTCTCCAAGATGTAATACCCCTATTGCAGCAAGGAGACTTCATGTCTACACTATATCTAAAGGATGCATATTTCCAGATCCCAATACTTCCAGCACACAGAAAATACCTCAGATGCGTCATACAAGGAAAGCATTATCAGTTCAAAGTATTCCCTTTTGGAGTAACAACTGCACCTCATTTCTTCACAAAATGCCCAGCAGTAGTTGCAGCACTTCTACGCAGACAAAGTATTCATATCGTCCCGTATCTGAACGATTGGCTCATAAAGCCCATTTCACTCCAGCAATTCAAACAGCATACCCAAACAACGCTTCATCCACTTCAACAGCTATGATATACCATCAGCATACAAAAATCCCACCTTCAACCATCTCAAATACAGCCATATCTAGGAGCTGTTCTAAAAGCTCACTTAGGGTAGCCTACCTAAATGCACCCAGGATTCAAAATATAGCAACCCTGTTGCAACAGATATACCCCAACCAACAGATACCAGTAAGAACAGTTTAGAGAATTCTAGGTATGATGGCATCTTGTATTGCAATAGTGCCACATGCATGGCTACACATGTGTCCACTGCAGGAGTGTCCGGCAAGTCAATGGTCTTTATCACAGGGTCAGCTACAAGATCTAGTGTTGGTAGACAGCCGCACTCACTACTCTCTGCAATGATGGTTTATGCAAAATCTGACAAAAGGGCAGCAGTTTCTAGACCTTGTTCCCCATATCACTCCTACAGTGGGTGCATCTCTCACAGGTTGGGGTGCTCCCCTACTCAACCTCTCATTACAAGGGTTGTGGGACACCAAGCACCGAGGCTCTACACATCAATTACTTGGCACTTCAAGCCATTCATCTAGCACTCAAAGCTTTTCTGGTTCATCTACAAGGCAAAATTGTCTTGGTCCAGTCGGACAACACAACAGCCATGTTTTATTTGCAGGAGCAGGGGGAGGGGACACACTCTCTACAGTTGTTTCACCTATCTCAGACAATCTGGCGTTGGGCAATTCGGCATCACATTCATCTGTTAGTTAAACACAACAGATTTCTATTGGTGGGGGTTTCCAGACATAGGCCCTCATTAAGAGTCCTGGGCATGGGCAGTGCAGGGGCCCCCACACACAGCCCCATCATGCATTTACAGGCAATGAAATGCACGATAGGTGCTGTCGCACCCAACGCACCACAACATTGCAGCCGACTCAATTATGAGCCGGCGTCAATGTTGTGGTGAGTGTTCCGCTGGGCCAGAGGGCGAAAACAGCGTAATACTCCTAATATGGCAGGTAAAAGACCTCCAGAACTGGTGGTCTTTTGCCTGCAGCAGCTTTGGCAGTCCTAGAAAATGACCGCCAAAGTCGTAATGAAGCGCATAGATCTGTTCGCAACAGCAAACAACTCAAAATGCCCAAACTTCGCCTCCAAACCCACTATCCAAAGGCAGTGCTCTATGGATGAGCTGGTCATGGATTTTTGCCTGCGCTTTTTCCCCCTCTCACTCTTCTTCCATTTGTGGTGAGGAAGCTCAGAGCTCAGGCAGACTTCTCCCACCCTTATTTTAGTAGCCCCCACATGGGTATGCCAGGCATGGTTTACAACACTACTAGAACTATCAGTAGTTCACAAAGAGAAGCTTACCCTACACCCAGACCTTCTCACTCACCCATGGAGAAATCAGGCACCCAAATCCCAAATAACTCAATCTTGTGATTTGGCTCCTGAGGTCATAGTTTGGATACTTAAAACTACCTCCAGAATGCAAGATAGCATGTAAACCTCCAATTAGAGCATGCTATGCTGCTAAATGGTAAAGGTTCATTTTTTATTGTCAAAACAAACAAATTGATCCTTTTAAAGCAACTGTTCAAAATAATGTTTGTTATTTACTCCATTTGCAAACTTGTGGGTTACCGTAGACCTGAATACGATTACACCTTACAGCAGTGGCAGCAAATCTGCAAAATAGGCAACACCTAACGTTGTTCAAAATACCTTATAATTAAGGCATTTATGGTAGGTCTCAAAAGAGTAATTCCACCTAGGGTGCCTCCAGCACCAATATGGGACCTTAACTTTGTACTTACTAGACTTATGGGACCAGCATTTGAGCCTTTGCATAACTATGGAATCCAAATTTTGTCATGGAAAGCAGCATTTCCAGTACCAATCACTTCACTAAGACGTGTGAGTGAGCTTCAGGCATTAACTTTGGAGGAACCTTTTTTCCACATACATAAGGACAGGATGGTCCTCTGTACCAACCCAAAATCTCCTCCAAAGGTTGTTTCCACATTCCACCTAATCCAATCAATTGAATTACCGGTTTTCTTCCCGCAACCATATTCATTTGCAGAAAGAGTTCTACACATGTTAGATGGTAAGAGCATTAATGTGCCATATTTTGATAGTACTAATATTTTTTGCAAAACTAAACAACTCTTAGTTGCTTTCTCACCTCCACAATAGGGGAAAGCTATATCTGAAGCAGGTATTTCAAGATGGATAATTAAATGTATACAAACGTTCTATGCTAACGCTAAAAGAGTTCGACCCACACCTCCTAGAGCACACTCAACTCGTAAAATAAGTGCATCAATGGCTTTCCAGAGTAATATACTAGTAGCTGACATTTGCAAAGCAGCCACATGGTCAAATGCGCACACCTTTACTAAACACTGTTGTGTGCATGTACTAGCACGACAGCAAGCAAATGTTGGACAAGCCGTGCTTCGTACTCTTTTACAACTGCAACACCCATGGGCTAGCCACCACTTTTGGAGGGCACTGCTTTACAGCCTATGCGGGGCATCTGTATCTGCAACCACACATGCCATCAAACAGATTATGTTACTTACCCTGTAATCATGTGCTCGTGGCATGTAGTGCTGTAGATTCACATGCACCCGCCCTCCTCCACGGACACCTGTGGCCCTTGCAGTATTAGCTTACATCTCTTATGCATGGACATCTCTTTCTAATACTCTACTCACACACCATTCTCACCCGACTGCCAATTTAGTCAGAGTCCCTGAGCCTCATTCTAGTTTCCATCATCTCTAGACGTATAGCATGCTAAAGTGTGTTAAAGTCACCAATACGTCGAGCAAGATCAATAGGCAGGCCTCCCCTTCATCTGGTATGTGATGGATATCTTCCAGCGTTACCATTTGCATGCTGTGCCTTCTCTAAAGCTAGATTGTTAAGGTTTTGCGAGTTATATAATTGTTCATATGGAGATTCATGCATTTTTCAATGGCTTTCCCAAGCCAAGGTAGACTGGAAACAGGTCTCTAGTACTCTCGTTGTTCTAGTGCTGCATTAGGCTTTCTGAGGATATGTGTGATCTGGTCCTGTTTCAACCTATTAGCAAGGATTCCTTGAGACAATGATTCATTTACGAATGAAAGCCGGGATGGAGCAGCCACATGGTATTTATAGCTGCCTAACAAGAATTCATGATTATACAATAAGTGCTTTTGTGCAATTTCGTGAACTTTTGGCAAAATTATGCTTAATTACATAAAGTGAAAAGCCTTCATGTACGTTGAATTTAAGTGTGAAATGCATTTTGACGCAGGGCAGATTTTTATGCTTGACAAAAGTGCAGAATAAAGTAGCACAAACAGCTGTTTGCTTTCTTCTGTTCCCGTCTACGCGCTGTAAATTTTACAGCGAATGGTACATGATTACTTTAGGTGGCATAATAGCGTCATTTCGGGACTTTCGTGGAACAAGTGTTAAATGAAATTCCTAAAATTACAATAATTACGCTGCCATAGCTTAAATTTCACCCAGGCCTACAATACAACCAATTTCACAATTTCTGTATGCGGCCCCCCAGCACCATGGACTTACCTATTCAAAGTAGGGCACGTACCGCAGTGATCTAGGTGAGAAGTTGGAGACTGCTGCTTGGCCGGATGATAACAGTGGCTGTATTCTCCCCAACTGTTAAAGCAGACCAAGCATCATGGTTAATGGAACGACAGATGTGCTGCTTGCCCATCCGTTGATCATGACTGTGCTCCCACCTCTTGAAAGAAGTCCACATTCCACAATGAGTTACAGAGTTTGCTGGCTGCCACTTAATGCTCAGCTTCTTTGACCAAGCACATTGTCTTCACAGAGTACAATCAGAAAGGTACCCTGAAGGTTCCTTCGTTTTGATACTGGGTGTGTAGCGTTGTAGAGAACTGACCCATGGGGCGTGAACTCAAAGTACCTTTCAGCATGGGAGCTACTCCAGACAGTAATAACCCACATTATATTGAAAACTGAGAGATTTCCAATGTCTGTCTTTAGCATCTCAGCCCCACGCCTCCCGTCCAAGCAAAGTCTTAAGATGATAAAGACCCTCCATTATAGTGCCCTGATTCTTCTGGTCTTGTTTGTGAATGTTTTTCTTTCTCGGTACAACCACTTAATTCAGAGTAGAAATGTTTTTTCACCAGTATCAAAACTATGAACAATCTAGTTCTGGAAGTAAATAGACTTAACATGTGCTGATGCTCTGTGGTCACGAAAGGCGTCTCTGCCATTTTCAGGCATAAACAAAACTCCATTAGTTCACTGTTGGGACCAGAAGCACATTCAAGATCCTGATACACACATTCAGATTGACTCAATAACCAACTCCCTATAGACTTCTACAGCAAAATCACAGAGTATATCCCCATTGGACACCTAATTGCTGACGCCCATTTTTAATTTGATTTTTCCTCCCACATCAGCCTTTCCACCAACTACCTCAGGAGAGGAAATAGATGCTACATCAAGGAGAGACCCAAAACTCTGGAAAAGCATATCTGGACCATCACCCTCTCCTGGCCTTCAAGAAAGAGTTGGATACTCCTCACCCCCACCAGTTTGACACATGGATTTCTTTGCCCTCACACACCCTCTCCTGTTACTCTCAGAATCTCCATCCAAACAACAACACCTTTTCTCCTCCTGTATATTTAGTAACCCGTGTACCCAGACTGTGCACTGCTTCCATTGCAGAGAATACAGGTAACTGAACAAGTGCCATCTGCGTTAAGACAATCAGCTTAGCAGTGAAAATCCAAATAATAAATGAAAAATATTCTACACGCCTATGAAAAAAGCTCTTTATCCTTCTCTAGTGCTGTATTCAGCCTCCAGTCATTTGTGAGTTCTACACGCTTGGGTTTAAAGGTTGGGAACCACCCTGTGCTCCTCACGGATGTTTATCTCAGCATCTGATTAACTTCTGAAGGGCAGGAGTCACAGGTGCACACGGAACCGGAAGCTGAAGCACCCTTTGTCAGCAGTGGCAGTCACCCGAAACTGGAACTGGAAATACCAGTTCTACCTGGAGACGTTTCCCTTCTAGGTGCGGCTGGGGCGTTGGCTTCACCTGAAAGTGAATTGTTTTGCTGAGATAAGACCGCAAGCACTGGAGCCCGTAAACGGACAAGAAAGGACTTTTAGACTTGAGCCGAGCTCAGACTTTGCTCTAACTCCCCTGTCCAAGTTGTTGACACTTGTCATGCTGGTTAGGCTGCTTTCTGTGGCCCAAGGTATGAGATTAATGAATTCATTGTTCATCCTAATTTGCCCAGCACTAGCACCTATGTTGTCAGGAGGCAGTCCATACTGTATGACCTTTTAAACCAGGGCAGTCCCTTGCATGCTGACCTGTGTAGCCTCAGACGTATGTAAAAGGCAAAGACATGATCTACAGAGCGAATAGGGAGAGCAACTAGTGTCACCTTTTGGGTCTAGTAAGGGACAATAGTCAATTATACCTGACTTCAATTTCTAGTAGCATAATTGAGCATTCGTAAAGTGCACCTAACAAAATAAATCATTTCTAGGTGCTTAAGACAAGCGTTCCTAATAGCCATCTCCACAGAGCTCATATTGTTGGTGATGGAGGAATAAAGCAAATATGTTGCCACATGTTTTGCGATGCAGACACTGAAAAGCGCGACGGGTGCTGCTGCACCCGTCGCACGCCTTCCACTCCGCCGGCTCGATTCCGAGCCGGCTTCCTTGTTGAAGGCGCTTTCCCGCTGGGCCGGCGGGCGATCTGAATCAGATCGCCCGCCGGCCCAGCGGGAAAGTCAGAATACCCAACCGCCGCCCGCCTAGGTCGGAATGACCACCTTAGTCTTTTTGTTTGTTTAGTATAGTCAATATTCTTTTCAGGCACTGTTAGGGGACATGAGACCGTGTTCAGAAGCCATAATCAGAAGCCCTCCCTCAATCAGGCAAGTTAGGCTTTAACAATTTCTGGAGCTGGAGCTGTTCATTTTCCCAGGAATTGCACATGGAGTTACCCTGGAAAGAAAGTCCTGATTTCATGGTTTCGCACAAATGTCCAAATTGAAGTCCTGGCTATACCACAGATGCCAGTGTCATATTTCAAAAGGCAATGGGCACAGATTTAGGAAAGATTAAGAGGTCAATTTTAATTTTGGGCGTCTGGATTACAAGGAACTGGTATAAGAGAAGATGCATTTCTGTGATACTGACAATCTGAGAAGGTTGCACTTGTCTGAAGGACAGCAGCTCTTGTTGTGCTTTAAGGATATGTGTAAATCATACACCAAAGCTCACGCAGTTATCAAGTTGGTTTTGTCCTCACTCTTCATGGCGCTCCATTTCCTGAAGATGCCATATACTTACGGTTGACTGAGAGGAAGGAAGCAAACGCTGTAGTGTAAAAGTGGTGGCTGAGCTGATCCATTCTTATGCAGCGTAATTTTATACTCCGTCTGTTGATCCACAAGTCTGCAGTGAGCATAACAGGGTTTGTTGCCCACTGTTACTTTTAACATCTTTACCACAGAGGCAACAACCTTTATTATTAATCCATCTCAACATTCTTTATGAAGAACTTTTAAGTATCAGACATGAGCAAACAAAAATACATAATCCACATTTAAAATTCAAGGGATCTTACTAAAGGGATTTCTGGGTATAAAAAAAACAGAAGAAGCGTTTGACTGCTTTGTGAAAGATGTCTAAAACAGATTCATAATGAGTGGCTAAGGATCCAGATTCATGCCTTAAATCTAAAGAAAAAAATCCTAATTTCATAAACAATTAATATAGAAGCATCAAAAACTCAAATCGGTACAGGATTTAATGATGCATCTCTGTTTGCGGTGTCAGGATTGCTTGTTTTCTTTAATAAATATTTTATTGAGCAGAGTTAGTAAACAACAACCAGAGCATATAATACCAACAACTTAAAAATCCCGGAACCCATGTCAAGTTTTTAAAATACTTTGTCAGTTTAGCATATTTTGACACTGAAGAAATACAACTTAAACAGAGCTTATGACCTTATTTCTGGAATCTAATAACATCAGACGTATAGATCCTGCTCTCAAGTTCTGGATCCTAAGATCCCAGAATTGAATAAATGTGAACATATGCTAAAGTGCTTCAGAATGCTAGATAAAGCAATACAAAAGTGCTGGTGTGCTGGAAGAAAAGAGTAAAGCTAGTATCACCTACAAATAATACTCCCGTTGACAAGAATAGCACCGTGTTGCACATGGTGGTACTATTCCCCAACCCCTCCAGTAATCCAGATGAAATATGTGACACCATCCCTCCATGTCACAAAAAATTCAAATAGTGCCATGATGACTAAAATCTCTTTAAGCCTCCCACAATTATATACCGCCTCAAAATTTCTTGTTCTAGACATTTTCTCTAACCAATCTCCATATGATGGAACCTGTTCTGTAACGCAGGATTGGAGAATAAGCGAGCGGGCGATAGAGAGGGCAATGGACAGAAATATCTGTGTGTATTCACTCACTTGGTGGCCTTGTATTTGTCGAGCGAAACCGAATAGAAGCAGCGATGGTTCCCTCTCTGTACCTGCTCCCAAAGTTTGGCTCAAGGCCAAAGAAAGAAAATGCCAGAAGGGCACCAGTTTTGAGCAGGAGTAAAAAAATATGAAGTCACGCACAGTGCCTTCCTGCATACACAGAAAACACAGAGCCTCTGAAAAAGGGAATTTCCTGTGGAGGGCCAACGGGGTATAGTATGCCATCCAACGTGATAAAAATGAATTTCTCTTAAAATTGTCCGCTCTTAAGGCCTTGTAGCCCAAAATAGAAATCACTTGCCAATCATTCTCAGAAAACTGGCATTACGTGACTCTATCAGTCTTTCCTAGAACAGTGAGGCATATCTGTGATCCTAGGTTGCGGAGCAGCTTATACCAGTTGCCTATACCAGAAAGATTAGACCTAAAAAACACCCGCAACACAGGGTGCATTTCGGGGTGGAGATCCAAATAGTGGATCTCAAAAAAATGAACAATCTGCTGGTAGCTAAAGCTGAATCGTTTGCATGAATCGCCCCATCGTGAACAGATCTCCTGCCAAGTCATACATCTTCCCTGGAGTGAAAACTGTCCTATTTCCTTAAATCCCGAATAGTGACAAAATTTAATGTGTGATGAGGAGATTTGTAAGCCCGCATACCTGACCTCGTGAAGATTCAAGACTGTAAACCTGGTAAGATTTGATTAGAGCAATAAACTAATAGCAGCTGGGCACTCCAACCCTGACTTAGCTTATATCTGGGTTTTTCTGGTAATTTCAGGGTCTTGATAAAAACCAGAAGCTGTGTACTGGCCTCAAGCATCAAAACATCTAGGAAAAATGTATCAAACTTTGCTCCCCCACTCAATGTTCTGACCAGGATATCTAAGAGGACTGCCTCATAAGGCCTGTACATGAGGGAGAGCCAACCCACCCTGTGCAGTCACAAGCTGGAGCACTGAATACCTCACTCTGGGTGTTTTATGGTTCCATACGAATTGTTTAAACATAGTGTCAAGGTTGCTAAAAAATCTCTTGCTTATTTGATGGCAATTTCAGAAAATAAAAAAAGTAGTGACTGAAGAATAGACATTTTATAAGAGCCACCCTGCCAATCAAAGTCAATGGGAGAAGTGCCCGTTTATCCAAAAACCCTTTATTTTATAAAACACTGGTAGAAAAGTTAGGTGAAACAACTTGTCACATAAATCCCAAGATATCGAATTCGGCTTAGGATATTGCTTGTTACTGTAAGAAGTGAGGAAGACTACTACCAGGGGAATCGAAAAGAAGCAGTTCGGTTTTGTTTTGATTAATTTTATAGCCCCCAGTATCGTGAAACTGAGAATTCCTCCCTCAAATACGTTCTGTACCTTATCCCTTTCAGTTTCAAGTAAAGAATAACATAATCAGCCTAACATTTTCAATTTGGACATGCCTGGTAAAGGAGCTTCAATAGCCAAATTAGCCCATGTCCTAACTGCAAGGGGCTCTTAAAAAAGAAAAACGACAAAAAATAAATAAGGGAAAGAGGACATCCCTGCCGAGTCCCCTGATTGATGTTGACTACTTCCGCCAGCTGAGAATTTACCATAACTTTGGCTTGGGCACCTTGATATAGCTTATCAAGCATGTCAATAAGTCAGTAAGTTGGAGAGGAAAGCCACATTTTTCAAGGAAAAAAAGAGCATGCCATTTGACTAGATCGAAAGCTTTCCCAGCATAGACCATTATTACTGTTGCACTGATATTATCAGCTGAGGAATAATCTAATGCTTGTACTAGAAAGCTGGTGTTGGCAGCCATTAGTCGCCCGGCCACAAAACCCGTCTGATCCCTGTGGATTAGGGTTTGAGCAAGAGGAGTAGTATGGGTAGCTTATAGTCTGTGTTGAGCAAGTTTAGGGGACGGTGTGAATTTACATCACCAGGATTTTTTCCTTTCTTTAAAAAGCTATCTATTGTGGATTCCTTAAATGTACAAGTTATCTCCCCCTTCCATCATTGAATTAAACAAGTCGGTCAAAAAAGGTAAAAGCTCTCTGTCAAAAGTTTGATGGAATTTGGCAGAAAAGCCATTGTTGCCAGCCGCCTTCTCATTTGACATACCAGAAAGAGCTTCCTGTACTTCCCTAAGGGAAATGGTGGCCATGAGTTCTTCAGCCTGAAAGCAGGTCACCTGTAGAAGGCTAATTGAAAATAGTCCAGTCACTGCGGCTGCATGGTCTGGAAGCCAGACTCTTACAGTGACTTATAGTGCTGCAAAAATAGTTCAGAGACCTGAGCTTTACCACTAACTATCCTCCCTGTGATCGACTTAACTAGTTCCCTAACCACTGACGCTTCTTGCCTTACCTGAGTAGACCAAGACAGAAATCTACCTATTTGCCCTCTCACTCTCTTCATGCAACCTTTGCTGATATGTCCGTGAGCTCTCAATTTCCTCTAAAGGTAAAAAGGTCCTGCAGCTTTTCCTAAGCCTTAGCAAGATTCTCAACTGTACATGATTCGCCGCTGAGGTGACCTCTGGCCCCTCCCCCAGACATGCCATATTCCTTTCCGGACAGAGATGTTGGGAGATGCAGAGGTGCTGCGTTTCATAAAAAATTCACTTGATGCTTGCGATGCAATTCTTGAGGTGCTGTTTTCGAGGTGGCAGTATGACAGTCGGGTCCCGCCGCTTCTCTTGACAATGAAGGCGAAGCTGAAATTGAGCCAGCTGATGAGCGCTGCCATCACCTTGGCTTGGAATTGAAGTGTCGAAGCATCGCAGCAGCAACCCAGCTGGTTGGCCAAGGAGGGTAAGATGATACAGGGTCAGGGAGTCCCTTAAAGACCTTTTTATCCGGTTGCTATGTTGGTACTCCACTAGCCATAAAAAGAACTCCCCAATCAGACAGCAATCTTTAAGACCTGGCAGGTCTCTGCAGTCAACCTGCAGGGGTATTGAACTTGCTTTATGGAGCCTGAGATATTAAATCTGTTATTCCCTGCTAATTCTCATTCACTGACTGTATAGAAACCCCCAGGTTCCTTCCAGGAGGGTAGTGTCTCCTGCTGCCTTCCGATATCATTTTGATATACCAGCTGCCAATTGCGTACCTTTCTGCAACCAGTCATCGCGGGGGATATCTCTGCTGTGCCGTCAAAAAAATGAGGATGCATTTTAAGTCTGGGGCTCTTTCAGGAAACTCTGACTCTGCTGCGTTGTCACAGCGGGCTAAGAAACAGGTTGGCCAGCTGGTCTCAAGTGCAAATAGCAGTTTCCTTTCTCACAAGGCGGCTGGGATATCCTCTAATCCCACTAGCCCCGTGGATATCCTTCCACTACCAGGGCAACGAGACTCGAGTGAAGGTCCCAGAATTTCAGATCAGGGGCGGCTCCCCGGTCGTAACCGCAGGCCTCTTTGGTGGTGGATACAGTGGCGATAACCTTAACTTCCCCCTAATGCCGCTGGGAAGTCGGCAGTCTCCTCTTCTTCTCTATATGCTTGTGGGGCATCATCCCTTGGAGGGGCTCGTCTGGGCCTAAAGACTAAATTCGGTAAGGCTAAGGATTATCCTTTGTTTTCCAAGGGTAAATCAAGCTTGAAGTCCATGGAATTTGCACAGCCAGCTAACCTCCAGGCATCCTCGCCGGAACTGGCTTCTACCCCAAGCCTGGCCACAGTACCGTCACAGTCTGTTGGCCTACAAGCTACGATCTTCCATGGGCCCCGGCCTGCCACTGTGCCAAGTGACCAGCAGGAGAGACAGCGCAAGCTTCTACGGAAAAGGTAGTAACTATGCAAATGGACACTAAAAGTATGTTTAATATGATACTCAAAGAGAATAGGGACCTGAAGGCATCACAGGCCATTGAGGTGGCTGCGTTACACGCAAGTCTGGCCAAAATGGAGGAGATGATGGCTCTGTTCCCAGAAAGGCAAAAGGAGGCTGAGGAAAGAGTATCTCAATTAGAAGGTCAAGTTTCATCAATTCACAAGCATGCTACCCAGCTCAAGAAACAAAATTGACTCCTTGAAGCTAATCTCGAGGAGCTGGAGAACCACTCTAGAAGTTCCAACCTGCGCATTGTGGGGGCTGCAGGGGGCTGCGAGGGCCAACAAGTTCTTCAGTGGGTCGATTCCTTCATTAGATCTCAGGTCATTCCGGACCATTCAGGGGACCTATTGATTACAAGGGCTCATTCTGTACCAGTCCAACGCCCTCCCAGTACAAAGTTTCCATGCACCATTTTGGTCAACTTTATGGACAGTCGAATTAAGGAAAAGGTGCTGTCAGAAACTATCAAGCATATACAGTTTTCTACACTGGAGATTATCCAGTGTTGCATTTGTTCTGACATGACTGCTTCAGCTGCCTGACGGAGTAAAGAGTTTGTGAAACTGATTTATCTATTTAAGGCTCAAGGCTTGCAAGCTACCATTGTGCAGCAATCCAATTTGAAGGTTCTAGTTTGGGGGCAATTTAATATTTTTACGAACGTCTGAGAGACGCAACGGTTTCCTCACGAGCTCTTGAGTGTGCTCAATGTACCTAATGTCTCATCTGTAATATAAATTGTTAATTGGAGTGTTCAGTGCTGTTCGGCTTCCCCAGGCTGGTCAATCTGCTGTCTTAGGCTATCATGATTATTTACTAATTATGTTGTAGGTTGTCATGTTTTTATAAATTTAATTGTAGATTCCGGTCAGTAGACAATCTCTGTGCTCAATTAATACTGCAGAAACATAGAGACTTCAGTTCGAGTTTCCCAACCTTTCTGAGCCTTTCATCTGACTAATGGGGAAAATTAGTGGGGGCAGCCAGTGGATTGTTAGTGGTTTTTGGTTTTATCTAGCTCGGCTCCGCTAAGCGTTCTAGTTTGGTAACTATGCCTCAAGTTTACAGACTATATTGCTTAAAAATAGTAAAAAATGATTTTTTAGCTTTGTTACAGCATGCGGGGCAGGGTGTTTGAAAAATGAATATCTAGTTTTGTTATGGCATGTGGGGAAGGGGGGATAGGGTCGCCATAGGGTGCAAAGTCATGGCATGCAGCATAAGGTGCTATATTGCAAGAGGGATAATGCAGGCAAGTCTACACCCGCAAGGGGGTTTCGTTTTTTGTGGGGAGTTTTTGTTTTTGTTGTCTCACGTTTGGGGTGGGTCTCCCTTTTCGGGAGGATGGGTGAATTTTTGGGGAGACAAGGTCCAGTAATCCAGGATTTGTAAAGCGTGCAAATCACCCATGCAGGTCTCAAGGCGCTGAATTGTAGGCATGGTGAGATTAAGTGATTTGCCCAGAATCACAGAATGTTGAGCTTATGGCGAGACTTGAACCTGTTTCTCCAATGCCGAAGTCGGCAGCTCTAACCGTTATGCCACATCCTCACCTCCACGCAATGTAAAAATAGCAAATTTGAGTATGGATCCATTTTATTGAGCACACATCAGTGCAAGGTCACTTTTGAAAATTCATTTATGGTGTGGGGTGGTCTCCCTAATTGGACACAATATAAAAAAGAGCAGATATGAGTACAAGGTTGAGTTACGGCTATTTAACACAGATCGATACAAGGTCGCTTTTAAAAAGCAGGATGTTATTTGTAATGGGATGTGAAATTAGATGTGTTTCTTGTAATATAAAATGGTATGTCAAATATTTGGGAGTGTTAAGCTGGTTAGGGGCTTTCCGTCCAGATGTCATTTTTGCAGGAAACTCATGTGAAGACTAACCGCTCTAAAACTCATAGTCTGAAAAGACATGGGCAAACACTTTTTGCTTCCGCAAGTTTGGCATTTAGAGGAGTAGCAATTATCTTGGAGCGGCGGCAAGACTGGCAGGTCTGTGATTCGAGGCCCACAGGGCAGGTGGTTATGGCTAAAGGTTCAAGTTAACGATGCTCCACTAAACCTGGTTAATTATTATGCCCCTATAGCATATAACCCAAACGCTTTGTCAAAGCTTTACAAGGTGGCATGGGTGCTGCTGTGTCTGTGGCTCGGGGGGGGGGCGACTTTAACTTTATTCAAGACTTAGCGGGTTATTCCGACCCTGGCGGTAAAAACCGCCAGGGCCGTGACCGACGGAAAGCACCGCCAACAGGCTGGCGGTGCTTTCCTGCCCATTCTGACTGCGGCGGTAAAGCCGTGGTCAGAAAAGGGGATCCGGCGGTTTCTCGCCGGATTTCCCCTGGCTGGGCTGAATCTCCATGGCGGCGCTGCAAGCAGCACCGCCATGGAGATTCCGACCCCCTTCCCGCCATCCTGTTTCTGGCGGTTTTTACCGCCAGGAACAGGATGGCAGGAATGGGTGTCGTGGGGCCCATGGGGGCCCCTGCACTGCCCATGCCACTGGCATGGGCAGTGCAGGGGCCCCCTAACAGGGCCCCAGCATGATTTTCACTGTCTGCTTAGCAGACAGTGAAAATCGCGACGGGTGCAACTGCACCTGTCGCACCCCTGCAACACCGCCGGCTCCATTCGGAGCCGGCTTCTGTGTTGCAGGGCCTTTCCCGCTGGGCCGGCGGGCGCTCTCTTGGCGGTCGCCCGCCGGCCCAGCGGGAAAGTCGGAATGGCCTCCGCGGTCTTCTGACCGCGGAGCGGCCAAATGGCGGGGAATTTTGGCGGGCGGCAACCACCGCCCGCCAAAGTTGGAATGAGGGGCTTAGTGTTGGATTCTTTGAACAAATCAAAAAAACAACTCAAGACAAATACAAAAAAGGTCCTAGAAGTAATTAAGCATGATTCTGCTCCAGTGGATTGGTGGAGGTGCTATCATCCCAGTACTATGCAATTTACTTGTTTTCACAACAATATCACACTGCTTCCCAGATTGTCTTTTTCTTGGTCTCCTGCTGTATTGAGAGGCTTAACTCTGATAACTGGGACAATTCTTTCTCTGACCACTTGGTGATGAGGAATGGCTTGCCGACATGCAGCATTTTATCCTGGACTTTTTTGTTAAATTGTGGTACCACCTCAATTCTTTCTGTATAGGAGGCTTTAGAGCTGTGACAAGGGGCCATATTATATGGCCCATCAAGCTCGGCAACGTGAGAATCGTAGAAAACCAATTGCTTTGCTCCAAGCAGCTGTCAACTTGGCTTCACGGGTCAATTCTGGAGTTTAATAGGTCAGGATTGCTTCTGATGTTTAACAGAAGTAAGCCATTACAGATTAAATGGAATTCCACTCTTCGAATAAAAAAACAAAACACATAGTACACTTTGTATTAATTTTGGTAGTAAGAGAAGGACGCATGAAGGGTTTAGGAGCCTGAAGGATGCACCTGATGTCCCTTTAATGAACTTATCAATTAAGATGAATTAAGTATTCCTAAATCGAGTAGTGGCAAGGTAGCAGGACGTCGGACTCCTGTTGAATGGTATGAGCAGAATCCGAACAAGGAAGTGGTTGGTGAGGCTGTCAGAGTTCTTGGTCTATCAGAAACATTGTAAAATAAATGGTCTACATGTGCAGCCAAAAGTATGGATCTGGAGTCTATAACACATTCCTGAATACTTATTGTGTTAGGATGTTCAATCATCATTTGTCAGTTCAGTGAGAGCCCATACAACCACAGAAGGCCTGACGCAACAGTACATATTTTCTCACATGTCAATAGTGTTGGTGAGCATCGTAGCCCTGTTGCAATACGCATACAGGTGTGTAAACAAAAAAATGCAGCATGGATGCATTGGTGTTAGGAGTATGTTTCCCTTCTGTGTGCTTGTACAATCTTACCTTACAACTTTCCTCATGCACCCAGCACTTTCAGTGGCAGAAACAACTGCAGTTGGAATGTGAATTCCAGCCATTCTAAAAAGATGGCACAATTGTCAAATTGGCCTTCAACCATTGTGTATACCATTGGTCGAATCCTGAGAATGCACATACCCCTCCTTTGTTCTGTCAGGTTAGATGTAGAAAAAATGACCGGGTCATGGCAAGTAGCAGCACAGCTGCATGGAGAAGGTTTGAATGCTTAATCTTGCCTGGGCAAATGAAAGTGTCCCTTTCAGAACACACCCCGCAGCCCCCACACCAACTGAAATGTGACAGTAAAATCACAATAAAAGTGCGACCAGGTGAAAACACAGTCATTCCAATTTACATATACATTTAACACATTTTTCATATTTGCCTCATTTCAGGGCTGGCTTTGATGCAGCCCTAGAATCATTCTTTCGTCATTTGTCGAAATTTCCTGGAAGCCTCCAAACATCCCATGATGACCCCTATGCGTGTAATCATTTGATGATACCCAAAGATAAGCAGGTTGCCACATTGTGGATTAACCTCCAAGTCGGGCGAAGATTTTCTGATAGCTCGTGATTCAGACTGGTGCTGAGTGGGATTGGTACTTTAATCTGAAAAAAGAAGAACCTAAGATAAGCTGTTTTAAAGAAAAAACAAAATTAACAACTTTAGTGTTTTTTAGAAAGGAGAACAAGACACTGTATAGTCCTGTTAAGTACTGTTAGGGCGTCTGACCTTAGTAAGTAAACTTACAAGGGGACGCGAATAGGTCGATGAACCTTTTGACTCGCAATTAGGATGATCCCACCATAACTCCAGTACATGCAGATCAATAATCAATCAACAATATCAGTAATCTACAATAATCAATGACATTATTTATCAGTGGAGTCAGTAATTGTCACACACCATGACCTTTCAGTCATGAATAACCACACCTTGTAGTAAAAGTTAAAATATGTATTTCTCTATATTAACAATGCTAACCTCACGTAAATTAATCTCAAAATCAAATGGTACACATACAGAAACAACACTGGCTGTCCAAACCTGCAAAAGAAACGCAATCTAATCAAAGCTTGAACTATTACACATTCTAAGGTTACGGTGCAAATTAATAACAAGAACAATTGTGCAAACGAGATCACATACATTTAGATTCAGCAGAGAAAAGACATCAAACGTTATTCCCTATAGCAGATTTTCATTAGTGAGAATCCTTAACTAACACTATATTAGCATCAGCATGTTGGCCTTCATGCAAAACAACTTAGTAACTCAAATTTGGAAAACATCTAACTATGGCTCTATCAAAGCAGTAAGGTTGGTACCTAGAAAGAAAAAGCAAATATGCATGACATTCACATGGGTACAATAATAACTCTCCTCATTTGGGTCGCCAATCTAACATAGTCTTCGTCATCAGGACATTAGTCGATCAGCAAGGCATCAGGATTCAGCATCGAAGTTCAGAAAATGCAAAGTCTTTAAGCTTCAAAGGTTAAGCACGTCTCTTGTCAAGACGCACAAGAAAATATTGACCTTTCGGCTAGCAAGAAAATGGGCAATGGCAAAAGCACAATGACTCGAAGGAAATGCTCCTTTCTTCTCAGTGCAGTCTTGTTAAGTTAAATTCCCTAAAACGACTTCCCAAGTCCCTATTGGTCAAGGGATCGCATGTTCACACTTTGCCTAATAAAACTAAAACGTCAAATCTACGAATTCTACCACTACTCCGTTCACATGTCGCTGACTGGTTTCTCCTGCAAGTTCCTCATCATCCAGCTCGTCAGGTAACAATATTGTTGCAGCTTCTACTCCATTGTTCTACTCCTGAGAAAGTCAATCTTACACACATTACACATATAATGTTACATTTAGCAAGAACAGCATCTTCTAGCTGTCGGTTCTCATGAGAAAACTTTCCAGCTACGAGCAGATTTAAGCTACAATGGAAAATCACAGTTTAACTCTCTAGGACAGCCATTTATTAAACGTTAAGAAATACAGCTTGACATGAGGCCGGGCAACTTGGCCAAGACCTTCACTAAGTTAAGGCCTACAGTTAATAAAGCTAATACATAATGCATAACCCTTAATGTGACATATTACTACATTAGTCAAACATGTGCTCAACATTTCATATTAATAAACTACTAGTAAGTACACTTCGTGAACATTGGCGGACACTCATCATGATCACATTTTCCAATGCGTGCATTATTTTTCTACGTTACGTTTTCTACACAAATCCATTACTCATATTACATAGACACCTATTAATAATTTGTATTAAAACACCTGCGCTAGCAGTACACAGCACACGTCTCAGGAGGACAGAGTAGAGGAATTTCACATCAGTTCTGTTCCCCCGAGGGGAAGGTGGCATAACAGCAAAGACGTGTCCATATAAGGCTAGAAATCCCCCCCCCCCCATGAGAGTGGAACACCGCAGAGTATACAATCCCTCCGCCCCCACCACTACTACTGAGCAATGCAGTGGGATCACAATATTAGTTTCTCACATAGTC
Organism: Pleurodeles waltl; assembly: GCF_031143425.1. Lineage (NCBI taxonomy): Eukaryota > Metazoa > Chordata > Amphibia > Caudata > Salamandridae > Pleurodeles > Pleurodeles waltl. The sequence goes on from NC_090442.1 coordinate 184,802,966, forward strand.
AGTTGCAGAGTCCCAAGAGGATAGAACCTAAATGTCAGAAGCTTTTTAATGTCTTGGACATGGTGAGGTGTATGCCCCCAACCCTATATTGTCGACGAATATATGTTACAAAGAGGCACCAGGTAATCTTGAACTTAGTAACTCTATCCCTGAGGAGGGCAGTTAGTTTTTCTATAGCATAGATATTTCATAGCTTACCCCACCATCAATATAGAGGGGGAGCGTGGGGCTGCTTCCACACTTGGGCTTTGCAGAGTCATGTTGCGAGGAGGAGGTGAGAGAGAGGCCTCCCCCCTAGGGTCATGATTTTTTAAATGTTGATTATTTCTAGATCTCCTTTCTGCAAACTGCCTCGATTACTCTGAGGATCAATGTAGCAATATTTTCAGAGCTCTCTTTGTGCTCTAGGTAGAAGGCTGGGTCCCTTTAGCAGTATTATAGCTTTGCTTTTAACTCTGGCCAGGCATCATGTTGAATAAATTCCTGTACTAGTTCATCATCAGCTGTACTACTGTTTTCCAGTCTTATCAATTAATGCAAATATAAAGCCTTTTTTGTTGGCCTTTTTTTTGGGTTCTGGGGCAGTCAGTTGTTGCTGGGCAGTATCTGTCGTGGATTCTGTGGTGGTGTCCCAGGGCCGCACATACTAATGCTGTGCAAATGGATAGTTAAGTTGCATCACAAGAACATTTGGAGACAAGTAAGCAGTTAAGGCTAATTCCAGTACTGTATGATACAAATTATTATATACAACAACCTCAATGCCCAGCCAGAATTATAGTTTTTAAAAATAATATATCCTTTATATTAATTGCAAGTCCAGTGTCTTGGATCCTTTGGCAGTCATACAGGTGCTCCACACTTTACTCCTAGGACTTGGCCTCGGGAGGCAGAATACCGCCAGTGCCGACTGTATTTCTGGCTCCCTATTATGACTTTTCCGATTCCGGTTTTCTAATGATTTGTCTCAAACGCATTCGGTAGTAGAGAAATAATCAAATCCACTAAACCCTAAAACTGAGCAGCGAAGGCCAGGGGTAGAGAAGGAAGGGTGCGGAAGAAGTTTCTTACCTGTTACACTGGGGTTGCAGCAAAGTAACTTCCATAAATCTCTAATGGAGGACAATGAAATCCAACAATGGTGCTGAAGGAAGCAAACAAATCCCACAGTGGCACTCAAGCAGACAAACCAGTGTGATGTGCTGTTGAAGCAGATAAATGTGACAATGGCACTGATGCTAAAAGGATTCTGGGATTAATGTCAATGTTTTCAGTCTTCTAGCTGAAAAGTCACATCAACATTGCTGCCGGCTCGTAATAGAGCCCGCGGCAATGCTGATGTGCAGCAGGTGCAGTAGCACCTGTTGCGCATTTCACTGCCCGAAATTCAGGTAGTGAAATGCGCGACAGGGCTATGCCTGGGGACCCCTGCACTGCCCATGCCAAGTGCATGGGCAGTACAGGGGCCCCCAGGGGTATCCCAAGTCCCCCTTACTGCCATCCTTTACATGGCGGTGTTTACCGCCGTGGCCAGGCTGGCGGTCGGGGACTCATAATACCCAGGGCAGCGGTGCTTGCACCGCTGCCCTGGAGGTGCCGGCGGTATGGCCGTGGCTATTGCGCCGCGATCATAATAATAATCATTACGACCCTGGCGGTCTACCGCCGGTCGCCAGGGTCGTAATGAGGCCCTAAGTCCTGCCTCACTATCTGAGCCAATACAGTATGTCTACATGTGGCGGCCCCCATAAAAGTTTGAGGGGAAGATCACTGACCTGGTATACTTTATGGCAGAAAGAAGCAGCCCACTGGACAGATGGGGAATTACAGCCACCAGAGTCTGATGACTTGCAGCAAGGCACCACACACCATCATAACTCCGCATCTAACCGGGTGCCTTGACTCATTGCCTAGGTCTGTATTGTCAATTTCATCTCCTGTTTAGGAGGTCCTGTCAGGTGGTGGATTGGATTATATTTGTTTACCATTATTGACCTGTTTATCTGTACAGAAGTGTAGGGATGTTGTCTAAGGGCCTAGTGGCATTGGCATGTATTGTTATGCATGTTAAATGTTGAATAGTTCTGTACAGGGATGTACAGTGTCTCTTATTAATGAAGAGGGTTAGCAGAAAGAACATTGCCCAGGGATACAGGTAAAGCGGGGGTGAGGTTTGGATCCACCAATAAATATCCAGACATCCAATAGAGAACAGTGGACTGGCACAGCCAGGCACCTCTGGCCCTTGCAGTGTATTAACTGCATCTGCAGTGGTGGCTTTGTATGACATGTTATTAGATGTCCCAGTGGGCACATGATGTCCCTTATCAAGTGTTTTTTCATCCAGATTTGTCATAATAAATATCCTTTGTGGCATTCATATGACAAAATCATATTAGAGATAGGATTTGAGTGAGGGGCAAAGGTGCACTGTGTGGAATTGCCATTTTTGGGATTGGTGGAGTATGAGATTGTTCAAGATTTAGAACTGAGGAATGGAGTTTTGCTTCTGCCCTCGTTATTCTTGATGCGGTGGATCATAACACATTAACCCAAAGACTTGAGGAAGCCAGAATAGAGGTTATAGCTCCCGCTTGGATCACATTGTACCTATTTAATAGAACAAATATTATACATACTCCGCTATTCCCTTCTAAACCATACTGAATTAAAGCAGTAGACCCTCAAGGCTCAGTCATCTCACTTGTGTTTTCAACATCTATATAAAAACATTACCAGGTCTGATCAATGGTTTTGACTTCACCTGCTTAAACTACTCGGATGGCGCACACATACTTCTGAAATTGGTAAACCCAAAAGGTATTGGAATAGCAAAAATCTTCAGTTGCCTCCGGGCTGTTGAGCAATGGATGACATGGAGCCACCTAAAAGTGAATGCCTCTAAAACCAAAACCATACCTCTGGCGACTAGAAAACCTATGACCCTCTCTTTGCCTGACCCGACGATCTAGGACCATAGCCAAAAATATCGAAATCTCCGAATTATTATGAATGCCAAGATTTCATTGAATGCACAAGCGGGTAAAGTAGCCAAATCAAACTTTCTCGCAATGAAAACACTGCAATGCATCTCCCCCCAACTAAGGTTCCTGCACAAGGGACAAGCTACCGTCTCTCTTGTCCTATCTTCTTCGTCAGCTGTGGAAAAATTGGAGTATTCAGCACAATGCTGCTGGGCTCCTCCTACATGTAGAGCCACAAGCACACATCTTCTCTGCTTTGAGGGCCCTATACTGATTACCATTTCTCTGAAGATCCATCTTTAAGCTGCTTTGTATCACACACAAAGCAACTCATGGCAACGTGGCAACTCTTTATCAGGCAGAAAATCATACAACAAAGGAACCTACACTCAACAATGGCTCCCCACCTCAACAGCCCTACTTAAAAGAGAAGAACCATGTGTGAATCATCTTTCTCTGTTCGAGCAGACAAACTGTGGAATTCACTACACGCCCACATATATGATCCACCGACAACCATCTTAGCTGCAGAAAGTTAGTCAAGAGCTGGCACTACTCCACGGGACAACTATGCATAACGCAACACTGTACTACAGCAGTGTACTCAGACATTACAAACTATACTTCTTACAATACAGACATGAAGATGTCGGTCTACATGTAATTGTACATTGAATTATGCTTCCTGTTATAAGCAGATACATTTATATGAGGGAAAACTATATTTCACCACAACCTACATGTGTATATCAGACCGTGTCATAGTTGCCCCCTCTATGTACACATAGGTGCATTTATAGAGAAGTTGATGCCTGCTACTAAAACTTTAACAAATGTCATAAAAACATTTGCATATTTCACCACAAGGTTAATGCGCACATCAGGCCATGTAAATATTGCTGCCTCTATGCACGTATAGGTACCTATATAGAGGTGTTTAATCCAGCCAGTAAAACCTTACCAAGTGTCATGTGCATAGCTGTATATATAAGTTAATTTAGAAAATCCTCCTTCCACCCTTTGGCCCATCTTTCCTCACTCAACTTTCTGATCACTATGAGCCCCCAAACATCCTTCTCAAACGTCCCCTCTTTTTTTAGCCATGTCACCCAAAAGTTACATACTACCACTTCTTACAGAAAAACATTGGTACTTCCCCTTTCAAATCCATTTCCATCATTCTATCCCTACTCTAATCTTTACTAAAACACAAGAAATCAAGAACCCAAAAAGCTAATGCACAAGGAAACAAATGTGCTGCTCTATTAACCTGTAATCTTGGGTTCTGGAGTAGCGTGCTGCTTCCCACAGAGCACTCCAATGCCTCCTCAGGGATAGCAAGCGCTTTATAAATACAATTTACAATTGTATGGTTAAAGTGCCACTGCTGTTACTAACTCTTGCTCCTCCAAAACCGTATAATGGAACGGTTTACTTTTTTCTTTTTACCAAATAAATATGGCAAGCAGAGGTAGCCCCTTTAATAAATGTCCTGGTCCAGTTACAGTTCCTATAGCCCTTTTGAGGCTAACATTTGCCTCTGAACTCCATACTTCATAAGGATGACTAATGCTTTTGGTAACTTGGTAGCGTTTCTGAAGTCATGGTGCCTCTCGGCAATCCCAATGTTCATAAAGGGGAAGCAGGTAGGCCCAGCCTAGATTAACAGCATGGGCCATGGAAGCTAAGCTACTTCTGATGATGGCATGCTTTCCGGGAGGGCTTAGACTCCCAAGAGCAGTGCTTAAAATTGTTCTTGCGTATCAATAAGTATCTAACATTAAGGAGGGGGGTATCCGCTTAACTTTTGCGGACCTGTTCTCTGCTTTTGACATGGTGAACAGGTCCAAATTCTTGTGACTTACATCCACAATATATATATATTGAGAGTTGGCACCTTTTGTAGAGTAGATTGAGAGCAGATCTCGGGTACTTTTCTGCAAAGTCAGGAATGTTGGTTACTGTTTAGTTCAGATGAGCATCATGGCTTCTTTCTTGTTCACTTTTGTACATTAGTAGACTGAACAAGGATCTGATGTCAGTGCCCCCTGATTCTCCTACACTAGATGGCTGACCTCAGCTGATCCCACTACACTCGGGTGATGTGATTTTACTGTTGCGTACAGCCACTGATCATTGGGTTGGAAAGTTTGGCAGCTAGGTTTGTGTGTTTTTTTTCTATATCATGTGGAAAATGTTTTCCAAGAAAAGATACATTTCTGCTCGTAGCTCAGTATTGTTTTCAATGAACCTCAAAATTGGTACCCAGAATCGCATATGTGCAGTAGACTGTCCCAGACAAATAGGGGTATTTGTAGTTTTGCTAATAGATATGGTGGCATACATGTCCCTTCTGTACTGTAGATTTATTGTGCCAAATGTGTCCCCACTGTGGATTTGTGGGGCAGGTTAATTGGGACATACAGTCAATCCAGGTAGAGGAAAATTACTTTCTTCCTGAAGTTCAAGCTTGGTTTTGTATGGTAAGATTTCACTTTAAAAATATACAGTGGGATCAAATTGTCTCAGTTTGATTTGTGGTCTTTGGTGCAACCCCCACTATCTTACAAAAATAATTTAGCTGGTATTTTGATGGTAAAAATTGTTCTCTGCATACCCTGGGTTCACTTAGTTTGCCAAAAGACAAGCAGACTGTGCAGTGAGGCAGTATTCAAAGCACCAACTGGTCTAACAAAAAGCCCTTTTTTTTATAGTTTCAAATCCAAGCCAGAGGCACCCAAGCTGGAAAGATGGCTGTAAGAGCTTTTATTCCCATATAAAATCTTATGGAATGGTGGGCGAATGTTGTGCTTCCTGCTTGGTTTTTAATACATAGTGTTTTTAGATCTCTGGGTCTGTGGTTTGTAGTTTTTAACTTTTATCTAATCTGTAATACGTGTAATGCTGATCTTAGTAGTAAGGAGATAATGTTTGAACTTTAACTCTGGTTTGCACAGCGCAGGCCACTGTTACGATTATTATGGTGATGATTTTTCCCCAAATAATGCAAATTGCATTTACATTAATATATATGTTTATATGACAGATACTGTTGATCCAAAGTAAATAAATTGATAGATTGATTGAGAGCCATTGCTTGTGATGTTCACAGGTGGACCAGTCTTTGGGAGGATGCTTTCACAAGAGAGAAAACTGTACAACTTAGTTAGGTCAGAAAGTCCTAGAATATTACTCCTACTTCTAAGCTCTATTCTGACTTCGAGTACCTTGACACCTAGTTGCAGGACCAGAAACTGATACTCGGATCCTTTCTTCAAAGTTGCACGCAGCTGGCATACCCTTTGGGGAAGCGTATCCTCACAAGTCCCTTTTTCCCATTGATGCATATGGACTGATACCCGCTTCTCTTGCACTCTCCATTCCCACACCAAAGAGCTTGTGCCTCACCAGTTTTCTTTCCTCCTCTTTTTAGCATCCTTGCTCCAGCTTGGGCTGGCTGCTCATGGTACAAGCATGTACGTCGTGCCAGCGGCAGTTTGTTGAGGCAAACCTGCACAAATACTGAGCGTCTTACTAGGGGAACAGCCATCCAGTGTATTCTACTCCTTTTGTGACTAAAGTGATGATGTCTTAAATAACAGCCTCTCACTTATGCGCAGCAATTGTCATAATATCCTAAAGGATACGTGCTAGGGCTTGGAAACCAGATGCAATATCAAGCTTCTTAATTTTGCTCTTTCTGATTTAATGTTATTGACTCATGCTGAAATGAACTGTAGTTATTTAAACTGCAAAAGGTTAAAACCTAGACTAGATCAGGCTCAATCCAAGCTCTTAATTCACATGGAAGGAGTGTCCCTAGATAAGTAGTTGAACACTCTTGGGGTTGAACCTTCCGCACGCCACACACTGGCACTGTTGGGTTGAATTGAACTCCATGTCTGGACGTTGTGGTCTCAGCATTATATTGCACTATGTGGACAAAAAAAGGTGTCCTTGTTGGTACAGTAAAAACAACAAGTGATGGACGGAATGCTGAACATTGTCAAACACTCACCCCCAGTCATAGATCTGGGTTTAATCCATCGTTCTTTTGCTCACCATGCCACCCCAGTTTGGACCCAGCCATATGCAAATCAGTCTTGACCCTGTTCCTCATGGGAACAGTCCAGACCGAACTGCCAAGCCAGGTCATCACTGGACCGGAAACGAGCATCCTGGGACCGGTTTCAGGGTTTCACCCCTCATCAGCCAGGCTAGCTTGAATCCAGTGGCATGGGAAGCACGGGACCCACGTCTGGGCATACCCTTCCCACTTAGGGCAATAAAGCAAAAACAACAAGTGATGGACGGAATACTGAACATTGTCAAACACTCACCACCAGTCATAGATCTGGGTTTAATCTATCGTTCTTTTGCTCACCATGCCACCCCAGTTTGGACCCAGCCATATGCAAATCAGTCTTGACCCTGTTCCTCATGGGAACAGTCCAGACCGAACTGCCAAGCCAGGTCCTCACTGGACCGGAAACAAGCATCCTGGGACCGGTTTCAGGGTTTCACCCCTCACCAGCCAGGCTAGCTTGAATCCAGTGGCATGGGAAGCACAGGACCCACGTCTGGGCATACCCTTCCCACTTAGGGCGATAAAGCAAAAACAACAAGTGATGGACGGAATGCTGAACATTGTCAAACACTCACCCCCAGTCATAGATCTGGGTTTAATCCATCGTTCTTTTGCTCACCATGCCACCCCAGTTTGGACCCAGCCATTGGCAAATCAGTCTTGACACTGTTCCTCATGGGAACAGTCCAGACCGAACTGCCAAGCCAGGTCCTCACCGGACCGGAAACAAGCATCCTGGGACCGGTTTCGGGGTTTCACCCCTCATCAGCCAGGCTAGCTTGAATCCAGTGGCATGGGAAGCACGGGACCCACGTCTGGGCATACCCTTCCCACTTAGGGCGATAAAGCAAAAACAACAAGTGATGGACGGAATGCTGAACATTGTCAAACACTCACCCCCAGTCATAGATCTGGGTTTAATCCATCGTTCTTTTGCTCACCATGCCACCCCAGTTTGGACCCAGCCATATGCAAATCAGTCTTGACCCTGTTCCTCATGGGAACAGTCCAGACCGAACTGCCAAGCCAGGTCCTCACTGGACCGGAAACAAGCATCCTGGGACCGGTTTCGGGGTTTCACCCCTCATCAGCCAGGCTAGCTTGAATCCAGTGGCATGGGAAGCACGGATGGATTAAACTCAGATCTGTGACTGGGGGTGAGTGTTTGACAATGTTCAGCATTCCGTCCATTACTTGTCGTTTTTGCTTTGTCGCCCTAAGTGGAAAGGGTATGCCCAGACGTGGGTCCCGTGCTTCCCATGCCACTGGATTCAAGCTAGCCTGGCTGATGAGGGGTGAAACCCCGAAACCGGTCCCAGGATGCTTGTTTCCGGTCCAGTGAGGACCTCGCTTGGCAGTTCGGGCTGGACTGTTCCCATGAGGAACAGGGTCAAGACTGATTTGCATATGGCCAGGTCCAAACTGGGGTGGCATGGGTAGCAAAAGAACGATGGATTAAACCCAGATCTGTCACTGGGGGTGAGTGTTTGACAATGTTCAGCATTCCGTCCATCACTTGTCGTTTTTGCTTTGTCGCCCTAAGTGGGAAGGGTATGCCCAGACGTGGGTCCCGTGCTTCCCATGCCACTGGATTCAAGCTAGCCTGGCTGATGAGGGGTGAAACCCCGAAACCGGTCCCAGGATGCTTGTTTCCGGTCCAGTGAGGACCTGGCTTGGCAGTTCGGGCTGGACTGTTCCCATGAGGAACAGGGTCAAGACTGATTTGCATATTGCCAGGTCCAAACTGGGGTGGCATGGGTAGCAAAAGAAAGATGGATTAAACCCAGATCTGTGACTGGGGGTGAGTGTTTGACAATTTTCAGCATTCCGTCCATCACTTGTTGTTTTTGCTTTGTTGGTACAGTGCCATCATCTCTAACTCTCAGACAAGGGGCAACCCTCCTTGCATGGGCGAGCTCCTGCTGTCCAAATCAACCCATGTCCAGGTGCCCAATCCTTTGCGGGCATATCAAACCAGTCTAGTCCCTCTCCCACAAGGTCCATGCTGTTATGGCCACTTCTCCCTCATTCCCGATGGGTCTTATCCGTTCAGTGCAGGTGGGAGTCGAGGAAGAGCTAGGACACCTATGCTTTGAGCGGGAGCACTCCTTACAAGAAACATCACAAGAGGTAACATTCCTCTTGCTCGCTGGTAATATAACCCACCTTGCCGGTACCAGGAAGGCACAGGAAGACGTGCACAAAGAATGGTTCTGGCTCAAGCTGACCACACTCTTGGGGCACACCTGCTTGCCAGGTGCTGTTAGTTAGAGACTTGTATTCTAGGCCTATTAAATGGGTCAAGGAATGCATAACCTTTCTTCCTCTCTCCCCTGCATTCAGAAATTGAGGAGGCCTAGCTGGTTGGGGCTTCTACTTCTTCATGAGTATTCCAACATCCTGGTGGTACCAGCAGGCAACCTTCCATGGACTCCTTTGGCGAAAATATCTCACTGACTAGTCCCCTATTTGGAAGAGGTAACACCATGGTTGCCACCTCGGATCACAAGATGAACTAAGATGCAAGATGCCTTGGTGAATCAACGGTCTTGCCTCCAGTTTGAGTGCCAAGCTGAATATTCTGGAGCATTTATCGGTCCATTGTGATCCAGTACAGGCAATTGGAGCACGTCCTTCAAACCCTACTCAACACTTCATTGAGTCTCCTACAGCCACAACGAGGAAGATAGCAGATCCCAGTTGGGACCAAAACTGCTTTACCGACAGTAATGTCAGCACTGCTGAGACCCAAGACTCAAAGTTATATTCATTTATTTTTGTAAGGGTTTTTCACACATGGGCAGTCTTGCATTTTGCAAACTAACTTCAAACCCTAAAGTAGGAAATGGTGAGATCAGGGTAGAAATATTTTCTAAAGGATTGTTTTCTCATTCAATAAATATCAGGTACCAACATTAGAAGTTGGGATTGCCAAAAATGAAAGGGAAATAATAAGATGAGGAAGGTAAGTTAAAAAAAAAAAAAAAAAAAAAAAGGTTCTTGAACACCATCCCCACAAAAACAGGAACAAATTCTATTTATTTTCAGCTTTACACTGTGTGAAGTAGACCACTGGGCAGCAGAGCACTTTTCATAATGTGAAAAGTTAAGGCAAGGTACATATTTACATGTACACGAGTTGTTGAGAGATGTGGTCCAGTGGGTAGTACTATTTGAAGGAAAGAAAACGATCATCATGGATTGAAGGTAGGTCCACCAAGAGTGGAGGGTGTTTGAGGTGAGACTGAATATTGAAATCCAAAGTAAATTGAAATTTTTGAAATTTATGTTAGAGGAGTAAGCCTTTTAGTTCTTCGTTGAAAGGAACCTCGGAAGGGATGGTCTTGCTAGAAGGATGAGTGGAGGTCCAGATTCTGGGAGTGCTCCCCCAAGAAAAACTGTTTATGAGTTTTAGGTTTTTTTGTGTGTTTTTTTGTAAAAAAAAAAAAAAAAAAAAAAAAAAAAAGAATTTAAACAAAGGCAGGTTTCAGGTCTGAGAGTTTCTGAACTCCTCCGGGAATAGTAGCCTACTGATATGGTTAGTTTGTGAGGTAAGAAGTATTTTTCTTTTCACTATGCAGGGTTTTGTTAGCCATAAAAGTCAGTTTAAGTACATTTATGGACTCAATAGAGAGACACTTTAGAGCAGAGTTCTGCAAAGTCGGTCCTGGGGAGCCGGGTCCATGCCAGGTTTTTAGCATATCCACATTTAGAAAAAAGATGTTTCAGAAATATACATTTTTCTATATGTGGACATGCTAAAAATCTGGCATGGACCAGGCTCTCCAGGGCCGACTTTGCAGAACCCTCCTTTAGAGCAATCGAGATTGGAGAAATGTCATCATAACTTGGGCTCCTGAGACTAGGTGAACTGTTGCTGTTAGTGGGCTCAGATTAATTTTAGAAATGCCAGACAGTAATGAGTTGCTGTAGTCCAAAGTAGAGAAACAAAGATTGCACTATCATCCTAAAGTCCTCAGCAGGTGTAAGAGACTGAATTCCTCCGAGTCTGATTTGATAATTTTCTCCTTTTGCAAAGGCATTTATGCAGAATATAGGTAAAGGTGTTGTTGCAGACTCAACCTAATGATTTGGGTTCTCTGCAATTGATGATGCTTTGACATTGAGCTTCTTTGAGGCCAATAATCAGGTTTGGACTTGGGTGTCTCTGTGAGGAGTCGAATGTAGAAGTGGTTTTTGGGGTTTCAGCTTGACGTGCAAGCGTATTCCAAGACTTTGTCATCAAGGGTTTTTGCCAGAGCATCTATGTTGCCTGGCGCTGCGACTTTCAGATCCATTTGCGTATTGTCAGCATACAGTTGAAAGGAGATGTTAGCCTGTCTTGGGGAGTTGAAGGCCTCTGTATAAATAAAGTGAAAAGTGTAGAGGTGCTTGAGGAATTCCTTGCTGGAGAAGAGCCGTGCTGGAGAGGTAACTCAGATGTTTTACCTGTTGTACAAATAGAATGGTTGCTAATGATTCAAATCGCATTGGGAGTGTTCTGTTCATCAAATGCTTTCTTACAAGATTTCTAAGAGAGACACATGGTTCAGTTTGTCAAAATCTGGGCCATTCTAGATGTATAAGTAGTCAAGACCCACCTTAACCTATTATTTACAGTGCATCATCCACTATGCAAAACTCCACAGTACAAAACATTACTATCTAGGTAAATATGAGAGGCTTCCACTTAAAAGGAACAGCACAAAGCTATCTCCGTCTGAGGCCGGAAAATGTTATAGAATTAAATTCGCTATTTACACTGCAATCTCATTTTGCCAGCACTATCTACCCACTCCAAGCTGAATTGTTAGTTTACGGGCAGGACTGAGAGGAGCACAATTGCAAAACCAGGGCTGCTTCTAAATTTAACGTAGGCCTAAAGTTATGGCACTTTGACAGAGCTGCCTTACAACTCCTACAAAAGCCATGAACAACAAAGAAGAAATTCATTCAAGTTCCAAGAGTTGCCTAATGCCAACTCTTGTGTGCATCCGCAACTCCTTGCACAATGCTGCTATTGTGACAGAAGACCACCAAGTCTCACCTCAGTTCAGAGTTTCTTGCTTCCTTTGTTAGGGCGCACCAGTATATGGGCTGTGCACCATACTTGGGGAAATATAAGCAGATCTGCAAAACGCGTGTTGAATTAAGTGTTAACCATTGGAAAGAAGGCTGGAAAAAAATCCTAAGAGTTTGATAGTAAAACCCTAGCCCTAACATTAAAACGCTAACCTTAACTTTGTAAAGTTTCCCATTCATTAATTGGGAATGTACATGTTTTAGAAGTACTCCAACTGTGTAAGCAGGCAGTGCACCACAGCCTCTTCAGTACAGATGACTGACTGTCCGGCAGTAGATTTCAGGCTGAACATTCTTAATGTGGGTGCAGTGCGAGCCACGCACCAGCTCTCCAAAAAATGGGACCGCAGAACATGGAAGGAAGGAGGCCATGTTTCATTTGCCTCTTGACCAAGAATCTACAACCTTTTCTATAGTAAGTGCTACTTACGTTCAAAGAAAACCCTCTTTATCTGCTAATACTATTAGAGCTGTATTACTAACAACATCAGACAAGATTACATTAGTGACAAACATATGCAAGATTACTTGCAGTGGTTATCGCGATCAGGCTCTGTTGCCTGCAGTAATTTTAAAAGTAATTTGTCTGTGTGGAATGCCTCTACATGTCGAATACGTAACAGTCACAGCTGCAAAGCCCCTAGCACAAAGGTAATAATATTTGTAATAGTCTCCCCAACACTGTTTGACTTTTGTCACTCAAACATCAGCTTTAACTATATTTTTGGAAGTTAGCCATTTTTCTTCAAATATCAACATGTGAATTCTGAAAATACACATTTTTGTTTCAAATACACACTTTTCCAGGTCTACCGTTGACTACAACTCTTTTTTTTCTCTTGGATCTACTGTTTATGTGGGTAAACATTGCAAATCTGGAATCTGATACGTATTATAAGTCTTCTAGATATCTGTGGGTGGGGGGGAATATGGAGAACTAGAAGCAGCAGCAGTGGGCGCTGGAATCTCACTAGGATAAGATGTTGCTAGACAGGTGGCATGCATAACAGCCCTGATTTAAATGGCCATGAGGCATGCTCATGCAAGAAGAATCATCTTCAGAGGCCATGTGTAAGACCACTTTTGCTTTGTGTCTGGTGGCTTAGTGGACTAAAGCATCCACTTCAGGGATCTGTGTTTGACCTCACTATCACTGGTTCGAATCCCTGCGGGTCTACTCAGTTTTTCAACCTCCTGAGGTCAATAAAATGAGTAACATTGAGTTTAGTAACAGTAAACATCTATTATTCAGTTCCAAGATGCCCCCTGCTGGTGACTGTTCGCTATACAAATGCTCAAGTTGTGTTACTTTTGCTGGACCTTTTAACTACAAACATGGCATAGGTGGAGTGTAAGAAATACTGCTTGACAATATTTCTCTGATGTTCCTAATAAATTGATCCTTTAATCCAGTTATATTGTTGAGTAATATTTATTTGCCTCCTCTACAGACTGCAGATTGCTGTGGGACTATGTCTATCAGCTGCTCTCTGACAGCCGCTACGAAAACTTCATCCGGTGGGAGGACAAGGAATCCAAAATATTCCGCATTGTCGATCCGAATGGGCTGGCACGACTCTGGGGGAACCATAAGGTGAGTGCCAGAGCATGGCCTGGTTCATGCCAGGGGTTTTCTGTGCACCTGGAGGTATGCTGTGTCTGCCAGGGAGTGCTGGCATCAAAGCCAAGTTGTAGGACCGCGTGTCAGTGGCACACAAAGGACAGAGGTCTGTTCTTTTGCTTTTGTAAATGAATCCTATAAATATCTCTTATCACAGTGCCTCTTATTCTCTTTTATCTTTGCTCATTAGATCTCTTCCTTCTGCTACCTTTCCAGTGTGTTTCCTCTCTTCCCACTTTGTCAGTCTGTTTCCTCCTTTTTCTTTCTCTCCTGTTGTTCTTTTTTCTACCAACTTATGATTTCACACCTCTTTTATTGCTTAGTGTCTGTCTTTCAGCCATTTTGTATCTCCATTATTGGTGTCTTTTTTTCTCCTCCTCCCTGTCTGCTGCTTCCCCATAAAAAAAAATATATATATATATATATATATATATATATATATATATGTTCGATGGCATGTGTAGCTGCAGATACACATGCTGTGCACATCCCGCCATCTGGTGTTGGGCTCGGAGTGTTACAAGTTGTTTTTCTTCGAAGAAGTCTTTTCGAGTCACGAGACCGAGGGACTCCTCCCATTTCGACTCCATTGCGCATGGGCGTCGACTCCATCTTAGATTGTTTTTTTTCCGCCATCGAGTTCGGACGTGTTCCTTTTCGCTCCGTGTTTCGGGTCGGAAAGTTAGTTAGAATCTCGGAAAAATCATCGGTATTGTTTGCGTTCGGTATCGGGTTAGTTACAACAGATCGACACCGAATTAAGAAGAGCTCCGGTGGCCCTTCGGGGTTTTCTTCCATCCCCGTCGGGTCCTGGTCGGCCCGGCCACGTGTCTCTTCAAGGCTGATGGAACGGACCCCATTCCGCTTCTGTCCAGAATGCCATAACAAGTATCCATATACAGATCAACATCTGGTCTGTAACTTGTGTTTGTCACCAGAACACAAGGAGGATACTTGTGAGGCCTGTCGAGCGTTTCGGTCCAGGAAGACACTCAGGGACCGAAGAGCAAGAAGACTGCAAATGGCGTTGGCGCCGACAGGACAAGAGCGTTTCGAGGAGGAGGAAGAAACATTCTCCACCCAGGAGTCGGACTCTGAGGAGATCGATCCCAAGGAAACGCCGAAAACCGTGAGTAAGACATCGAAAACAAAATCTCACGAGAAAAGCGCTAAAGCCCAGGGGACGCCACCGCCAACAGGCCATGGCTTAACCCGAAAAGTAGGTGACCGTTCATCGGCACCGAAAAAGGGCGAGCTGGTGTTGAAGTCATCCGACTCCGGTCGAGATACCGGCACACAGCAATCTCGGGCCCGAGATAGTGGCTCAGAGAAGATTCGGCACCGAGGCAGCGGCACCGAAACGGGTCGGCACCGAGAGAGCACGACGCCGAAAGTAAAAAAGGTTTCGTTGGAGCCGAAAAAAGCAGCCGAAAAGGTTTCGGTACCGAAATATCCGGCCTCGGAACCGAAAACAAGTTCTTACACTGAGGAACAAGGACTGTCCACACAAATGAAGACACTTAGATTTGGACAGGAATTACAGGCAATAGAGCCAGATCACACACAAAGACGGCTCTTTATTCAAAAAGATACAGGGAAGATCAGCACTCTTCCTCCAGTCAAAATGAAACGCAAGCTTGCCTTCCAAGACAAAGACTAACAGCCACACGCAAAGGTGGCTAAACAAGTAACACCAACAGTTGTTTGGGCCGGAGGTGGACACTGCGATCGAAAAACTTAAAGACACTGACAGGGCCAAAGCCATGGGCGCACTCTACTCCCTACAGAGCAGAGGCACATTTCGAAAGACACAATTTCGAGGGGGGTTTCGAGGGCAAACCACAGAAGCCACAACCTCACAAACAAAGCCCACTTACCAGAGCCAGTAGCAGCGGGGAGGTTTTCGGGGACAATATAGAGGGGGACAATTTCAAAGGAACAGAGGAAAGTTCCAAAGTCCCAAAACTCCTCCAAACAAGCAGTGACTTCAAGGTCACAAATCCCCAACACAGAACACCTGTGGGGGGGAGACTAACCAAGTTTTACAAACTTTGGGAGGAAATAACAACAGACACTTGGGTTTTAGCAATTGTCCAGCATGGTTATTGCATAGAATTTATCAAATTCCCTCCAAACATTCCACCGAAAACACACAATATGTCAAAACAACATATAGATCTTCTAGGACTAGAAGTTCAGGCATTGCTACAAAAAGAAGCAATAGAGTTAGTACCAAAACAACAAATAAACACAGGAGTTTACTCCCTGTACTTTCTAATACCCAAAAAAGACAAGAGTCTGAGACCTATACTAGATCTCAGAACATTAAATACCTACATCAAATCAGATCACTTTCACATGGTTACATTACAAGACGTAATCCCACTGCTCAAACAACAAGACTACATGACAACACTAGACCTAAAGGATGCATATTTCCATATACCAATACATCCTTCACACAGAAAGTACCTAAGGTTTGTATTCCAAGGGATACATTACCAATTCAAAGTGTTGCCATTCGGAATAACAACTGCACCAAGAGTTTTTACAAAATGCCTAGCAGTAGTAGCTGCACATATCAGAAGGCAGCAAATACATGTGTTCCCGTACATAGACGATTGGTTAATCAAAACCAACACGCTAAGACGGTGTTCACAACATACAAAATATGTCATAGAAATCCTCCACAAACTAGGTTTCTCAATCAATTACACAAAGTCACACCTTCTGCCGTGTCAAACACAGCAATAGTTAGGCGCAACAATCAACACAGCAAAAGGGATTGCCACTCCAAGTCCACAAAGAGTTCACACATTTCACAATGTGAAACAGACCATGTATCCAAATCAAAAGATACAAGTCAAACTGGTGATGAAACTACTAGGCATGATGTCTTCATGCATAGCCATTGTCCCAAACGCAAGGTTGCACATGCGGCCCTTACAACAGTGCCTAGCATCACAATGGTCACAAGCACAGGGTCAGCTTCTAGATCTGGTGTTGATAGACCGCCAAACATACATCTCGCTTCAATGGTGGAACAGTATAAATTTAAACCAAGGGCGGCCTTTCCAAGACCCAGTGCCAGAATACGTAATAACAACAGATGCTTCCATGATAGGGTGGGGAGCACACCTCAGTCAACACAGCATCCAAGGACAATGGAACATACAGCAAAAACAGTTTCACATAAATCACTTAGAACTGTTAGCGGTATTTCTAGCGCTCAAAGCATTTCAACCCATAATAAGACACAAACACATTCTTGTCAAAACAGACAACATGACAACAATGTATTACCTAAACAAACAGGGAGGCACACACTCAACACAGTTGTGTCTCCTAACACAGAAAATATGGCATTGGGCGATTCACAACCACATTCGCCTAATAGCACAATTTATTCCAGGAATTCAGAACCAGTTAGCAGACAATCTCTCTCGGGATCACCAACAGATCCACAAATGGGAGATTCACCCCCAAATACTAAACACTTACTTCCAAATGTGGGGAATACCACAAATAGATCTATTTGCAACAAAAGAAAACTCAAAATGCCAAAACTTCGCATCCAGGTACCCACAACATCAGTCTCAGAGCAATGCACTATGGATGAACTGGTCAGGGATATTTGCGTACGCTTTTCCCCCTCTCCCACTTCTTCCATATCTAGTAAACAAGTTGAGTCAAAACAAACTCAAACTCATACTAATAGCACCAACATGGGCAAGGCAACCTTGGTACACAACACTACTAGACCTTTCAGTAGTACCTCATGTCAAACTGCCAAACAGGCCAGATCTGTTAACACAACACAAACAACAGATCAGACACCCGAATCCAGCATCGCTCAACCTAGCAATCTGGCTCCTGAAGTCTTAGAATTTGGATATCTAAACCTTTCCAAAGAGTGTATGGAGGTCATTAAACAAGCAAGAAAACCCACAACAAGACAGACATTGTTACGCTAACAAATGGAAAAGGTTTGTTTGCTACTGCCAGGCTAATCAAATTATGCCATTAGACGCCTCCACACAAAAAATTGTAAGTTATTTACTACACTTACAAAAGTCCAATCTAGCCTTCTCTTCCATTAAAATCCATCTCACTGCAATATCTGCTCATCTGCAGATTAAACATACAAAATTGCTTTTTAGAATCCCAGTTATTAAAGCCTTTATGGAAGGACTAAAAAGAATCATACCCCCAAGGACACCACCAGTACCTTCGTGGAATCTTAATATTGTATTAAGACGTCTCATGGGCCCACCATTTGAACCCATGCATTCTTGTCAAATCCAATTTTTGACTTGGAAAGTAGCCTTTCTAATAGCCATCACTTCACTTCGAAGAGTTAGCGAAATACAGGCGTTTACCATTCAAGAACCCTTTATACAAATACATAAACATAAGGTGGTTCTCCGAACAAATCCACAATTCTTACCAAAAGTCATATCACCGTTTCATCTAAACCAAACTGTGGAACTCCCAGTCTTCTTTCCACAGCCAGACTCGGTAGCAGAACGGGCATTACATACGTTAGACATAAAAAGAGCGCTAATGTATTACATTGACAGAACAAAACAATTTTGTAAAACAAAACAATTGTTCGTAGCTTTCCAAAAACCGCATGCAGGTAACCCTATATCCAAACAGGGCATTGCCAGATGAATAGTCAAATGCATTCAGACCTGTTACCTTAAAGATAAAAGAGGATTACCCATTACTCCAAGGGCACACTCCACTAGAAAGAAAGGCGCCACAATGGCTTTTCTTGGTAATATACCAATGACAGAGATTTGTAAAGCAGCCACATGGTCTACGCCCCATACATTTACTAAGCATTATTGTGTAGATGTGTTAGCAACACAACAAGCCACAGTAGGACAGGCTGTACTAAGAACAACTTCAACTCCTACAGGCTAACCACCGGTTTTGGGGAGATTACTGCTTTGTAGTCTATGCACAGCATGTGTATCTGCAGCTACACATGCCATTGAACGGAAAATGTCACTTACCCAGTGTACATCTGTTCATGGCATGTTGCGCTGCAGATTCACATGCGCCCTCCCACCTCCCCGGGAGCCTGTAGCCGTTTTAGTTGCATGTAAATTGTAAATATGTAAATAAATATTCCTTTACTACACACTATGTACATACATATCTACTCCATTGAATGGGCACCTCTAGTATCCTTACTTCACCAACTCCTACCGCACCCTTTGCGGGGAAAACAATCTAAGATGGAGTCGACGCCCATGCGCAATGGAGCCGAAAAGGAGGAGTCACTCGGTCCCGTGACTCGAAAAAACTTCTTCGAAGAAAAACAATTTGTAACACTCCGAGCCCAACACTAGATGGCAGGAACAGTGCACAGCATGTGAATCTGCAGCGCAACATGCCACGAACAGATGTACACTTGGTAAGTGACATTTTCCATATATATATATATATATATATATATATATATATATATATATATATATATATATATATATATTGTTTTCAACATAACAAAGTAGCACATAGCAGTTCATGGGTACATAGACATCAAAGTGATCTGAGCTCCACTAGTATAATGTATCAAACTATGATTAATACTATGATATCAGCTAAGGAGTCCGCACCCATAAGAGTGTATTGGGTTGAGAGATACAGTGCTAACGTATGGAACATAACAAACCCTAAAAACAAAGGAAGAAAAGGAGACTGGTCTAAAAACTAAAGCGCTAATGAGTTCATAGTAATGAATGTTGGGATCTAGCTTAGCTTTGGAAATAGTGTGAATAGATGGGTGGTGTCGGTAGAATGTGGGGTTCTCTCTTTACGTTGTATTTTGTGCTTAAATCCCTTCAGCCTTCCCAACTTATGTGTGAAAACCTTAGGAAAATGTTCAGTTCCCATTCAGGTGCATGCATTGCCCAAAAGCTCTTGCATTCTTTCTTTGATAGGACCTGACCTGATCTGCATTGTTGGGGTCTAAAATTATTTCCAAGTTTCTCTGCTCCAACCAATCCAACAATGGTGATCACTATTTAGCAGCATATACAGTGGCAGGAGAGGAATTTCACCCAGTACTTCCAAGTTTCCCCCATACGCACAGGTTTGTTGACCGATTGCTTTAACTCAATGTTTTTGGTTTTGAAACTCACCCAGTCGCTCTCGCTAATCGCCACATTCTACCAACTCCACCTGTCCACCCGCACTATTTCTAAAGCTAAGCTGGATCCCATCACAGAGCAGGAGTACGGTGCACCCTTGTGTAGAACCAAATATTTAAGAGGGTAGAAGACTGCAGTGATACATTTGGAGGAGCGATGTTAGGCTAGTCTCAGGTGCATCTGTCTCCTACCCTCCTACTTTCTCACCTTTTATGTCCTTTCTCCGGTTTGGTCTTTGTCCTTGTCTCTCATTTTCCATCTGACACTCTTTCCCTCTTTTTCATGCTCACCATCTCACTTGCAGTTTTTTTTGCCTCCACATCCTCTTCTTGGTCTCTTTCTGCCTCTCCTTACCCCCATCTCTTCACACTTGGTTGGCCCGCTTGAAACAATTCTCCCATTTTTGTCCTCTTTGCTGCTTCTGCTAACGTTTCTCTTTCTCTTGCAGCTGTTTTCACCTCGTTCTCTCTCCCAACCATCCTCCATTATCTCTATTCACCTTTCCATTCTCGCCCGTGTCACTCCGTGCCCTGTCTAATCTGTGTTGCTTGTAGTAGGTGGTTTTGATAAACCTTATCAAGCTTCATGCATGTGCAACTGGCTGCATTCATGATACTGTTGCTTCCGTGTCTGGCCTCGTCCCAGTGTCAACAGACGGAACTGAGGTCACCCTACTACGTCCATTACAGTCTGTGTGAGCAGAATTCTCTTATTTCCACCAATAGAAGTGGCCTAGAACACCAGGCTTGAGGTTACTGGCCATAGAGGAAGGGTTGCAGTACAGCCATACCTGTTGTCCCAACTGAGATATGCAGGAAGCCTCTAGTGCTCCGCCCCTGCCCACTGATATCTTACTGTTCCCTCCGCTCATGTCCACCTCCCTTCCTCTCCTCCCGAGCCTTCACGGGACTCCTGCAGACATCTGTCACCTCCTAAGAGCGGGTGGTAGATGTCTGTGCCACGCTCCCTCCCTGCCTATACCCAAGAATGGATAATACCTTGTAGAATGTGCCTGGTAAATCAGGGTCCACACAGTTGTTCCCCATCCCAAGGGGTTTGCCGTGGAATTCCATTTGGAGATTCTGGTTGGTTATAGCTGCTGGGAATCTTTGTAGGAAAATCTGCAATACACTTAATCCTTCCTCAGTGGGTTAAATCAGAGACGAGAATGAAGGGGTAGAATTCACAGATTCAAGTCCTCAAGATTCACAAAAACAAATCCGCCTTCAGTAAATCACAGCATGCATACCCGCAACAAACCTATGAGGCACATTGTTCATTGGATACATCCTAGACAAGCAACGGAAAGGGAAAAAGGCGCTGAGAAGAAGAAATAAAACCTACTCAAGTCAATTCACGATCTCATCTTCTGACCTGATCGAAGGCTTGCTGCACTAAGCACTCAAAGAACTTCCTCGGGCTGGCATTGCCCGCTGTTTCAACCTGCAAACTTTTTTTTAAACCATTGATGCTTTATCTTACCTGCGATAAATTCAACATCACCAGAGAAATCCGCCGCCACCAATAAAAGTTGCAGCACCGTACATATAATTTTGCTTTTTATTTTAGCCATACTTGTGGCATTCTGTCATTGACCATTACTTAACAACACTATACCTCTTCTCCTCTCCTCCAATTGCCACATAGACCCTTTTCTCCTTGACTTCAGAATTAAAAGTATTTTCATGTTGCTATTGTTACACCAAACCAGGTGTGTAATACCTTACAATAACTCTTGGTTATCAAAAGTCTACAGTGGTATTATGTGTTCTACTTAGATGCAGATGGTGTCAGTATCTTTACAAAGGAATTACTCATGGCCCAATCCTTTTGGGGGTTGGGGGGTGCAGCTAGAATAAGGCACTCCTTACACCCCAAACTCCATACCACCCCTTCATTGCCGATCTTCAAAAAGGAGCTGAAAGCCCTTCTCCTACAAAGGGATTTTGGCCAGCTGACCTTTTAGCCAACCTCCCCGAGATATTGCACCCAAGACTGAATCTAGCTATATACTCCTGCCTCACCTCGCCTCACTGCCACTAGTTTCACCACCTTCCTCTTCTCATGGGGCTCGATTCACAAAGGTAGAGTTAGGCCAGAAGTCTGAGTTTAGACCAAAACTCTAACTTTACTAGGAGTAAAGTTAGATTTTAGGTCTAAACCTAGACTTTTGGTCTAAACTTGGACTTTTGGTCTAAGTTTACCTTTGTGAATTGGGCCCATAATGTGTGCCCTTGTAACTACCGAAACAAGCAAATATCCCTTTGTTTCGAACCACACCCTAGTGCCTCTTGTGAATATTGTAACTAGTAACTGTTTGTAACTTTGTAACTCTTGTAATGAAACCTGTTTTACTGTAAAGCGATGTGACGCCTTTGAGTAATGTCTGCACTATACAAAAATGCATGAATAAATAAATATCTCCCCCATACGATCACTGACACAGACGCTGCTTTTAAGTGGATGTAATCCACGGCGTTTCCCTACCATTCTCAGATACTTAATCCTTCACGAAGCCTCTGAAGTCCTGAATATCTTTCTCTAAACAAATGGCCCTCCTTGTGTGTCCTTTCCTACACAACGCGACAAAGTTCACGCCACGTCTGCATGTCGTACCCTCCTTCCCACGGTGTGGGGAATCCTTTAAAACAAGCTTGGCGCAACGTACACATATGTAACAACCATGT
Source organism: Pleurodeles waltl (assembly GCF_031143425.1). NCBI lineage: Eukaryota > Metazoa > Chordata > Amphibia > Caudata > Salamandridae > Pleurodeles > Pleurodeles waltl. Next base: position 184,825,591 of record NC_090442.1, read on the forward strand.
ACATTTTCTTGGATTTCCATTATTCACTCAACCCTTTACATTTGGTTGACCCATACTATTGTTCATCATATTTATTAGTTAAAAAAAATCTTTAGATGTATTTCTTTTTTTCTCCTTCTATCACGCGCTGTAGCAATTCTCCCATTGCTTTGGCAGTAGTTGTTTCCAGGTAGGATTCCTATCTCGGCTGCAATGTTCCCACATGCACCTTTGCCGGGGAATTACTTTTACCCAAACATCTCAAACTCACACGATGAGACTGGCTGTAGCTGTGGCTACAGACCCATTAGATTGGGTACAAGGCATGGGACTTTCCATGATGATGATCAGACTTTCCATACTATGGTGGCCTCTGCATCCTCCGGCTTGCCCATGAATTAAAACCATCAAAGGCCTTCAGGTAGTTTGGCTGTGTCTTCACTTCCTTCTGTGGTGTTGGCATTTCACCTGGCTGGCCTCACACGGGTGACTGTCCTCTTCGCAAGCACTTTGCTCTGCTATGAATTGTTCACCGTACAATAGTGGGCTTGTCGTGCCCGACACAGATCTTCATTTGGGCTTTCGATATTTCTGGGTTGTTTTCATAGAGTCCTGGGATTTTATGTCTGTAGCACTCTAGACACATGCTTGTGCATGGCCCACCCCTACTCAGTGCTTACAGCTGTGGCCACAATGTGTTTCTTTACTGGCCAGCTTCAATTTCCTGTGTGCCCTTGGCACCAGTTAGGTAGATTCTCAATGCCAGGCCAGTAGCCGTGTGTCATTTAAGCAAGGTAGCAGCAGAAGGAGAGGTTGGTAGGCTTTGGTAAGTGCAGGTGTCAAGTTACATGTTAGGCAGATCCCCCCTCCCATTTGAGGCCTGGTCTCAGTACATCTGCCAAAACAATAAATGATAACAAAGGTGTCCTGTGTCACCTTGCAGCTTATTTCTAGTGGCTTCCCAAGAATTCTTTGCTTCGTTTTTGTTACATCACTTCTCCCTCCTTTTCCCCCGCAATTTTGTTTCCTTCTCCTTCGGTATGCATCTCTTTACAATCGCTCACCAGTCTTCATACCTATTCAATTTTTTAATTGTTTAACTATGTTTCTCTCTTATCTACAGTCACAAGTCCTACTGACTCTTATCACCAAAAGTACTTTAAACCTTTGAATCAACATTCCTCAGTGTTTCATCACTAAATCTTCGTTCTTAAGTCCCCTAAAGTCTTTCCCCTTCTTTATCCCTCCGTGTTGCGCCATTCTTCTTGTGCTTCTATTCCTCCATTATCTTGGATCTTTCTCTTTTCCACTCTTACTTTTCTATCACTTTCTCCTCATTTCCCCTTTTGTTTTTCTTCATTCTCTCTTTTTGTTATTCTGTTTGAGTTTTCTTCAATCCTTTCCATTAAATGTTGTTCATAGTTTGTTTGATCTTTATGCATCTCTTCTTCACCCACCAGAACAGAACAAATATGACATATGAGAAGATGTCTAGGGCGTTGCGTCACTACTACAAACTAAACATTATCCGAAAAGAACCAGGACAAAGACTCCTGTTCAGGTAAGACTTTGTGTACCTGTTCCCTTACCCTCTTTAGTTTATAGAGAGCTCATGCCTAAGTGGACGTGTAAAGTTACCTCGGATAAATCTCAAAAACTTACATTATACACCAAGTTTGCATATACAGATGTGTGTACTGTTATTTTTCTCAGACAGGTCTGCATATCACTGAACACAAATTTGAAAGTTGAATTGTAGAATAGGGTCTGTGCACAGAAAGCATGGGGGAGAAACCGGGTGGGTTGGCAAGTTAATAGATTTTAGCAATAATTTGGTCCCCTTTTTAGAGAAGTGGACCAGTGTGACGATCCTGGCTGAGCTTAAGCCCATTTGTCACGAAGCATGGGATGTATATCTAAGCACTATAGTCCGAGGAGGACCGCGCTGCCAGGTAGTTATTGACTGGGGTGGAGCCTCGGGTCCCACGGTGGGAGCCGCCTTCCCCCTGGGATAATATTGCCATTGCTGTGAAGGTAAATCATACGCTTAAAATTTAGTATGAAATTCACAACGTTGTTTGTTAGATTGGAGGTTTTTCAGGGTGTTTTTTAGGTGAAGCCTACCTATTGGATTTAGGCGCAGCTCAGCGGTTTGTGTCCTATTAAAAACCAGTGTCTGGAATACCTGGTTTTCAGAGTCACAATAAAGGAGCATTTACGAAGGGATATGACATTTTAGTCAAATTTAAACTTGTTTATTGATCATGCAGTACTAATGAACTAAATTAAAGCTGTAAAGCAAACTTGTACCTTCGCACTAGATACAGTCTCAGCACGGTGTCTGGAATTTAAAAACAAAATACCTGCATAAATTGCCAAATAGAAATGTTTTGATGGCCTTCCTAAAACTGGCATGAGAGATAACACCTGCCAGGCTCATAAGAAGGTAGTTTGGAAATATATATTTTTTGTGGGGGGGGGAGGGTCTCTCATTACAGGAACCTGTGGCCCCAGAGATGAGAACACACCCTTTTCATGTACAGGAAGGTGAATGATTCTAAAGCAGGCCTCTCCAGCAGCATGCCCACCAGTGAGCCAGGAGAACACTAGATCATTATCAGACCTCTGTGAGCCTCACTAGCAGCTGTCAGGGGGCGGAGGTGAAGTGATGTGTGGATTGATACAGTAATGAGGCTTGACTTTTGATACCAGCTGTAAATCTTGTAGGCAGATATCAACTAGATAGCAGCCAAACAAAATGCAGTATTTTGGTAGTGTCCAGCAGTCTTACAATGAAGCATCCTTGCATAATGGTAGAAATGAATGGAGTGTACATAGAAAGTGAATTTGGAAAACGTTTAGTAAAGTATGCCTCAAACTACAGGAAGTACTGAGATTGCAAATAGCTAGAGAACCTCAGGAATGACATTTGTGTCATTGGCCCTGCATTTTCTTACGGCTCGATGGTTTAAAGCTAGGGAGGGATACATATGTGAGGTGAATGTCCAGCCCTAAGTATTTATTTGGTACCATCTAGAGTCTAGTAAAGAGAAGAATCTCACGGTCAGCATGTAGTGATGAGCGGAATACCTTATGGGAAAGGCACAGTATGTGATTGGGAAGGTGTCCTCTTCAACTGGGAAACAACCTTAAGATCCCAAAAGGTAAAAAGTATCTCAACTTAGTTTGTGAAGCTACGTAGCATCCTTACATATGTCAAGCAAAGGCAAGATCCTGAAAGGTATGGTGGGTTCAGTAGAAGGTCACAAAAGTAATTCACTCCGGCATAGGCCTCCAGAGCTGCCTTGTTGCTGGTGGTGAATTCACCGCAACAGACTGAGTAGCCTGATGGGCCCTGTCCTTTGGTCTTCTCCGGTGCAAAGGCCCACATGACTGAAGTTTGTGTCTTAAATGCTATTAAAGCTATGCAGAGTGTGTTTTTTCATTGGATTGAAGCATACATTCGTTCATCATTTATATTGGTTTATCTTAACCACATCAATGCAGGTCTTTTTTTAGTTTTATTCTCATGTTAGCTGTTGCTAGGTCAGATTATAACATCAGTTGGTGCGCCCCTGGGGATACTGTGTGGGATGAAACGGTTATTCAAGGATTTAATCACTTTGCATATGAAATCAGAATTCCTTTTTTTTTAAAACAACAAAAAACAGAGGCGAGCAGCTTGTAGTCAGCAGCACCCATTGCTCATCTTGCCTGTTTTACTTATGTGGACTAGTGGCTAAGTTGTTGTGCTTGCAGCCAGAGAACTCTGCAACCAGCTTCCGCATGGAATTAAAACGAAGTTGGGTTGTATGATGGAACAACTTATGTGTGAACCATGCATGCCTGAACAATGTGGTCGGAACAACGACCGCGTTGTTACCACGAATGCCTTTACCACGAATGCCTTTACCACGCATGCGTTTACGATTTTTCGTTGTAAAAGCATGCCTAGTAAAGGCATGTGTGGGAATGGCATGCATGGTTCTAGCATGCCACCGCCCCCACCCGCCCTAGAAATAGTACTACCCTGACCCCTAACCCTAAAAAAAAAACAAAAAAACACCCACAGCCCTAAAACCTTCCCCCAAATCCCACCTGCCCTAAAAACAACTGCCCCCTCCTGCCCTAAAATCAAAACCTCCGCCCCTAAAAAAAAAACAACTTACCCAACCCCCACCCAAAAACGAAACTACCCTGACCCCCCTGCCCCTAAAAAGAAAACTTCCCAGATACCCCCACCCACCCTGAGCCCTAAAACCTACCCCTGACCCCCCCACCTGCCCCTAAAAACAAAATTACCCAACCCCCTCACCCCGCCTCTAAATACAAAACCACCCCTGCCCTAAAAACCAAACAACCCCGACCCACCACCCCTAAAAACCAAACTATCCTAGCCCCCTACACAGCCCCTAAAAACAACTACCCCAGTATCCCCACCCACCCTGACCCCTAAAACCTTTCCCGACCCCCACCCCAAAAATAAAACTACCGCCCCTAAAAAGCAAACTACCCCGACCCTCCACCCCTAAAAAGCAAACTACCCCACCCCAGCCCTAAAAACCAAACGAACCCGACCCACAATCCCTAAAAACAAAACTACCCCGACCCCTCTACCCCCACCCCTGAAAACTACCCCGATAGCCCCCACCACCCTGAGCCCTAAAACCTTCCCCAACCCCAAAAATAAAGCTGCCCCCAGCCCTCAAAGCAAAATTACCCCCACCCCTAAAAAGCAAACTACCTCGACCCCCACCCTAAAAACAAAACTAGCCCGACCCCCCCACCCTGTCCCTAAAAACCAAACTACCCCGCCCTAAAAACCAAACTACCCCGACCCCAACCCCTAAAAACAAAACTCCCCGACCCCCTACCCCGCCCCTAAAAACAAACCTACTCGACCCCGTGACCGCGACCTCTCCTAGTGCACTCTTTTTCTCTGCCTTAACCACACATATGCGTTGTTCAGCACATGAGTGGTTAAGGCAGAGAAAAAGGAAGTCGCTCACGCAAGCATGGTTACGCTTGAATTGTTATCGTAGTCGTTCCGGAGTCGTCTGTCAGGACATTTCCCATTGTGGACTCATCAGAGTCAAAAAAGCCACAAGGGTAGCCTACTTATTCCAAGGATATAATTGGCTCAGTTCCATCAACTGATGGACAGTAGAAGACTAGAGTTTCACAGACTCATGCAACTGTACATATCCATTTTTGTAAATCTGTGAAACACGCCACACAGATGCAACTTGTACTGCACACATTTCTGCCTAGCAGACCGCAAGTATAGACTTGGTACACCAGTGCCTTATTGGCAGTTTTTGCACCACACATTAAGGTTTCAATGACCTAGTATAGTCGATTCAGCAAGCACCCCATAGGCCTTGTGACAAAGCTGCCATGCTAGCACGTCATGCTTCTTCTACTACTTAGTTTGACTAGATATATTCCCACTCTTTATAGTAGTACTATTGTACAAAGGCTGGTTGAAGAGGGCAGACAGAACAATGTTTAACGCAATGCACCCTCAAATCCAACAAAACCACAAGCTCAAGACCTACACGGAGAAGCTCAGCATGACCATGCACCACGCCAAACAACTGGAGCGCAGATGGAGAATGAACAAGGAGAACAAGGATAGGAACACCTTCAAATGGGCCTTCAGACACTACCACCAGCAGATCAGAGCCTCTAAATGCTCCACGCTCACAGACCACATCAACACCATTTCAAACAGCAACAAAGAGATTTTCACCATTGTAAACCATTTCACCTTACCACCAGTCTTCACCAGCATTATCCCCTGACAGGACCTCTGCACCAAGCTGTCCCAGTTCTTCTCCAACAAGATAACCAGCATATATGACAACTTCGACCCCCATCCAGACCCCTCCAACCTTGCAGTATGCCTCCACATCTAAACCAAAGAAACCACACTGACGACCTGGCCTGCCATCACCAAGGAAGAAACCACTTCCAACATGCAGTTCATCCGCTCCCGGGGCCCCATCAAACCCTTGCCCCCACCACGTCTTCTTCAAAGGACTGCAACCCATCAGCTCCCACGCACCCCAGTCCTGAACAACTCCATCACAACCGCCACCTACCAAGACAGCAGGAAGCATGCCACAGTATTCCTCCCTCCCCCCCTCAAGAAACCCTCCACTGATCCCACAATGCCACAAGACTCATCACTCAGCCCGACCATCTTTAACACCTATCTGATCCCGCTTGCCCTTTCCTCATCCTATCCCACGCCAATGATATACAGATGATACTCTCCCTCTCGGAAAAAAAACAAAAACACCTAACACCTGGACAAAGTTTGCCACGTGCAGGAGTGAAGTCCCCCACTGGATGAAAACCAACTGTCTAAAACTGAACACCACCAAGACAGATATCGTGATTTTTGGCAGAAAATTCTCACCATGGGCCTCCACCTATTTGACTGTCAGAGCTTGAATCCACCTAGCCCAACCCACTAAGAACCTCAACATTGTCTTCGACAGTCTAATCACCATGAACGCCCAAGTTAGTGCCGTCACAGCCTCCTGCTTCCACACACTGAAGATGCTGAAAACATCTTCAAATGTCTTCCCACCACCACCATAAAACCATCTCTCATGCCCCCATCACAGACAACTGGACTATGGAACACCCTCTGTGCTAAAGTCAGCTCGTAACTGACCAGCCATCTCCAAACCATACAGAACTCAGCAGTGAGGATCACACTCAAACTACCATGCCGCACGCATCACCCCAGCCTTCCAGAGCTCTACTGGCTTCCTATACACAAGCTCTGTTCAAACTCCTCACACACACACACACACACATCTTTAAAGCACTATATACCACACACCCTGCGTATCTCAACAACTGCATCGCATTCCACAAACCCACCATACACCTCTGCTCGGCCATACTGCTACTCATACACATCCCACGCATACGCAGTACCAGATCTGGTAGTAGGGCTTTCTCCTGCATCACTAATAAAGCATGTAATGACCTACCGCTACAAATCAGAGCTGCCTTTTCAGTCCTTGAATTCCACATGAAGCTAAAAACATAGGTTTTTAAATAGATTTGCACTAGCCTACACCTAAGCCAGGCCCGGATTGCTCTGCTTCAGCTCCAGGATGCTCACCCAAGTGATAGAGAACTCTACAAATAACATAACGTAACATATATTCTACACCTCTACTGTGTATGCAGAACCCAACACCACTCTGCTGTCACCAGAGTCTGTTTTAGCCTGTCTGTCCTCCGTAGACCATCAGTCAGTGCCACAGAGTGATACGAATCCCCCATGCAGTACAACATGCACAGCAGTGTCAGAAAGTCATAGGCCCTCAACAGAAAGTCACATTTTCTCACCAGGTCATGACCAAATAAACACTCTTTCAATGTTATGGACATTCTCATAAGCTCCCAAAACCACAGCAGGAGTTGTGGACAAATAAGCTGCCTTATGTGCAGCCACAGTCTCAGTAGCCATAGGATCCTACTCTTGGTGTGACTGAAAGAGAAGCAGGTGGAGGTGTAATTAACACTTCTTTGAATTAACTTATAAATAGGAATGTCCATCAAGATGCTCAAACCTACACCTCAACCTCCCCTAGCTCCCACTGTGACATTTGATCCCCTCCCACCCGAATCCCACATTACACTCCTGCATCATCAGCCCCATAAAGTTTTATATTTTCCTTCATTAAACCATAAGTACATTAATGAACAGCACATATCGCTCAGCTGATGTGTAAAAAAAAAAAAAAGGAAACTTTTTTAATGTGAGAGTTACAAATTGTGTTTGGTGTTTGCTTCTCTTTGACGATATATGCTTCCTTTGGCAAATTAGAGAATGAGTTTGTTGGTTGTTCACCTCAACAGGTTTATGAAGACACCCGATGAGATCATGAGCGGCCGGACCGACCGCCTGGAGCACCTCGAGTCGCAGGAGCTGGACGAACAGCTGTATCAGGAAGATGAGTGCTGAGTATGGAGTTTGGACTGGTGTTGCCCCAAAAGGTGGGAGGGAAACCCTCCAGCACCACTGCAGAGTGGGCAAAAGGAGAGAGATGACCTGCTGCATCTAAAGCACCTTAATAAAGAGCCGTGAGCAGGAACTTGCTCGCCTGGACTCAAGCATCAGCCCTTCAGCTTCCCACAGAGGTTCCACTTGTCTCTCTCAATCTGATTCATATTTTTGTACCTTTGCAAATCAGCCTTCATATCACATCCTGTTCGTCAAGTTTCTGTTCAAATGTACAAGGACTTCACAAATGGGAGCTTCCCTTGGTGAAAGTGGCATAAAACCTGTTTGTCATTGATGGGAAATTGAGAAGTGACCGGACAATCCCGCCCCACCCTTGCCTGTCTTCCAGCACTCTTCACATGCATTATTTCCTTATTCTGCATATGGACATCACTTACAATGGTGTTTGGAGCCCAACGCACAGGTGATAAAATATACATGCAGCCTGTGACTGAGCTGAAACACATGAAGGAGATGCAGATTTGACTGGTCTGTTCAACTGTTGTGAAGTGTCAAGGAAATGTGGCTGTTCCCTCTTAAAACAAAATGTATCCCCTCAAATGATTGTGAAACATGTATATTCTACATTTCTTGTCACTGTAATACCTCACTCAATCATATCATATCATTTGAACCAAGCCTCAGGACCTCTTCTGATATCCACCTTCAACTGAGAAATCTGTGCCATCTCCTCTGCCTGTTCGATCATACAACAGCTACGTCGGCTCAAGTTATGACAGTACCTTCTGGTCGTGCCTGAGAAAAATAACTTCTTGCCTTTGATATCATTCTCCTATCTATGCATTCAACCAAATTAGATATATAATCTCTTTAATGAGCTACTAGATTGTGATATGATGATGTCCCTTAGTAACATCATTTCAGTCATAACACAAAGTCACACCTGTGCAACTTACTGTTGCCTCACTGACTTCACAATTTGCCATTTCGTCATCGGTGGTTACAGGGTATTTTACCTGTGACATCACTTCCTGTATTAAATATACCAGTCACATTGATTGGGAATGTTTCTTTGGTTTAGTCGCCCACTACAGCACCATGAATGTCATATCTTCTGCTGATGACATCTAGCTGTTATTATTCCTCCCTCTGGTGCCATCTACCACTGGTTTCCTATGTTTATATCTCAGCTGTGGCATGTCTTTCCAGACTGATGCTGATCCTTTCCTGTGCTGTCTTATCCTGTATCTGTCCTCCTACCCTTCTGCCATTGTGACGTATGGATAGTTGCAGCTTCTTTGCAACCTTTCTAGGCTGATTCTTAACTTACCCATTGATGCCCATCTATACCCAGGTTTATCTTTTCCCTTGACGGCGTTGGTGTTGACTTCAAAAAGTCTTATAGTCTGTATGGTGCATGATTACAGCTGACGAGATTGGCAGTATAAGAAATGTTTACAATGGAGAGCAGGGTATGATGGTGTGGTCAAGTGGAGGAAAGGCTGTCTTTCAGGCCTCGCACAAACTCTTCCAGTGACAGGGCTTATGGCTGCGTTAACTTTCTATGTCAGCCATCAAGTTCAGCTTACCAAAGTTTGATAATGCACCTGCTGCAAAGATATGAGTTACCTATAGAACACCAGTTTCAATTTGGTGGGGGTAGAAAGTAGTCTTCTATCATCCTAAGATCATTAACATGAACTAAGTCTCAAACTTTTGAAAGAGCAAATCACTTGAAGAGTGCAGGGCTATGCATCTAAAGAAACTACTAGTACTGCTAAATATGGTTACACTCACTTTGAAAGCATTTGCCATCTTCACCCCTAGCAGGACCCCACACTGATTAATGCATCCAGTGTTGGCCAGTCTATATAGTGAATTGTGCCTTTAGCATGTGGCATCCTTGGTTTTAAAAATGAGTACAGTGCCTTGTTGCACCTTCTATTGCTAGAAGCAGTTCGCCAACATTTGGAATTGAGGTGTCCAGATAAGATAAATCTCCCATTTGACCTGTAAGAGGTGGATTTAAAGGCCTGTGAGAGGTGAGATTTGGAAAATCTACCACAGGAGAATTGGAAGACTGGGCGATCGTATTTCTGACTGTGAAGGGGCACGGGCGTCCAAAGGTGTCAGACAGTTCTGGGTGTGGTTGTCATAGTGTGTTAGTGTGCAGGCGCGTGGGCTTTGTGCGGTATTTGGCACCATTATGTTGCCTTGAAAACGCAGCATAAAAAACGTAGGACATCCGAGACATGGAATTAAGGTCAGAGTAGTTTCTGATTGTGACAATTGAGTTGGTACGATCATGCGAGTCTTGATCATTGAGCTGTTGCTTGATGTATCTGGAATTTGGTAACATAATTTTAGGATGTCTGGAAGGTCAAAAGTCCTTCAAACAGTGACCTCTGGTTGCAATCTAACATTAGAATGGCTTCAAGAACCTAGCCTACCTGACCTCATTGTCATTGTATGCTATAGGAGATGCCAACAAAGTGCACATGGTGACTGTGTTTTGCAGACTCTTGCAAAACCCAACAACTCTGGAGTTGTTTGCGATAAATTCAAAGGTATTGACTTGTTGCACAGAGCGGTACGTGAAACAGATGAACATGAAATGGTTTGTAAATGGTCTTCATCCCCCAATCTCTTACTTGTGTGACTCCTTTGCACATTTCACACTGCTCAGTCACAATAATAGAATGGTAGGCCAATGCATCAGAAAGGTAGATATATGTGGTACGGAATAACAACCAGGAGGTCCCAAACCATAGGTTCCAGGTGGGCTCCTGCTTAATATAACTCCCTTGGCACATGCATGCCCCTCAGCTAGCACAACATTGCACTAAGTGCTTTACTTTGAGTTCTATCCACACAAATCATCTCCCATTCCTCCTCTTGAACCATTCATGAGATTGGCGCAGATATCATTGGCTATTCAACTCTCAACCGAAACCCCGACGGACCACAAAATGCAAACACTATTTCAGGCACCGGAACAGGAAGCCCAACACAAGTGAAAATCTTGAGTCCTCCGCACGTACTGATCGTTCTTCAAGTCTGAAGTCCAAAATGTTAATGTGTTTGTCTGTCTTTGTTTTTACTTTTTTTAGATATCATTTATTTTAAGGTGTGGGCTGAGGGATTGTACTGAGTGAATGTAACATAAGAATATACACAAAAAATGCCTTATCTCAGGGCCAAGAGTTGCAAATAATTTTTAAAATACTTGTAATTACTTCATCTCGGTAACAAAAAATTAAAAACACACTTTTGTAAAAAGGAGTCTCGGGTTTCTTCTTTGTGAACCTTGGCATTGCTTGGTTTGGAAGAGGGTCGGGAGGTTTTAAGATCTTGCCTCTGCCACAGTGCATATTGGAAATATATGGGCATGAGGATAAGGTCCCTTGAAGACGGAGGGATGGTAACCTCCAAGGGAAGTTGTCACTATTCCTATACGCCTTTGTATGTTAACGAAACACCAATGCTGGTCTTTAAGGACTGCCAAAGAAAAACTAAGAGCTTGCAAGAGGGTTGCTTCTTTGCAGTAAAAGAGTGCTAGTTTTTGAGGTGAAACAAAATGTTGCCCCAGATTTTCACCTGCCGCTTACATTCAAAGAGTGCCTGTAGTGAGCGGCTGTGCTCAATTTTACAGCAGGCCCAGCTCCAGGATTTGGAATCTGTAGAAGAATGGGTGGGCCATAAACATGAGTAGGGTTGTCCAGAGTCTCCCAGGTGTCTGAGAGCTGGATCTGGGCTTGCTGGAGTGTCCTGTATGTGTGTGAGCTACAAACACTACCTACTGCCATGTTGTTTTATCTACTAGTTTTAACTGTGTATTTCTAGAGGTTTCTACCTATGGACTTTATTGCTTCTGCTTTCTCTACCTCGTCCTCCTTTCTCTCTGTCTTGCCATCCTTTCTTCTGACTTCATCCTCCTTTCAGTCCACTTCATCATGCTGTCCCACTCACATCATCCTCTACTTCCACCCACCTAACTCTTCACCTGTACGCGTCTTGCTCCACCTTCCCCACCTGTTTCACTGCTGTGCTCTTCTCATTCTCACTCCACCACACCCTCCATTGTTTCTGCCGTATTCTTTTTCCTCTCTCCTGACATCACCAACCCCTCACCTTGCATCAACTTCCTCTCACTACACTTCACCATTCTATCACCACTCACCTTTCTCTCTCTTCCTCACCTTTTTCTGTCTTTCTCACCCACTTCTCATTCTCTTGCTCACCCTCTTCTCTCTTTCTGAATCACTCTCATTCACTCCCCCTCACCATACTCCCGTCTTTCTCACTATCCTCAATCCTGCCTCAACCTCCGCCCTATAAACCTCCAATCTCTCTGCTTCACCTTCCTGTCTCTCCACCACACCCTCCTCTCTCTCCACTCCATCCTCTGCTGTCCGCCCACCTTTACTGTTGCTGTCTATCGGTTAATGATTGTTCGAGGTATCTGTGGCTGTAGATACACATGCTGTGCATACTCCTGCCATCTAGTGTTGAGTCCAGATGTGTGCAAGTTTTTTTTCGAAGAAATCTTTCGAGTCACAAGGTAAAGTGACTCCTCCACTTCAAGATAATGTGCATGGGCATTGACTCCATTGTTAGATTGTTTTGTTTCCACCGTCTGGTTCAGGCCTGGGTTCCTGTGCCCTGGTTCAACACTGTTGTGGTGCTCTTTTTGTTCTGCAGTGCCTTCCCCGCCGTCTGTGTTGTCTTCAATTGCGTTCCTTTTTTTCCCTTGCAGATCGACTTTCATTCATTCAATCGGGTCTGTATCGACTGCAGTCCTTTTAGGGCCTCGCCCTTCTGACCCCATTCCCGTCTCCATTGCATCTCTCAAGAATGCCTCACCAGTGATGGACAGACACCTTTTCGTTATTGTCCTTTCTGCCATGCAAAGTACCCGTGGGCCGACTTAAATCAGGTCTGCAATCGCTGCCAGAACCTGAACACAACGAGGCCAACTGAGATGCTTGACGCTCCTTTCGCTCCCAGGAAAACTCTTCAAGACATTGTATATGTCAGCTCAAGATGTCGCAGAGGAGTATAGAAGAAACACCCAGACCTTGTCAGTCCTGTGACGTAGAGGGAAAACATCACCCTCAGCCATCAGCTGCAGAAGAAGAGGCTTTCTCCATTCAGGGCAGCTCCATATCCAACCTGGAGATCAATATGGAGATGTAGGACCTCCCACATACTCAACAGTCTGGGAGTACAGCACCACCTCCCATTCAACGCCATCCCAAGCAGCCTTTGTCCAAAAGACAATCTGGAACATCAGACAGAGACTACCGGTCTGCCACTGCCATCCCGCATTGGTTGGCACTGAGCAATTGCTTTGGACACCCCACCTAGTTCTGGCTCTGCGCTGAAGAAACTTTCCAAGCCGAGTGCTTCAGTCCCGACTACTTCGGCATCAGACCGCCACTGGGTGCCAAGCTGACCCACAGCATCAACTTGCTCCGCATCAACACCAGGCTGATTATTGGCACCAAAACAAACACTTTTAGATCTGAACGTTTCAAAACAAAGCCAATTTCGAAAACAGATGTTCGATGGCATCTGTCGCTGTAGATACGCATGTTCTGCAATAGCTCGCCATCTGGTGTTGGGCCGGAGTGTTACAAGTTGTTTTTCTTCGAAGAAGTCTTTCGAGTCACGGGACCGAGTGACTCCTCCTTTTGTCTCCATTGCGCATGGGCGTCGACTCTATCCTCGATTGTTTTTTTTCCGCCATCGGGTTCGGACGTGTTCCTGTCGCTCCGAGTTTCGGAACGGAATATTAGCTAATTTCGGAAGATTTTCGTCGGTATTGTTGCGTTCGGGATCGGCGTACTTACATTCAACACCGCATCGAAGATCGAAGAGCTCCGGTGCCCTTCGGGGTAGTTTTTTCGATCCTCCGTCGGGGCCTGGTCGGCCCGACCGCGTGCTGAAGAACGCCGATGGAACGGACCCCGTTTCGTTTCTGCCCCAAATGCCACAATAAATACCCCTACACAGACCAACACTTGGTCTGCAACCTGTGCCTGTCACCTGAGCACAGCGAAGACACCTGCGAGGCCTGTCGTGCGTTCCGGTCCCGAAAAACACTCCGAGACCGTCGAGCCAGAAGACTTCAGATGGCGTCCGCACCGACAGCCCAACGGGAGTTCGAGGAACAGGAAGAGGAAGGTACCTTCTCGATCCAAGACTCCGACTCCGAAGGATTCGACGATACACAAACCGTGAGTAAGACGTCGAAAACCACACAGAGAAACATTTACAAGGCCCAGGGGACGCCACTGCCACCAGGCCATGGCTCGACCCATAAATTCGGTGACCGACCATCGGCACCGAAAAAGGCCCAAACAGTGCCGAGATCGTCCGACTCCGGTCGAGACACCGGCACGCAGCCTTCTCGGGACCGAGAAAGTGCTGGAGACAAGCCTCGACACCGTGATGCCGGTGTGGACACGGCTCGACGCCGAGACAGCGGCACAGAAACAGATCGACGCCGAGAGGTTTCGGCCCCGAAAAGGAAAAAAGTCACCTCGGAGCCGAAAAAACACGCAGTCAAAGTTTCGATGCCGAAACAAACTGCAAGCGACCCAGCTTCAGGCTCTTATACAGAAGAGCACTCGCTAACCTCCCAAATGCAGAAGCATAGGTTTGAGGAAGAGCTACAAGCAACTGATGTGGACCATACGCAAAAGCGTATCTTCATTCAGCAGGGGACAGGAAAAATAAGCACCCTTCCCCCCATTAGGAGAAAGAGGAGGTTGGAGTTCCAGACGGAACAAACACCACAACCAAAAGTGGTGAAAAGAGTTACACCACCACCCTCACCTCCGCCCGTGATTGACGTTTCACCAGCACAAACTCCATCACACTCCCCAGCTCACACCACCATGAGCCAGGGTGACCAAGATCAGGACGCATGGGACCTATACGACGCCCCAGTGTCAGATAACAGTCCGGAGGCATACCCTGCGAAGCCATCTCCACCAGAAGACAGCACCGCGTACTCTCAAGTGGTGGCTAGAGCAGCACAATTTCACCACGTAAGCCTCCACTCAGAACAGGTCGAGGATGATTTCTTATTCAACACACTCTCCTCCACCCACAGCTCATACCAAAGCCTGCCTATGCTCCCTGGTATGCTCCGCCACGCAAAAGACATCTTTAAGGAGCCGGTTAAAAGTAGGGCAATCACACCAAGGGTAGAAAAAAAGTATAAGCCGCCTCCTACGGACCCGGTTTTCATCACTACACAGCTGCCACCAGACTCTGTCGTTGTAGGAGCAGCTAGGAAAAGGGCCAACTCTCACACATCTGGAGATGCACCACCCCCAGATAAAGAAAGCCGCAAGTTTGATGCAGCTGGTAAAAGAGTCGCAGCACAAGCTGCAAACCAGTGGCGCATCGCGAACTCCCAGGCACTACTTGCGCGCTATGACAGAGCCCACTGGGACGAGATGCAACATCTCATTGAACATCTGCCCAAGGACTTACAAAATAGGGCAAAACAAGTGGTTGAGGAGGGACAGGCCATCTCCAACAACCAGATCCGCTCCTCCATGGACGCTGCAGATACAGCTGCACGGACAATTAATACATCTGTAACTATCAGAAGGCATGCATGGCTCCGAACGTCTGGATTTAAACCAGAGATTCAACAAGCAGTTCTCAATATGCCTTTTAATGAAAAAGAACTGTTCGGTCCAGAAGTGGACACAGCGATTGAGAAACTCAAAAAAGATACGGACACTGCCAAAGCCATGGGCGCACTCTACTCCCCGCAGAGCAGAGGGAATTACAGCTCATTCCGTAAAACGCCCTTTCGAGGGGGGTTTCGGGGTCAAAGCACACAAGCCAGCACCTCACAAGCCACACCGTCCAGTTACCAAGGACAGTATAGAGGAGGTTTTCGGGGACAATATAGAGGAGGGCAATTCCCTAGAAATAGAGGAAGATTCCAAAGCCCCAAAACCCCTACTACTAAACAGTGACTCACATGTCACTCACCCCCTCCACACAACACCAGTGGGGGGACGAATAGGTCATTATTACAGAGCATGGGAGAAAATCACTACAGACACTTGGGTTCTAGCAATTATCCAACATGGTTATTGCATAGAATTTCTACAGTTCCCTCCAAACATACCACCAAAAGCACAAAATTTAACAACACACCATTCCAATCTCCTGGAGATAGAAGTGCAGGCACTATTGCAAAAGAATGCAATCGAATTAGTGCCAAACACACAAATAAACACAGGAGTTTACTCACTGTACTTTCTGATACCAAAGAAGGACAAAACACTGAGACCAATCCTAGACCTCAGAGTAGTGAACACTTTCATCAAATCAGACCACTTCCACATGGTCACACTACAAGAAGTATTGCCATTGCTAAAGCTGCACGACTACATGGCAACTTTAGACCTCAAGGATGCTTATTTCCATATACCAATACACCCATCGCACAGGAAATACCTAAGGTTTGTATTCAAAGGAATACATTACCAATTCAAGGTACTGCCTTTCGGATTAACAACCGCACCAAGAGTCTTTACCAAATGTCTAGCGGTAGTCGCAGCACACATAAGAAGGCAGCAGATACATGTGTTCCCATATCTAGACGACTGGCTAATCAAGGCCCATTCGTTAATAGAGTGCTCAAATCATACAAATCATATCATACAAACCCTCTTCAAACTAGGGTTCACCGTCAATTTCACAAAATCCAAAATTCTGCCACGCAAGGTACAACAATACCTGGGAGCCATAATAGACACATCAAAAGGAGTAGCCACTCCAAGTCCACAAAGAATTCAAAATTTCAACACCATCATACAACGCATGTATCCAACACAAAAGATACAAGCAAAGATGGTATTACAACTCCTAGGCATGATGTCATCATGCATAGCCATTGTCCCAAACGCAAGACTGCACATGAGGCCCTTACAACAATGCCTAGCATCACAGTGGTCTCAAGCACAGGGTCACCTTCTAGATCTGGTGTTAATAGACCGCCAAACTTACCTCTCGCTTCTGTGGTGGAACAACATAAATTTAAACAAGGGGCGGCCTTTCCAAGACCCAGTGCCACAATACGTAATAACAACAGATGCTTCCATGACAGGGTGGGGAGCACACCTCGATCAACACAGCATACAAGGACAATGGAACGTACATCAAACAAAACTGCATATCAATCACCTAGAACTTCTAGCAGTTTTTCAAGCACTGAAAGCTTTCCAACCAATAATAGTTCACAAATACATTCTCGTCAAAACAGACAACATGACAACAATGTATTATCTAAACAAGCAGGGGGGGACGCACTCCACGCAGTTAAGCCTGCTAGCACAAAAAATTTGGCATTGGGCAATTCACAACCAAATTCGCCTAATTGCACAGTTTATACCAGGGATACAAAATCAACTCGCAGACAATCTCTCTCGAGATCACCAACAGGTCCACGAATGGGAAATTCACCCCCAAATTCTGAACACTTATTTCAAACTCTGGGGAACACCTCAGATAGACTTGTTTGCGACAAGGGAGAACGCAAAATGCCAAAACTTCGCATCCAGATACCCACACAAACAATCCCAAGGCAATGCCCTATGGATGAACTGGTCAGGGATATTTGCTTACGCTTTTCCTCCTCTCCCTCTCCTTCCTTACCTGGTAAACAAACTCAGTCAAAGCAAACTCAAACTCATATTGATAGCACCAACTTGGGCAAGGCAACCCTGGTACACAACGCTGCTAGACCTATCAGTGGTACCCTGCATCAAATTGCCCAACAGGCCAGATCTGTTGACACAGCACAACCAAAAGATCAGACACCCAGATCCAGCATCGCTGAATCTAGCAATCTGGCTCCTGAAATCCTAGAATTCGGGCACTTACAACTTACCCAAGAATGTATGGAAGTCATAAAACAAGCCAGAAGGCCATCCACCAGGCACTGCTATGCAAGTAAATGGAAGAGGTTTGTTTGCTACTGCCATATTAATCAAATACAACCATTACACACAACTCCAGAACAGGTAGTGGGTTACTTGCTTCACTTACAAAAATCTAACCTAGCTTTCTCTTCCATTAAGATTCACCTTGCAGCAATATCTGCATACCTGCAAACTACCTATTCAACTTCCCTATATAGGATACCAGTCATTAAAGCATTCATGGAGGGCCTTAGGAGAATTATACCACCAAGAACACCACCTGTTCCTTCATGGAACCTAAATGTTGTCCTAACTAGACTTATGGGTCCACCTTTTGAACCCATGCACTCCTGCGACATACAGTTCCTAACCTGGAAGGTGGCATTTCTCATCGCCATTACTTCCCTAAGAAGAGTAAGCGAGATTCAGGCGTTTACTATACAGGAACCTTTTATACAACTACACAAAAATAAAGTCGTCCTAAGAACCAATCCTAAATTTTTGCCAAAGGTTATTTCACCGTTCCATCTAAATCAAACAGTGGAACTTCCAGTGTTCTTTCCACAGCCAGATACCGTAGCTGAAAGGGCACTACATACATTAGATGTCAAAAGAGCATTAATGTATTACATTGACAGAACAAAAAACATCAGAAAGACTAAACAACTCTTTATTGCATTTCAAAAACCTCACGCAGGAAACCCAATTTCAAAACAAGGTATAGCCAGATGGATAGTTAAATGCATCCAAATCTGCTACCTTAAAGCTAAACGACAGCTGCCCATTACACCAAGGGCACACTCAACCAGAAAGAAAGGTGCTACCATGGCCTTTCTAGGAAACATCCCAATGCAAGAAATATGTAAGGCAGCCACATGGTCTACGCCTCACACATTCACCAAGCACTACTGTGTAGACGTGTTATCCGCACAACAAGCCACCGTAGGTCAAGCCGTATTAAGGACATTATTTCAGACTACTTCCACTCCTACAGGCTGATCCACCGCTTTTGGGGAAATAACTGCTTACTAGTCTATGCAGAACATGCGTATCTACAGCGACAGATGCCATCGAACTGAAAATGTCACTTACCCAGTGTACATCTGTTCGTGGCATCGGTCGCAGTAGATTCGCATGTGCCCACCCGCCTCCCCGGGAGCCTGTAGCAGTTTGGAAGTTACCTTCAATTATTTATATATGTATCATCTCAACCTTAAATAGGTGCATACTTAGTCACTCCATTGCATGGGCACTATTACTACAATTCAACTCCTACCTCACCCTCTGCGGGGAAAAACAATCGAGGATAGAGTCGACGCCCATGCGCAATGGAGACAAAAGGAGGAGTCACTCGGTCCCGTGACTCGAAAGACTTCTTCGAAGAAAAACAACTTGTAACACTCCGGCCCAACACCAGATGGCGAGCTATTGCAGAACATGCGAATCTACTGCGACCGATGCCACGAACAGATGTACACTGGGTAAGTGACATTTTCATTCTGCGCAACAGTTGAGCCCATCCTCCATCGACTGCAGGAACAGCTGGTCTCCAGACAAAAACAAATCATACGGGCCGCATCCTTGCCCGCTCTTCGGCCGCTGCTGCTCAAGGCCTCTCCATCTGACCTCATCTATATTCAGGCTCAACTTCCACCAGATTAATTAGTCTTTACCACTATTGTAAGTAGGCAGTCTCACCGGCCGGTGGAGATGCCCAGCTGCCAGATAGCGAGCAAAAGAATTGATGCAGCGGGAAAAAGGTTAGCAGCGCAATCTGCCGACCATTGGAGTATTGCAAACACTTTGGGCCTTCTTGTGAGGTATGACCGTGCCCACTGGGACATGATGGAGGACCTTCTCCAATACTTCCCAGAGGGGCATAGAAAATGGGGGCAAGAACTTGTCTCAGAGGGCAAGCTTATTTCTAATACATCTGTCTTCTGTGCTTTAGATTTAACTGGCACGGCAGCCAGGGAAGTCAACACAAGCATTCTCCTACGGAGTCATGCAAGGCTCTGTATTTCTGGGCTTAAGCCAGAGGTTCAGCAGAATGTACTGAACATGCCCTTTCACAGCAAGCTTCTTTTTGGCCCTCGAGTGGACCAAACTTTATATAAAATCAAAAAAGACACAAACGGCATAAGCAACAGGAGCACTACAAGCACCAGCTCCCTGTGACTCCTTTCGCTACCCCTCCTAACGTGGAGGTTCGAAAACAATCTCCTCTGACACCCCACCTCTTATCAATGCACCCAGGACCAGCACGCCTCTCACAGGGGTCACTTCAGGGGATCCTACACGGGCAATAACTCCAGAGGCAAGGTTAGTTCCCCAAAAGGAGCTACACCCTCCCCCAAACCCTGACTTACCTCTTCCTCCACCCAAGCACAGCATGTGAATCTACAGCACTACATGCCACGAACAGATGTTTACAGGGTAAGTACCATTTTCCTTGTGTATGTAAAAGAATGAGAGGTGTGCATTTGCTTGTGTGTGTGTGTGCACAGGTGTGCCTAGTCGGGCCTGGCACATCTACTGTCCTGTATCTGTTCTTCACTGGTAGTTCTCAACTTTATGAATAGTAGCAGCACAAGTAGCAGCACAAATGCCTGGATTATATAGAGCGTACACATGAGCACACACAACCAGGGGCCAGGTCTAATATACAAAAGATTGTAAGAAGCTGTGCAAATTTATGTAGTGGATAGTGTCCTCTGTTGTACGTTCACTCTCATTAACAAAGATACCAACTGGAAGAGCAATTAAAGGTGGCAAACTGACCCCCAAACCATCCAACATGGGCCTATTTCCACCCTTATCTGTCCACTGTTCCCACAGGGCTACGAGTACATCTTCCTAGGTTGACTAATGAATTTCTATTTTGGTGACTAGTTTAAAGATAACAAAGAAAAAAGCGTACAGCTCATGCAAGTGCTTCAAAAGTGAACTGTTTCAGCTAATTAGTGTCTGGCATGCTTCCTCGTCTTTCAAATTCTCCTATGTCCCTCCTATTCCCATCTCCCCCTCTTCTTCCATCACCCTTGCTGTGCATCAGTCTCCCCTTCATCTTCTCTTTTTCTACAAATATCCTCCAGTCTCTTCACACGTCTTCTCTGGCCCCTTCCCTACCATGTATCATTTGCTCAAGACCCACATGTGCCCACCCTCCTTTTCCTTCCATCATATCCTTCATCAGCATCACCATCCACCTTAACTCTTCTGTATACCTCTCACTCTACTCACTTATCGCCCCTGATTCAGTACATGCTTACCCATACCCCTACTTTAATCACTCATTTTGCTCATTACCCTGCTCCATCATCCTACTTCCTCAGACCTTTTTCATCCTCCTTCATCACCACTCGCATCCTCTTTTTCTTTTCTACTATGACGCTCCTCACGCCCTACTCCTCACTAATCAACTCTGTCCTATTTCTTTTCCTCCCTTTTAATCACTCCTATACGCTTGTTTCATCCACCTGTTTTCTTACCATTCTTTTAGAACCTTTAATTATGTTTTTACCCATTGGAGCTGCTATTGTGCACGCGGACATGGCTTTTCTAGGACCTTTGATGAAAGCACACTGCTGCTTCCACGGCTTTGAGTTAATCTTCAGCTAAGATCATTAGTGCTATAAATGAGTTATGCACTCTATCTTTCTAAATGCCCCAAAACATCACATTGAAGCGTAAATAAGTGTGTTTTTATCCAGATAAGGGACACCTAGAAGCTCAGACTTTTTATGTTAATAGTAGGACATCAACTTTTTTTTTAATAGTGATTGCTGTCTGTAAGAAAGTTGATTATTTGAGGTGGGACAATAACACTTCCTGTAAGGGTGAACCCTCGCAGTCAATTTAAGAATGTAAGATCAACTGAACTAAACTCAACTACTTGGTAGCTATGGCACAGAGCAAAAAGAATTACCTTAGTGTAGTGTGTAAAGTATGTGCGCAGTACCAAAACAGTATAAAGTCAAAACACCTAACAATAAAAATCCCAAACTGAATTAGAAAAAACAAGTCCAATTTATTAAACAAACTGACTCCAAAATGCTAACTATCCAACAAGGGGAATTAGAGATACGAGTTTTTAAAGTTTTAGGGGCAAAAGCAGAAAAAATCACAACACACTAATGGTAGTCAGTGGTCTTGGTATACCAGAACTTATCGATTTGTGGTTGACTGCAATGGAGCATGGGTCTGATGCACCAAGTACTCTCCGCATGGGACGTTGCAGAAATTGTAGCTGCTGCAGTGGAACCAAAGTTGTATATCTAAAGCATGTTAGTCCCACTGACGGTCACCAGCTTTTGCAATTTCTTGCTGATAATTTTCTAAGTCCCAACTTGGAAGGGATTTCAGAGGTCTGTAGATCTCTGCAGAGAATGAAACTGAAATTGTATGCAATGCTGTGGAACTGCCAGTCAAGTACTTCTCCCAGTGTATCCCACTGAAGCTCTGGAGGAAAAGTTTTCAAAAGTTTCCAAACGCTTCTGGTGCCCAAACAACCACAGGAGGGCACTTTTAAGACCCCAAAGATCTCACGGAAAGACACTTAGAGACACTCATGGCATCAGCCAGAGGCTTTCATTAGCTAGTGAGTAGGGGTGACTCCTGGGCATTCCCTAACCATTGGTGTAAAAGGTCCCAGTTCCTTACCTACCTACTTTTTTAGTAGTTCCCCTTTGCCTTATGAAATGAAATGAAAGGATTTATAAGAGTGAGCAAATACCCCAAGGCGACAAGGCTGCAAAAGGGCCCAAATGCAAT
Source organism: Pleurodeles waltl (assembly GCF_031143425.1). Classification (NCBI taxonomy): domain Eukaryota; kingdom Metazoa; phylum Chordata; class Amphibia; order Caudata; family Salamandridae; genus Pleurodeles; species Pleurodeles waltl. Next base: position 184,848,292 of record NC_090442.1, read on the forward strand.
GTTTCAGGGCAACTCCAAGATGGCCAATGTCTTCAGCCACACTAATCCTGGGCTCTGAGAGCTAGGCGTGTGTAGTGGTGTGTACTATGGAAATGACTAGTGTCGTCCCACATCTACATCTAAACTGCAGATTGAGGCAGGTCCTGAACCCACTGCAAAAATGAAACCGATTCCAGTAAGGCAAAGCAGGGTCTTTCAGCCAACAGACAGGAATTGTGATCTGGTTCTGATAGATCATTGTCAAAGGAGCAAATGTTTCACATGTGCCTCAGACAGGCCTATCAGGCAGGATTTTAATACTGTTGTATCAAAAGGAGAGGCTGCAGCCCCCACCCTGAATGCTCAGCTGAGCTCAGAGGAGTCATCACTGCCCATTCATGTTGACCTGACTATCAAACTGGTTTATTGTGTGGCTCCTGGAAGCAATTTCACATCTCATTAAAGGTTAAGTACAGACAGGGCAGCTGCTGGATAGCTAATGCAACTTAGCCTTCAGCAGCTTGCGGCAGAGTAAAAATAACTTTCTAAATGTTACTTTTCCTTAATGCTTAATACAAATCCAACTTCACAATTGAATTGGATTTTTAGTAACTCTTAAAATCAGTGGTTTAATTGTTTTCCTAGCTGGTCTCAAACCTGAGATGATAGTGTTAAAATTTTAATTTGTTCTATGGCTAGACCGGCCACAGTGAAAAAAGCTTTTGGGGCCTTGTCACTGTAAAGACATGGATACATTCATCTTCTACATGTCCTACCTTTAATTAGCATGCACCAACCTTGTGCGCTTCAAGTCCCATATAGGGGTGACCTATAAACAATATTTGAAAAGGAGGACTTAGCCTGGTAAAGGGTTATTTTGACAGGCCGCATCGCAGGTTTTACACTGCAGTAATAAGACTACAATGGTAGGCCTGTAGCCATGTTTTGCAGGTCCACTCTTTAGATGGCACAAAAGGTGCTCCACAAATGGCATTTAACTTCCAGAACTTGGAAGTTCACAATATGCTACGGAATTATAGGCAACATAAATAGGTTAATTAGGACTGCGCCAATGTGACCATGTATAAAGGGGGAGCACAAGCAGCTACTTCTGATTAGCAGGGGTAAAGTGTACAGAGTTTAACAAAACAGTGAAAGTATGATCCAGAAAAAGGTGAAAGATCTGTTGTGACCATGCACCAAAGGTCGATTTCCTACACTGTTTCGATCTTTTTCAGAAATGGAAGGCTGTGTGGCAAGATTTGAACTTTTAAAGCCTCAGATTGTGGGGACATCTCTGCAGCAGGCCAACTTTTTTTTTGATCAGTTTAGGACATCAGAAGGATCGTCAGCACTATAATCAGGGCCACCAGATGTTTGCAGTGGGGAGGACCAAATTAATTAGAATAGTTGACTAAATAACGCTGCGCAATGTGGGGTTGTATTACTATTGTCATTTCTACACGTTAACAATGTATGGAAAACGCTTTAACTTATTAGTAACAATTTAACACCCGGATGAAAAGTTATTTAAAAAGCAGCCACGTGTGTTGCCGTACAGTAAAAGGCCCTTCACAAAGGTTAATCAGTCATCTGTCAGTTGCCCACTGCTGTATTCTGGTGTTAAACTGGTATTAAAGAGGTGTCACCTTTGCCAAAACAGTGTTTATGTGTACAAATGTAAAAATAATTAAGTAATACTAACACAAAATGTGCCACATTACGCAGCATAATGTGCCTTTTATGGTTTCATAGTGTAGTCAACCTGCCACATAATTTGGTCTTTCTCGGCCGCATAGTTAAAATGACTCTGGACATATGTGAGGAACAGAGTGACAACAGAACTAAAATAAACCACTTGGATATATATCCTTACTGCGTGCTTTTTTTCACTTGTTTGCCATGGCAGCATCCTTCGCACTGTTTCTGCCATAAAGCTTTTTTCAATATCTTAATTACTGTGTGATGGGAGCTTGCAGTTTTGGGGTGTCTCTGGCCCCGCTGCTGTTTGCACAGTAACAGCAACGGTGACCTCACCCCTGACCTCAGACCCAAAGCTTCCGCGTTAAACGCGGAAGTTACACACTTAGGCCTTGATAGCGAGGCCGCGGGCGAATGATTAATTCATTAAGAAAAATAACAAAATATGGTGTCCGGCTTGTAAATGGGTCTTGGGTGTTCCACGGGGCTATCTTAAGAGGGCCTGGCCCCCCTCTAGAAACGGGCCTGTTTTACAGTCTTGTTACTCAGACGCAGTAAATCCCTCGTAGTAGCGTAACACATCTTCCAAAAAAAATGCAAGAAGGGGAACAATTTCTTTAAAACGGAATTCTCTTATTTGAGAAGCTTGCATGTTTGAATTGCATGCGGCGGACCTTGCATAACCTGAATAACCCCATCTCTGTATTTGACCAATAACTAGCACTGAGTACCGCTGACCATCGCTTGTCGGGGGTGGTGGGCCCTCAGAATGCCAGTACAATACAACAATGCGCTTACCTCCTTAAGTAAGAGGCCTTTTGCACAGTGCTCTCTATTGCTAAGATGCCTTTCGGTGCATTCACGGGGTTTTACACTTTGTGTGTGTTTTGTTTCTCTCCATCTCCAGCACAACATACCTTCCCACTAGAACTTTGTCGCCATCTTACATCCCCATCGCAGCACTACAACCTCCAAACCCACACCACGACCGTGCAAGTCCACTGCCAGCAATCACAACAGACCCACGACCTGACCGTCATTTTTGCACTCCGGTGCGCAGTGTACCGGCCATATTTACAAGGGCACGCAAAGCCACCTTGCGTGGCTTCGTTTGACCCTATAAATATGGACCCCCTTTCATGCATAACACTGCGGAAAAGAGGTGTTCCATCAGTGTTGCTGTGGGTGTTCCCAAGCAAAACACAGGGAATCGGATGGAATCTGACACATTCCCAGATTTACAAGTCTGGGAATGCGTCAAATTCCTTCGCCACATCATGGGTGGCTTTAAAGTGGCACAACAGGGAGGAATAACATTCTGCAGCACACATAGAAAGAGGAAAACGCCATTGATGATTGTTTATGTGCAGGAATATGTCCCTTCCTGCACATGAACCATCTAGGCAGCAATTTGGGACAAGATAAGGAATGCACCATATCCTGTAGATACAACATATTTCTGCCATTTTGTTTTGACGCAGGGCAGCAAAGTAAGGAGGCTTGCAGCGCTGCCCTGTGCCAAAACTTAGTACATGAGGCCCATAGTCTCTAGCACAATTCCAAAGCAATGACCCACCCTTTTACCACATCACCACCACCCACAACCATGTACTACCAACCCAAAAGCCGGCTTCATATACAATGTTGTCCCACCATCCCCCAAACCTGCACCACTTTCATCCCCTGGCACTGCACCAACACAACTCCCCACTACCCTCAGCATTGCAAAACCACCACCCACAGCATTGCAAAGCCACCATCTGCATTGTATAACTACCCCAGCACCGCAAAACCACGCAACAGAGCTGCAACTTTGCCCTACTGCCATGCATTAAAAGTGCACTAGCAATCTGCATATCCTATGTACTTCATTACCATCTTCAAAACTCTACCTCCATCCTTCACCGCGGCCACCGGAGCCACCAGATCATAGCAGCTAGCACTACATTTTCACATTCCAGCACCTTAATCAAAAGCAAAGCATGTCGCCCACTTGACACATAACACCATCCCTTAGCACTGTACCAATGGCCAGAACTGCAATGGCACTCGAGACACCTAACCAACTGCCTAACTACCAATACTGGCATTTAACATTTGAGACATCTAACTACTACACTGCTAGTCCCAGGACCACCCCATCACATCAGCAGTATTGGTGAAAATATATTTTAAATCATGTGCTGAGCGATCTGTCAGTAGAATCCAGTAAGCGCTCATGTTGGGAGCCAAACAGGGTTGGACAGGAACGCAATGGGCATTTCCTAGTTAATTCATGTGATTGTGATTTGTGCAACTCCACCCACCAATACCACATTCCCTAGACCCGCACCCTGCCTAGCACAAAGCCACCTCCCACTCCACTGCAAGACTACCCCGACCAATTAGCCATCATTAAACAGGACCACATTACGACCCACATAGGCAGTGGTCTATCAACACCCTTGTCCTTGCACCTTAACCCTTCACTTTCGACCAGCACCACCACACCATGAACCCGCCTCTGCTTTGAGCAGCCACTGAATCATCCTGCCTAGCACTACAGCACCACCCCTCAGCCCTGCACCTGCACTTGATTCAATTCAGCACTGTGCCAACAACCTGAAGCAGTATAATATCCACCTCAAGCACCACACCATCATCTCTGAGCTCCACAATGCGACCAACCACAACGGCAATCTCAGTTCCTCAGAATTAGCACTACTCCATCACCAACCCCCTACACTACACCCCCTCCTTCAAATTCCACTGTGTAGGAAGCTGGCTCTGTATATACTATCTCAAAGTGAGAGATAGTGTGCACAGAGTCCAAGGGTAGTGTTAAGCATTTGTTGTACACACACAGGCAATAAATGAGAACACACACTCAAAGACTTAACTCCAGGCCAATAGGTTTTTATATAGAAAAATATTATTTTCTTAATTTCTTTTAGAACCACAAGATTCAGAATTCAAGTAATTACATAAATTGTAAGGTACTTGGCATAGGTAATTTTAGAACTTCTAATCAAAACAGTAGTGTACTCAGTTTAGCAGTAAATGGCAATAAGCTATTTTAAAAGTGGACACTGCAACATTCAACAGTTCCTGGGGGAGGTAAGTACAAGTAAGTTCAGCAGGTAAGTAAAGTACTTACAAGTTCAGTCTCCGGGGCATAGGCAGCCCACCGTTGGGGTTTCAAGTCAACCCCAAACACCCAGCACCAGCAACACAGGGCCGGTCAGGTGCCGAGGTCAAAGTGGGGCCCAAATAACATAGGTGCCTATGGAGACTGGGGGTGCTCCGGTTCTAGTCTGCTAGCAGGTAAGTACCTGTGTCCTCTGGGAGCAGACCAGGGGGGTTTTGTAGAGCACTGGGGGGGAGGGGTCCTAAAGAGGCACACAAATTACACCCTCAGCGGCACAGGGGCGGCCGGGTGCAGTGTGCAAAGAAGGTGTTGGGTTTCGTGTTGAAATCAATGGAGGGACCCCGGGGTCACTCTGGCGATGCAGGCAGGGTGCAGGGGGGCTTCTCAGGCCAGCCACCAACTGGGCAAAGATGAGGGCCGCCAGCTGGTCACTCCTGCACCGATATTTGGTTCCTCTCGGGGCTGCGGGTGCAGTGCTTATTCCAGGCATCGGGTTCTTTGTTACCGGGCACTCGTGGTCAGAGGGAGCCTCTGGATTCTCTCTGCAGGCGTCGCCGTGGGGGTGCAGGGAGGTCGTCTCAGGGTGGCCACATCATGGGAGTTGCCTGGGGGTCCTCGCTGCATTGTTGGTTTCTCTGGACACGGGCTGGGGACATCGGGTGCTAAGTGTTGGGGTCTCACCCTTCAGGAGTGAGGTGAGAGTCCCCTTAAAGATGGTTTCTTTTTTGCTGTCCACAGGAGTTTCTTGATCCTTTGGGTTTACAGGGCAGTCCTTTGAGTCGGCAGAGGTCGCTGGTCCCGCTGGATGCTTTGCTGTTGCAGGTTCTTTGAATCTGGAGACAGGCCGGTAGGGTTGGGTCAAAAGCAGTTGTCGTCTCCTTCTTCTCTGCAGGGTTTTCAGGTCAGCAGTCCTTCTTGTTAGGTCGTCAGGAATCAGATTTTTTGGGTTCAGGGTCACCACTAAATACTAGTTTTAGGGTTGTGTTAGGGTTAGAGGGCAGTAGCCAATGGCTACTGTCCTTGAGGGTGGCTACACCCTCCTCGTGCTCCCTCCCTTTGGGGAGGGGAGCACATCCCTATCCCTATTGGGCTAAATACTCCAAAACAGGATGGAGGATTTTCCAAGGAGGGGGTCACTTCAGCTCTCGTCACCTTAGGGGTGGACCTGGCTGAGGGGGTGACTCCTCCTTGTTTTTATCCTTTTTATGTCCCTGGATTTGCCGCCAAAAGTGGGGGCTATGTCCGGGGAGCAGGCATCTCCATTAGCTGGAGTGCCCTGGGGCATTGTAACACAAAGCCTGGGCCATGGAGGCTCACTGCTAGGTGTTACGGTTCCTGCAGGGGGAGATGTGAAGCACCTCCATCCAGTTCAGGCTTTGTTTCTGGCCTCAGAGAGCACAAAGGCTCTCACCCCAGGGGTTCAGAAACTCGTCTCTCAGTGGCAGGCTGGCACAGACCAGTTAGTCCTGCACAGAAGGATTGGGTAAAATACAGGGGGCATATCTAAGATGCCCTCTGTGTGCATTTTTTAAATAAATCCAGCACTGGCATCAGTGTGGGTTTATTATTCTGAGAAGTTTGATACCAAACTTCCGAGTGTTTAGTGTATCCATTATGGAACTGTGGAGTTCGTTTCGACAAACTCCCAGACCATATACTTAATATGACCCCACTGTACTAACAATGTCTAAGAATAGACTTAGACACTGTAGGGGTAAATTGCTCATGCAGCTATGCCCTCACCTTTGGTATAGTACACCCTGCCTTAGGGCTTTAAGGCCTGCTAGAGGGGTGACTTACCTATGCCACAGGCAGTATTTTGTGTGCATGGCATCCTGAGCGGGATGCCATGTCGACTTTGCCTTTTTCCCCCCACCAACACACACAATGTGCAATAGCAGTGTGCATGTGTTAGGTGATGGATCCCTTAGGGTGACACAACACACGCTGTAGCCCTTAGGGACCTTCCCTGGTCACAGGGCCCTTGGTAACACTGGTACTTTTTACAAGGGAGTTAGCTGTGTGCAGGGGTGTGCCAATTATGGAAACAATGGTACATTTTTAGTGAAAGAACACTGGTGTTGGGGCCTGGTTAGCAGGGTCCCAGCACACTTCTCAGTCAAGTCAGCATCAATATCAGGGAAAAAGTGTTGGGGGGGGGGGGTAACTGCAACAAGGAGACATTTTCCCACACACTGCTAGCTCAAATCCCCATCCTGTAGCTTCACTGAACTGCACTTCACCAACCCAGTCCCACACACAAAAGACAACACCATTATTAAACAACCTCTGCCCTCAACCCTCTCTTCCCCCCAGTGTCAGGAGAACCCTCAGGGTGACTGTTGTGAAAGACAGACAGATAGCCAGACCAATTAGACCAGACAGGATAGATAGATAGACAGACAGAACCAGGTCACCACCTGGCAGTAAGCCATGACTGCTCCAGATAGCCATTCAGACAAACCAGATAGTTAGACAGGTAAATAGACAGTACCATGTCACCACCTGGCAGTAAGTCATGACTGCAACAGGTAGCCAGACAGACTGGAAAGATAGATACCAGGTCACCAGCTGTTAGTAAGCCATGTCTGCCCCAGACCACCCTAGAAACTACACCATACAATCGACCTCCAGCACCACACCAGCATTACACCTCCATCACAGCTCAAATGTCAACAGTTCCATCCCAACTATCTATCACTGCACCAACACAGCCAGGCACCACAGTCACTCCTGACCACCTCTTCACCCATCAAATCAGCAACGACCGTAGCTCTGCACCACTATCCACCAGCTCCCACCACTGCCCCACCTTCAGGATTGCATATATATTTTTCTATTAAAATAGAAAGGGGGTCTGTTTTGGACCCCTGCAGCCCTGGGGCCTTAGTCCATAACACTGTTCCATCACCATGATCACCACACAACCTCCACACCACACACTTGTCTATCCATTAATGCACCCCTACACCACCACTATTGGCAACCTGCCATACCGAGCAGTACAACACATTCCACTTCACTACAGCATCACACCACCTCAACCTCCTAATAGCACATTTCCACTCCCAAAAGATACGCTATCAGCACATCAATAAAACTTGCACCACAAGACCACCAACTGCCACTACACCACCAGCTAGTACAGCACTGCTACCTAATAGCCAGCAGCATACACCTGGAGCGCTGCTCCATAAGCACCACATCCCCATCTCATAGTACCCCATTTGAGCATTGCACCAGGACCATCTCAGGTTCTCTCTCACGTACTTAAGTATCGCCCTCAGCATTGTACCAAGCATGACTGCACTATCTGGATACCACTAGCACATCCTCTCCATACCTCAGTGTAACATCTTTAGCAAGTCCAGTAAGCACCACTTACCATAGCCCTTGAATTCATCTAGCACCAGACCACCACCATCTTCATCTCTTTACTGCACCATCACATTTATTACCACACCTCGACCCTACCACTACACCATCATCCACTGGCATTGCACCAAGATCCCACGCAAGTCATTACAAATGTACAGCACCACAATATAACCAACCAGAACTACACCTGCTAGCTCATGTTGTCTATCACATGTCACTCGCCCGCAGCGCCGGGGACCATCACCTCCCTGGGGCTTTTATCTAATTCTGTGCGGGCGGCCGCGCAGCCCCCAGGGACCGCCACCTCCCCAGGGCTTTAATTCTATGTGGTAGGGTTCGTTGGTTCCCTGGACCTGTCCTCCCCCAGGGACCACCACCCTTGGTCTGTTTTGGACACCTGCAGCCCTGGGGCCTCACCTCCCTGGAGCTATTTTTGAGGGACAGGGACCATGGAGCCCCCCCTTTGAGGAGCCACTAATGGCCCCTGGGGACTGCCACGCCCCCAATGTCCAGCTCCTGCCATGTCCCGGGGTAAACACCGTCCCTGGGTTCCCCGGTGCCAAGATCGGCCTTGGGATGGGGGCTGCAAGGCCCCCTCTGCTAAACAAAAAAAAAATATATAGATATATATGTGGTCCCCAGGGCTGAGATCGGCCTGGGGAGGGTGGCTGCTTGGCCCCTCTCCCCTCAAAAAACATAAATTTTAGAAGGCCGGGCACCGGGTATGGAGTTCCTGAGGCTAAGATCGGCCTAGGGGAGGCGGCCCACGTGCCTCCCCACCGCCAAAAAAAATTAGGACAGGTCCTGGGGTCCCCAGGCACAAGATCGGGCTTGGAAGGGGGAGCTGTGTGGCCCACTCTTCTAAACAAAAAAATATATATATATATTTAGGCCGGGCCCCTTGGGGATGGGGTCCTTGGTGCTAAGACCGGCTTGGAGGGGGGGGGCAAGTGGCCCCACTCCTCAAAAAAAGACTTAGGCCCTCATTACAACCCTGGCGGTCGGTGATATAGTGGCAGTAATACCGCCAACAGGCCGGCGGTGTTAAATATGAAATTATGACCACGGCGGGATCCGCTCAGACAGACAGCCACTTTAACACACCTAACGCCTGGGCGAAATTAACCGGCACCACGGCGGTAACCGCCTCCAGCCAGACGGAAGACAATGTTCCGCCCACTGTATAATGACACACCAATCTGCCACCTTTTCTGGGGCGGTACCAACGACATCAAAAGCCTGGTGGAAACACTGCACAGAAGGGAAACAATCACATCTGGCGACTCAAGGAAGAACCACGCCGCCATGTAGCCCGAGTTGCATGTGTTCCCCATGCTCTTCTACGTTCTGCTCCACTACGAACACCAATGCCGGCGAAGATGACCACGGAGAGTACTGCCGCCTAGCACACAGAGGAAGGGGGAGGAAAAAGAGAGTGACACACACACACGCAACCCCCCCACCCCCAACACCATACACACAAGCAGATGCACTAACATTACATATTCACCCCGTACCCCTCAGGAATAATGCAAGGACAAACAAAATAGAGTAAAAAGAGTGTAATAAGGTAAATATAGTAGTAAAACATGCATCCAAATCAAAAGGTATATACATATTCACAAATCAAGGGGCACTGCCCAGTCCTCAATGTTCGTGGGCCACAGGGCCACATCACAAATTCCAATGCCCCACCTCACTCCTGCAACAACACAGAGAGAACACTGCAGGGGCATCAGGTCGAAAATAGCCAGGCACCTCAGGGGGACGGGGAATGTGGTGGGCACCTCAGCCGGAAGATGGTACAACGCCACTGGTCCTGGAGGGGGCAACATGCCCATCACTCTGTCCTGGGGAGTGCAAGGCCACACTCTCCCAAGCTTGTCTGGCTGTGGCAGGCTGGCAGAAACTATGAGTCAGACTGGTATTCAGAGGCATCTCTAAGATGCCCTCTGGGTGTATTTTATAATAAATCCCACACTGGCATCAGTGTGCATTTATTATGCTGAGAAGTTTGATACTAAACCTCCCAGATTTCAGTGTAGCCATTATGGAACTGTGGAGTTTGTGTTTGACAAACTCCCAGACTATATACTCTTTATGGCTACCCTGCACTTACAACGTCTAAGGTTTTGCTTAGGCACTGTAGGGGCATAGTGCTCATGCGCTTATGCCCTCACCTGTGGTATAGTGCACCCTGCCTTAGGGCTGTAAGGCCTGCTAGATGGGTGACTTACCTATGCCACAGGCAGTGAGAGGTGGGCATGGCACTCTGAGGGGAGTCATTTTCTCCCCACCAGCACACACAAGCTGTGAGGCAGTGTGCATGTGCTGTGGGAGAGGTCCTCAGGGTGGCATAAGACATGCTGCAGCCCTTGGAGATCTTCCCTGGCAACAGGGCCCTTGGTGCCAGGGGTACCATTTCCAAGGTAGTTATTTGTGTGCCAGGGCTGTTCCAATTGTGGGAACAAAGGTACAGTTTAGGGAAAGAACACTGGTGCTGGGGCTTGGTTAGCAGGGTCCCAGCACACTTTCAATCATAACTGGCATTAACAAAAGGCAAAAAGTCAGGTAAGAGCCAGGAGAAAATTCCTGTGGCTGGGTGCAACGAAAAATAAATGTTTTTGTTTCTGGTGAATACGTGAACAATGCCGTTCCTAAACAAAGGTTTTGAGCAGGCAAAAGAGACACAAGCATTGGCAAAGCAAATAGGTTTCCCCTATACAAGTGCTATTGGATTAGTTATATTAATTTGTAAAAGGGAAATTAAGTGATTTGCTAAGACTCGAACTTGGTTCCCTAGTTCAAAAATCGGCTGCTCTGATCTTAAGGCCCAATTCTCTCACTCTTAATTAGATGACAGCTAAAGAAAATCCATGATTACCAGATGGCTCCCTGTCATCAGGACATGGAGTTCTGGGCTTTATTAGGTGGCCATCCTAAGATTACAGGGCCAATAAATGCAGGTACCCAAGGCCAGATGCCGCACTAGCATTTAGATGCCCCTGAGTCAAGTAGGAGACCTTGAGCCAGTCATATTTTTTTGCCAAGAGCACATTGCAAACCCTGAGGGTTTTCTCCATAATTCAAGTGTTGCAGAGGAACTGCAAGTCCCTGAATATGATAAGCTTAGGGGTGGGTTTCTGCACAGGCACACTTCTGGGCCCCGCTTATGAAGAAATGCATGTGCACAATGTGCGTCATTGCAGTAAAGAATTAATACATGGTTCTTTAATTGCAAAGAGAATACGTTTTAGAAATCCACAAATGAGAACTAGGAGGGTTTAGTAACAGAAGACGTTTCAGCAGAAAAACAAGCATATTCAATGCCAATCATTTTGTTTTTTGAATAATGAAAAGTTTTTTTTTTCTGGATTCCATAAGATAAAGTAAAGTGGTATTAGATGGCAGCACTGGAAGCTTTCATTGTAAACACAGAGCAAGTACAGCACTGGCGAAAGCAGTGTGAGATACCACTAGCTGCCCCAAGCATTTACAGAATAGGTCCGAGCTGGTAGCAGCAGTGCTGCAAGCTTCCCTAACACAGAGTAGTACAGCGCGTGCAGTTCAAGTCCAAGCTCTCCTCAGGTGCACAAACCACAACACAACCGTAAGGCAAACTTCCATTGCATGCAAAGGCAGTCCCAGTGCTGGTAGCTGCAGTGTAAGAAGCCACATGCGCTCCCAGAAGAGCGTATGGCAGCAGCGCTGCAAGCTTCCTCCACACACAACAGGTACTGCATGTGCAGTGCAGTCCAAGTCCACACTTTCCTCAGATGCTCAAACCGGCCATCATTTACCCGAGGTACAACATAAGCCAAAATGCAAGCTTCCATCACATGCAAAGACAGTCCCAGTGCTGGTAACACCAGTGCAAAAAGCCACATGCGCTCACAGAAGAATGTGTGGCAGCAGCGCCTCAAGCTTCCTTCACGCAGAACAGGTACAGCAAGTGTAGCCCAAGTCCATGCTTGCCTCATATGCGCACACAAGACAGCAAAGTAAGCAGAATTGCAAGACATGAGCACATATACACCAGGTACAAAACAAATCGCAATGCAAGCTGTTTTACTTGGTTACTTTTTCTGTAGACTTTACCATACATGGCTCTCAGCCACCGGGGCTGAGTACAAAATGACTAAGTATATTGTTATGTTAAATATTATTGTAAGTTAAATTTATATGTTTATTTTAAATGTAGAACAAAATAGAAAATGCTACTGAACTATTAGTGTAAACTTGAATTAAGTAGTTGATTTAAATATATTAAGGTAACATTGTTTTTTAAAATATTTATTCACAAAAATCTCACCTAGAGTAAAACGCGTATATATTACAAAATACAAAAAGTTAGGTATAGAATAATTTTAGCTAATTAAATAAATGTTTGTACAAATTAAAGTTACATCTATTTTTTATTTCCGAAAGATTAATAAAATACTTTTTTGTAAAACAATATTTTTTTTTGTATTGTGCCCATCCACTCTACGCCACTGTAAAACACACACACACACACACACACATATATATATATATATCTCAAAAAGCTGAAGTCCGCTCACCAAAACAGCTGCACCGTATCCCAGTGTACCATCAACCGACGTATTAAAGAAAGAGGAATCTTATTGTACATGCGTTATAAAGGAAAAACGCTGTCACCCGTCAAAAATGTCAACGCGTTTCGGCAAGCGCCTTCAACCGGACATGTTTGCCCCCTCAAAGCCCACACTATAAATGTGCCAGCCGTGAGCCCTCATCTATTTCCATTGTTAACTAATGTTCATAAAGGCGGCGGCCATCTTTAAATATATAATAAAGATATTCTCATCTATGATATAAAGTGCAATATTTGTGCAATTATTCATATCACTCCAACAGTATTGACACTTTTTGACCCCTGAATAGTAATACTATACATATTTCCTATAACATGATTGTCAACATAAAATTTCAACAGTTATTCGCATAATTGAATCAAAACAAGAAGTTCTCCTGTTAAATCTAAAAAGTATGTCCATCAATATACATCATGGGTATCCAATTGGGCAATTTTAAAGAAAAAGATATGAATAAATTTAACCTAAACATGATTATGCAGCCTTATGCCCCTGACTATCATAACTTGAATACACAAGATATATAATCTCTTGTCTCCAGTAACGGAGGAAGACCACAACTGATTTATAAAAGAGCTCACGGGTCTATCCCTAAAGTGTCTAGTGCAAAAAAGTGCTTATATCTACTGGATAATAAAAACAGTATTAATAAAGTGTCTATACAAAAACAAAAACATAAACCACCTTACTTAAAAATCCAGATAATTGTATAATAGCACCAATATGTTCATGGCAGAAGCACCTAATAATTGCATATTAACCATGGATATCAGATAATGAACAACATAGGCATACCATGAGAAATTTTACTGTGACCTATAAATCGGCATGGAGTTCTGCATCAAGATTATGTCCCCACGGATCTTCTGAGCCCAATAATAGAATCATCTTAGATTCCATTTGTCTTAATTCGGATAACCTATTACCTGCTCTCGGGCCCAGTTTGATAGATTTAATTCCATAGAAACATAACGTATTACATTCACCTCCATGTACCTCCCAGAAATGTTTGGCCAAAGGATAAGTTCTACACTGGTTCCTGATGGCTCTGAGATGTTGTAAAAATCGTATTCTGAGTTTATGAATGGTGCAACCTACATACTTTTTCTGGCAGCCACATTCAATCACATATATGACATTGAGTATCACACGTAATTCGTTCTTTGATATCGCATTTCCTTCCGTCAAATGTTTGATACTCCTGTCTACTCTGTACATAATTACAGGCCGTGCAATGGCCACACTTAAAAAATCCTACACTTTTCTTGGTCAACCACGACCTATTGTCATTGGTAGTGAATAGACTTCTTGTCAGATAGTCTCCCAGTGAATTGGTCTTAAGAAAAGTAATCTGGGAATGTTGACCAATCTTATCCTTAATGTGAGGATCCTGTTGTAAAATGTGCCAATTGCGCTGTAAAATGTTCCCACATTAAAAACAGGTCATCAATATAACGTACCCACAGTACTACCTTGTCCGTGAACATGTCATATGCATCTGACCAAGCTATCTCTTTCTCCCACCATCCCATATAGAGATTTGCATCTGTGGGCGCAAAGGAAGCACCCATGGCTATACCCGATACATATATATACACATATATGTTACATTGGTGAGGGATAGAAAGTTTAACTGCATTTGGTCAAGGAGGGCAAAGAAATAAAGGGGGAGGGGCTAAACACACTTGCACTCCTATGCATTTTACATAGACTTTTGTATTTCTCCTAGCAGCAAAACGTCTGCATGGATTGTAATGGAATTTCAAAGCAATGCACATTAGACTATGTAAATGATTCTTTTTCCTATTCCAAGTTATTTTATGAAGTGGTTAGGAAATTATAAGGGCCAACAACTTAGTCATATCTGTGTAGCACCATACTACTAAAAGTAGCAAGGAAGCCCAAACAATAAACTAGACTACATATGTAAAGTTTTAGATTTACTACATGAACAACTGAAAGACCCATTTATCGTCATATGCTAATGGGAACCTATAAACAAATACATAACGAATTAAGCACATCTTAACCTACATACATTTTCTTTACATGCTGTTTGGCTCTCAAAACAAAACTGTTCCTCATGCACCCCTGTATAACAAAATAAAAAAGTGACCTAGCAGTGAGCTACACACACTACTATTTGGAAGACATGAAAATTGGCACAAGGAAAAAAGAAATCTGAATTTTTACAACTGCAATTGACTTTCATTCACTTTGAGCTTCACATGTAAAGTTTCAAAATTACTACATGAACAATTAAAAGACACATTTATGGTCACATGATTATGTAAGCCAATAAACAAAAACCTAAAAAAATAGATAAAAAGAAAGAAATCACTATAACTTTGATTGCCACTATGTAGTTCTAGTTAGTATTCGCAGAGAAAGGAACTCCTCAGATTTTAGCTCCCTAAAAATGTTCCACTCGTTTGACGAATCACCACAAAACTTTCCAGACCTATAGCATTTTCTACATTTTGAGATGATGTAAATTTTTGTGGTGAATCGTTAAGGGTGTGCAAAGATAAAACACATTTTTCCACAAATGCATTTTCTATTGAATACTGTATTTTACATAGTGAGAAAAAGGCTGAACTGATTTTCATGGAATTGAGCAAGATTATACATTATGGTGCCCAAAGGATGCTTTTTAGTTCTCTGTTGTAGACAGTGCATGCGCTGTCTCGAACAGACATGCTGCATTTACTTTGTGGGCCTCAACCCACCCATAAGCTTCCCATTTGCTGGCTCCCTTGTCACTTTCCTATTCTTTCTCCCTATTTGTCCATAGCATACATTTCTCATACCCCTTCTGTGTTTTCTCTTCCCCAAGAGCAGGGACCAAGTACACTACCCCTCCACTGCCCCTCATTTCATGACCATTTTAGGAACTTTCTTTTTCTTGGTTTACGAGCCCTTCTCCAGAGTGCTAGTGCTTTTATTTTCACTGAGCGACGTTTTTTTGCTTATCCCGTTCTGCTTTTCGAGCCCTCCTCAGGAGCGCTGGTGCCTCCAATGCATACTATCCTGGCCCTTAACTGAGGTTCCTTCTCAGTGTTATCCTTTGTCCATCTCTAACGATTGTGCATAAGACTGCTGATTCAGCTTCAATCCTGAACGTGACATACGCTTAGTTTCAACGCATTTCCTCATGGGAATTGTAGTTTGATAAAGGTTTGTTTGAATGTTACATTACTTTTACCAGACTCAATGAGCCGGCGTTCCTCAAACGGAGACAGAGTGTTGTTGCTTTAGATATTCACATGTCGTGAGTGGAGACAGTAATTTTTAAAGAAAAGGAGAAAGAAGCCAAGGTAAGAACAATGTTTTTGTGGTGCTTTATTTCCCTGTCTGTGAGCTGCATTACTTCACTTGCTGTTTCTCTCTGAGGTGCTTTAGGACCAAACAAGTTAGGGAGTTCTAATAATTGTTCTGGCCTACTGTCTCGTTTTATGTATGTAAGGAGCTAGTGACACATTGAAATTGGCCAGAAGTCTTCGGATACTGCTCTTCTGACCCAGCACACTGTGAGCATGAGGTGTAGGGATACAAGGTAAGTTTGTACATCCGGACCCTTGTTTACATTCCAGTGTGGTTGTTGGTAATTGTGGCGGCATAGAATATGTGAAACTATGGCAATGATATGCCAAATATGGTTACCGAGCATATAGTATAGTAGTGTTTACTCTGTAGCCTTTCTGTCTATGGTGGTTGTTTTCTGTGTATTTTTCTCCTTTAGTGCCCCCTCAGTTTTTTTTATTTTCATAAATATACTTTACTGCCAATTTTTCAATTGGTTATCCTTTTATTCATCTTGTCTTCCATTGTACCTTTTTTCAATATGTTGCTTTCTTTTTCTGCAAGTCCGGTGTTGTATACTTTAGTGCACTCCCCCATGCCAGTGTCAACGCACTAGGCCAGTGGTTCCAAACTTTTTGTGGACCCCCACTTAATCATTACTGAAAGCTGGGGGCGTAATCTGTTAATATTATCTAATTTTCTAAGCAGGCGGGGACACCCTGAGGAGGCTTTGCGGACCTCCAGTGGGAATTACTGCACTAGGCAATTGCCAATAATATTCCATGTTCTGCTTTCCTTCTTTTTTGTCATTCTTTAAAGCTATTTCTACTCATACTTTCTCTTCCTTAAGCTTGCCTCCTGTGCATTTTTCATTCTCTTCTATTCTTCTCTGTTCCCCAGACTTTTTTGTCATATTTGCTTTATTCCTCGTATACAATTTTCTATTTTTACAAATACATTGCCAGTGTCATTGGGTTCATCCAGGGATTTACATGTGAAAGTACTGTCAGATACTGAGAACCTGCACTTCTTTATTTTCAGTACCTGAGTACAAGCACTTCTCAACAGAGGTGCAATACTTTTATTTGAAGACTACCGCCACTTTTCAGAAGCAAGGAAGTATTCTAGGTCAGGGTACCTACCTTTTTTCTATTTGAAGCGCTGGGTTAAACTAGTGATGTGCCCTCATTGCAGTACTTCATCAGCTCATTATTTGCAAGACAAACTGCTGACCCTTGTTGGATACTACAGTTGAGTTATAAAGTATTTAAACTTAGTGATATCTGTCACTGCAGTACTTTTGTGGAATTTCCCAAAATTTCGAACTAACACGGTAATTGGCCATACACTTATTTCAAAATATGCAAAAAATATATAATTCAATTTTCCTAAATATTACCATTTTAATAAAGTGGTTCTAGGTAGGGAACTACTACTTAGTTAATCTAAGGCCCTAATACTGAACACAGACAAAGTGTAGTAAAAACAATATGGCTGCCTTTTCATCCTCTAAAAATAAGCATTACCCAATTATATACTGGCTTGTCATCACTATGTACTGCAGTATGCTGCAAAATTACAGCAGTATACCATGGCCCAAAATATAACGAACGCCTAGCTGTATTATTGAATTGTGTAACCTTTGTGTCAGCATGGTGCTGCATGGGCAACGCAATACTTTTTTCAGATTTACTTAGCGACGCAAGGCCACCATGTGTGGCCCTGTGTTGACTAGATAATATGGAGAAACGCAAGGCAGCAGAATTAGCTGTTTTCCGATACTCTGCAAACCATATTCTACATTGCTGCTAAATTTCACATACATCAGTAGGCCATGCCACCGTACACCACTCCACTATGCTATTCCACTCTACATCACTCCATGCCTCTTCACTGTACAAGACTCCTCACTATGCCACTCCACTCTACACTATTACACAGTACAGAACTCTACGCTATTAAACTGTACTCAACTCCATTCCACGCCACTTAATATAGGCCACTCCACTGTATGCAACTCCACTATACACAACTCCAGTATATGCTATTTTACCCGTCCCCACTCCACTGTATGCCACTCCACTCTATGCTGTTCCACTGTATGCCACTCCATTGTACAACACTACACCGTATGCTACTTCAATGTATGCATACTTTACCCAACTCCGGTGAATGGCACTCCACTCAATGCCAATCCATTCTATGCTATTCAATTCCAACTATGATCAGCTCTACTGTATGAAACACCATTCCAATTTATAACAGTTTCTCTGACTCTATGCTATGCCACTTCAATGTTCAGTCCCCACTGTACCCTACTTCACTCTGTACCACTCCACTCTACACCACTTCACTCTACACTATTCCACTCTATACACCAGCGGTTCCCAACCTGGTGTCGGCAGTCCCCAAGGGGTCCATGACACATTCCCAGGGGGTCCGCAGGCATGGGCCAGCAGGAAGGCACTTCCCCAACTTGGGCCCCTGATGGGAAAGTGTGTGATTTTATATTTATTATTTCCTTTGTGCAGCA
The DNA here is from genome assembly GCF_031143425.1 of Pleurodeles waltl. NCBI lineage: Eukaryota > Metazoa > Chordata > Amphibia > Caudata > Salamandridae > Pleurodeles > Pleurodeles waltl. The sequence goes on from NC_090442.1 coordinate 184,866,929, forward strand.
GTTTTAAAAGTACTGCAAAGTTCCTTGTACATCCAGCATTGTTTGGCAAAAATAAAAGCGTCAAGATAACTCTGGTGATTAATGTATCTGCTGGAGAGAGAAGGGAGTTTTGTCTAGTGGCAGTTTTTACTCATCGAAGGGAGCACCAATGGTTAATATGCGTGCTGCAAAGAAGGTGTACCATGCAAAGAACAGTATTTTATGTGCATAGTGCAGTGGGTTACTGCTTTTTTCACAGAGATTCTTTTGTTACTGAGCAATTCTTAAGTTACAATCGTAATCTAGTACAGCGAGCTCTAAATTGCCATCAAAGAGCTGCATGCAAACTGCATGGCACAAATTAGTAAATTATGTTTTAACCCAGACTTTCATTTTCCTGATGTAGCTAAAAAAGGTTTGCTTGCGTAGAAATACATTCTTATCATTAGAGTCAATGCTAACCACTGTGGTATTTTCTGACTCCAGACCAATCTCTCTTAGAAAATTGTGGATGACATGTGAATCCCACATCTTGTAGTCCCCTGTAAGTGCTCCAAAACCCTACACTGGTAGAAGTGGTGCTAAAAAGAAATGAATTACATGTGACTGAGAAGTTCTGAGAGAAGAGAGGCACTTATGGTTTTACTTCCTTTCCCCACCACATATTTATGTGAAAAAGCTTTCTCAGATCTTATGTTCCTAAAAGATAAAATCTGAAATTGCTTGGGAAATGTTGAATCTGACCTGAGTATTCAGCTTTCCTAAATAAAACCAAACTTTGAAGAGTAAGTCACCGAGATGCAGTGCAAACCCTTCCATCAAAATGTTTTGATTTTTTTATATTTTTTCAATATAAAATAATTATATCTTTAGTAATTCGAGTGTTTGGTGTGTACATGTTTGTGTATTAGCAAATTACTGTTTTAATGTTTGAAATTTAAATGGTGCAAATTGCCTTGGGGTCCCTGGCTTCCAGTAATGATTCAGTGGGGGTCCTCAGGAGTCAAAAGGTCGGGAACCACTGCTATACACTATTCCACTCTATACACTCCGCTGTACACTATTCCACTACATGCTACTCTACTTTACTGTAATCTACTCTATGCCACTACAGTGTACGCCGCTCCACTGTATGACACTCTCCTCCACTCTATGTAACTCCAATCTTAAAGGTATAGCATACTTTATGGCACTCTATGACATTCTACTCCACTCTATTCCTGTACGCCCTACTGTCCAACTCTATACTCCACTCTGTTCCTGTACACATGATTGTACAACACTATTCCACTATATAGCATTTTTCTATATGGCACACCCCTCCATCCTACTGTACAAGACCCCACTCCAATGTATAACAGTTTACTACCTATGCTCTACCACTACACTACACTCCACGCCACTCTACAACACACCAATACACTCTATTGTACTTTACTCCACACTACATTCATCTATTCCACGCAACTCCACCCCACTGTATGAGAGGTTACCTCACTTTATGCTTCTATACAACAATCCACTCTTTGAAGCTCTACTTTTGACACACTCCTGTACTCTATGCAACTCCACTGTACAACACTCTACTCTACACTGTACACTACACTGTATGCCTCCCTCTGACACTTTGCTCCTATTTATACCCCTACACTCTACTGTACAACATTGTACTATACTGAATGTCACTGTACAGCACTCTGCCCCACTCTGTGATGCTCTACAATACTCTAGTCCACTACATGACATTGTATGCAACCCTTTGTATGCCATTGCATCCCACTTTACTCCGCTCTACTCTATGACACAGTACCCCACTCTATGCCACACACTCTACCCCACTCTATGCCGTTGTACAGTGTAACACTATACGTCAATCCACTCTACCACACTCTACAACTACTGTAGTGTACACCACTCCACTCTACAAAACCGAACTAGGCTGTAGGCCACTCTACTCTAGTCTACATCACATTCCAATACAGTACAACACGCCACTGCACTCTACTGAACAGCACAGTCCTTAAATGTATGATGCTTTAATTGACTGTATGCTACGCCACTCTGCTGAATTCCATGCCACTATAGTCTAAGATACACAACTCCACTCTATGACACTCCACTCTACACCACTACTCCAGTGTACTCCTCTCCACTCCACTCCACTCTACTCCACTTTATCTCATTCTATACCAAAGTACCATACTGCGCTCTACGCCACTCCAATGTCTGGCACTCTACTCCACTGTATGCAACTCCACTCTACAACACTGTACTACACTCTGTGACACTCTACATCACTCTACGCACATCCACTCTGTGCCACTGTACTACACTCTAGGTGTCATGTTTTGTGTGTAACAAGGTTTTTTTCTGTCACATCTGATGACATTAGGTCAGGAGGAAACTAATCATTAATAATTCTTATTTATCTAGAGGATTGTGTTAGGTGTTGTTGCGTTATTTTCTGTATTGTGATTGGCTGATCCATTGTAACTCACCCTGGACAGACAGTGTGATTTTTGCTGTATATTTTCCTAATAAACAAGTCTTATTGTGGAGGAGAGACAGACTTGCTTTGTGATTTGCTCTGCTATTGGCCTTGCCTGTCTCTGGGAGCTCTTCTCTAATTCACAGAAAACAGAACTATACTCTCAGATTTACTTAAGACGTTCTTCAGGTCTTCTCATGCCGCATCAATGCTATTTGTCTGATTATTGATTGACTAAATCTTTCTGCCTTCTGTAATGATTTTATAATATTAATACAGCTTCATTATTTCAAATTTGCTGCTGACTCAAGAAGGCTTATTTCTTGAATTCTCTATTTAATTCATTGACAATGATGACTTGTTATGGCCACATTACCTCATGTACTTTTGAGTTAAACACTGCCCCGGATCCTTCATACATGCTTTTCCTTCGAATCTTATCAGACTATCAAAGATTGAATCAAAAAATCAACAGAAGCATGGGAAAACATACGGCGTTGGAATCATGAAAAACGTAGCAATTTATTAGAGAAAGCCACCGAGCTGTGGCAAATGATGCCAGTGATGCAGAAGATGGGAGTTTATGGTCAGGCTGAATTTCTGCAGACCCCCGCCCCATTTTGCTAAATATACTTGGGCATTTATAACGGAAAAAGGTACAGGTCTGTCTGCTACACTCGGAGAGGGAGGGTCAACAAGGCCAGGATCTACTCAAGCTGGGAAGTGGTGGGCTTTTACAAAGTTCAAACCCGTCTGAGATTTGAGATCATGGGAAGGTGAGCTAGAACTATTCCCATGTCTCCAGATGCAGGTACAGTTCACCAGAGGGCCACATTCTCTCCAGTCTAACTACTGATTTTGTTCAGATGATTGTAAAGTTGAAGGTGCAGGAGTCCCAGTGAAGGATGACCATGATATAGAATTGTTGGTGTGCAACTGTGCAGAATATGGTGGTGGAAGGTTTTACGAACTGGATTGGTTGCTGAACCTAGTTATTTTAGTCTGCTTCGAAAAAAAGTTTTTTTTATCGAATGGTAATGCATGTTTATCTTCAGACAAAGTGGGAGTAGGAGCAGGGCAGGAATGTGAAGAAGGCACTCACATCCTAGGCAGGAAACTTTGCAGACAAAGCATTTCCTGCATTACAAAATAGGGAGAGACTCAGGGTACTACGTCATGCAGCATAGAGACCCATCTTATGCATGTAAAATGCTGCACCTCGTTGGTAACTGCATTTCTCTGTGTCTTCACAAAGAAGATCCTCTTAAGAAGATGTGGGTTCCAAATCCTTTTATCAAGAGCACTTTTAGGCAGAGGAAACTGCTGGGTGATGACCTAGCTTCTACATGGCTTTGGTGGCTAATCAAAATATTTTTGTAAACCTAGTAAATACACCAAATCAACTTAACTCTGCATTAAGAATTTGTTTTCCTGGGAAAATGTGCCTCCTTCATTTAATGTCGTCCAGACGGGGACTGTATTGAACTGTGTGCCTCCTATGCGTGAGTCCGACTTAACATTTATAATCCAGTTGCATAGGAAATACACTCCTACATTATCTGCTGAGGGAACAGTGATCTCTCACAGAAATAACAAATGCAACACAAGCTCAAGGAGAATCCTATTTAGCTTCCAGCAGCCCTCATAAAACTATTTTGTGCTTAGTGGGGCCAGAAGTATCTATCCGGTGGTCCAATAATGGTCTTCTCTGGAGGGTAGAATTATTTGTCTACTAGGGGAGCGTGCAACTCCAAAACTGCTTTGCAACAGTACTCAACAGGTGGCAGGATATAAGACAGGACATTCCATTGGCTCACAGATGGCACTAGGTGTCCTTTCCTGTTAATTGACAGTTGTATCCAGATAAGGGGAAATCCTATTGTGTTCCTTTTAGGACTTAAACTCCTAATGAGCCTGAAAACCCAATTCTAAAAATGCACCTGCCTTGGTTCTCACAAAATAGACCTTGCGGTGGCTCATCTACACTCTACCAAGAAGAGCTTTGTGGCTGACATTCAATAGAAGACCTCTCGTGCCCACCATTACTTTCTCCAGGTCCACTGTGGAACGTTTTTTATTTTGTTTTGGCATCAAAGTCTGATCATAGACACCTGTATGAACTCTGCTAGAATACAACAGGATCAATATCCTGGTGCAGGTTCAGATATTTATCTCTTCCTTGCATCTTGCCAATGTTCGGACATAAGAACTTCAGAACATGACCAATGGACCACTCCATGCAAATGCCTCACTCTTAGAATTCCAAGAAAAACCTCATCATTTATCCCGAGTGAGAAAAAGGAATGTGGAATCTGAAGATGAGCCATCAAAGTCAAAAAGTCAAGAGCATAGCATGTTCATCAGGCAATCACCACCCCTCCTCTTGCTTGGAGAAATGTCTGCTCTCAAACTAAGATGACCATGAGCAATGGGTAATTTCAGGACTTCACACCTTCTTACTGTAGTGTGGTTAGTTTTACGTATTCTTTGCGCTTTAGCTTCAGGATTTAGGCCTTTGTGCATTTTGCCCTGAATATGTTTTATTCATTTGCTGACAGCTTAGAGCCTCTGTGCACTCTGCTCTACATGCTTTTTATTAGGCTTCGTACTGTTATTTTTCAAATAGCCAGTTCTACGGTGTTGTTTTTTATTCATATCACACTGTTTTGCCTACTTCAGCACTGGAGTTCTCCATAACATATTTACTCTGTGCTTCAGTCAAGGATACAGTCTGGTACATTGCCGATAGACGTGGTAAGAGTTTAGACTTGGCATTCCTGCGTAGGGACATTTTGTGATCACGATGACTTGTTAGTTATAAAATCACTTCCTTGTCCCAATACACGCGAGAGGGAGATTCCGACCAGGGAACCACAACTTGACGCTGACTGCCTCGTTGCAGATGCTGAACCAAGATCACAGGTCTTTGCTCAGGTATGAGGGCTGATATCCCCATAGTGATTCTAATAGGCAAGCTAGAAGCTTAACATGCTGTGCTCTAGATAGAACAAGCAGAGGGAGAGTAGAAACTGTTTGACAATATGATAGCATTGTTTTTATGTTTTACTCTCCTGGTAACTATTACAATCCTACTGTGTTGTATCGTTCTGGTTATTGCGGCTCACGCCTTAATATCTAAAATACAGTCGTTTTATTAAAACATTATATAAAACTTATACTGTCTTTGTCATTTGTATATGAGATCATATTGGAAATAAGAGAGTTGGTTTGGATCTGAGTAACCACGACTTCCCTGAGAAGTTCCAAAGATGTCATGCGCTCGGCTGCCAAATCATTCCTTCCACGTGGGAGAAATGAGGCACTGCTAGTTAGCCGGAGCAAAAAACGGATTTAGGGTGACAGAGTTCTTTACACGTGGGTCAGACTCAGTCCCCCACACCGTTATCGATCCTGCTATCTAGAAATCCAGTAGTCTCATTTAGAATAATGAGAGCCCACGCGACATTACGACACCCTCAGCTTTATATCCTGGAAAATATATTTCTTAAAACAAAGGAGTAAGACAGAAGGTAACTTTGTTCCATGAGACAAACCTCTGCTGCTGGCTGGCAAGGCCCCTTTCCAGTCACATTTTAAAAATAGAGCCTCATCCTGCTAAAGAAGTTTGTAGACATTTTCTACCATCAAATGGTTTTCGTGGCCACTTAGACTAAACTGTTAGTGTAAGGCTCTCTTCTGACTTTAATTTCCACCTACCAGTCCTTTTTATTTCAGCCCACTTCGGATATTATTGGTTTTAGTTTTTACGACAGTTTTGTGTGATCTAGCAATATTGTGTATTTCGTTCCAAGCCTTTCTTATTCAGTTCGTTTCAGAATTTCCTTTGAGAGGACATTACATTGTTTAGCTTATCTGAGTCGTGCTGAGTCCTCCTCAAGAGTATGAATAGATTCTGCTACATCACCCCTACTCTGATAGGACTCCACTGGATCCCATCACCCGTCCATATCATCATTAAGACTAGCTGCATTGTCAGCATAGCCACTGCAGTTGGCATGCCTGCCTATTCTGGCTGGGAACTTTATCACTGGTGTGCCTTAAGCAACATAAGTCATACTGCGAAGAGGGAACACGCGGACACTGGAGTTGTATGTAACCAGATTGCGGGCACAAGATCTCAGCTTCTTTTGATTATTCCGGTCACCTCTCCAGTGATGTGTATGAGGGATGTATGCATCTGTGAGTGGCATCCCTCTTCAGAGAGAAGGGTGTCTTAAAAGACACCACATGCCTCCCAAAAGCAATGAAAATGTCAAAAAGTCCATCAGGGAAAACCAAACCGGGCACCACTGTAAGTCTACCAATCCCATACCCAATTAGCAAGACAGTGGAGCATGCCAAACAAATAATGTAAGCTGCAGCAGGACATTACTACTCGAGTTCATACTTTAACCTGGTGGTGAGTCAGGGCCCAAGCACTGATCCATAGGGGTCAGGATGCAGTGACGAGCTTCAGATGTTCCATTGGCATACTGGCAGGAGGATGCCTGGAGAGTCTGAAGTCAGTCCATGCTTCTGATACCTTTGAGTGTTTCTGTTTATTGTTCAGAAATCAGAGAAGGCTCATTGCTGGAGTCACTTTGGCTGAAGACTGCATTGAAGAGACCTGGAAGCTTTTCAATAAGTTTCTGAGGTCTTCTTCCAGGCCACCTTTGAATTCCATATTCCTCAGTGGAAGGGCACTGACCCATCTCTCGAACAGCAAGATGCTTTGTACATGTTACCAGGGGACCTCTTGTGGTCTGTGTTGAGGCTGTGTGTGCACAGCATGTGGGTTGCTTCAAGACCACCAATGAGCTGCTGCCAGGTCACTTGTGGGACACCTTTGTGCAGGTGAGTCATGGTCTAGGTGAGCTGAAGATGGTAGCAGGATACTGTTGGGCTGAGCAGATTGAACGATGATGGGTATGGCTGTCTCTTCAAAGTGTCATGGATGCTTCTTGATCTTTGTCATAGTATTGGTGACAATCCACTTAGAAATTGACTCATTTTACACATGGTAGCAGCGATGGATTACTGGAAGCAACTGGAAGGATGTTGTTGTCCCCAGCTCACTCACCCTCACAACAAGGATATCTGGATTGTTTCCTTTGTTGATATTGTCAGGATCGATTGATTGGATTAGGGTGGTGAAGGTGTAGCAGAGATGTAGCTATTATAAACTTTAACTGAAATGGTTGTAACTTCAATTTGTAACGTCTTGATGGTCAAAAGATTGGCCATAGATTTGCAGTGGTTCTTTCTTGGTGTGTTGAGTCTTCTCATGAGAACAAAGAGGCTGTGCATCATGTAACCGGATAGACTTATTATAATTGCTGGTGATGGATGAGCATCTTCGACCTGTGCAATATGTTGATGATTCTTCTAAGTGAGGATGCCAAAGTAAGGCAACCGGTGACAGTTTTTGAGCAGCTGCTCATTGAAGGTATGGGTAGAAGCCCTGGTGTGCGTGCAGGGGGCTTATTCCTGGTTCTCCCACTAGGCCTTTACTACGTTTTTGTCACTGTACATCAGTGGTTTGCTATGTGTGGCTTGATGCTTCCACTCACAGTCTGCAGTATGAGCCCTTGTGATGTTGTTATCTTTTCGGGTAATCTAACCTGATCAGAGTCCATGGCGAATTCTCCTTTTCATGGTCAGGAGCGGTCGTCAGGACAATCAGCGTAGAGCTGCAGGTTACTCCCTGTGTCTGTTCTCAGTATTCAGGCTTGGTACCGTCTTTGAGGTCAGGCCAATGGGGCCTCTGGTGGAGTCTTGACAGTGAGGGAGGGCACCTCGTTGGTGCATGTCAACTCTCACTAGTGGACTTCAGGCACACTCAGATTCCTGAGCAGAGGAAGAGGCAGCAGGGGCTGTGGGCAGGAGTACTGGCATGATCAGCCATTGTGGTTTCATCAGCAAGAAGCAGTAAGTAGTCTTTGGGGCATACTTTGGCAATGGGACATGCACTCCATTAGTTTGCTAGAGTGCAGTAAAGCAGAGCAGGACAATGTCTGCGGGTGATCCTTGCAGGACCCTAGGGGGCATGTTGGGTTTCTGCTCCTCACCTTTTTATTTCTCAGAGAGGAGAGCTGAAGGCTGGGCAGTGCATGTGTGTTTCAGGCCTCTCAGTCTTCTTACTGACTTAGCCTGGGGCATAAGCTGCTAGTAGGTGCAGAGGACAGGTGGGTGAGTGGTGCGTCATTTATTCAAGGCTGCAGGGACGGGTGACACTGAACTCTGTCAGGTAGGCTAGGTAGGCAGCAGGCAGACCTTCCTCCCAGGCACAGGAACCGCGTCACTGTGGGTCTCCTCAGGACAGGCTGCGGAGCGCCAGGTCTTCAGCCATCATGGGGACAGGTAAGCTGCTTTCCTGATACCAGCAGCTAGCAGGCGCACCTAGCGGGGGACACTGCGGGGCGAGATGGCAGCACTAACTGGGATTGGGCTTCCCAATGATGGAAGCTGCAGGCAGGGTCACATACTCACTCTCACCACTGAAGTGTCCTGTGTGTTCAAGGGTTTAAGGCTGCGCAGAAAGGAAGGGTTACATGGACACTGGAGGTGAAGTTAGTTAGAGTGGGGTCTGTTGCAGCTTATTCAGTGAGATTTGGCGGGGCGGGGGAGTGACTCACAAATTTCCCAAGTAAAAAAGCAGTGGGCGTCAGTGTGGAGATGCGACATTACCGAGGTTCTGGATGGACTCCTTCCATTAGGATCAGGGTTAGTAATGATTCCCATTTGGTGGACCTCTGTCTAGAGTGGCACACAGTGGGTTGGAATGCTAATCCGAGCCATTGCCATTGGTTAGACTATTTCCAAATATTCATTCCATTACCTTTTGTATGTTTGATCACCAGTACTATTCCTGCAAGATTGAGACTGGCACAGCTTTCCAATCCTACTATTGCTAACGTTTGTGAACCCAAAAAAGTAGTACATTTGAACTCATACAAGGAGTTTTTCTATAGGTGCAGATTTATTACTTTGGTGGTAAACCAGTCCCCACATAAATTTAAGATACAGATCCAAAAAATTAACCAGTTAAACCCTCTAAGTGAAATGAAACAATGCAGGCCCGACTCAGGGACCCGAAACCCAAATACCAACCCAAGAATGCATCTGAGAGGTATCACATCCCAAATGCCCGCACTGAAGCTACACCCTTGCCTGTGCCACCTGGGTCTGGTAGTTCTCCCTCCATGCTTATGACTAATGTCACGTAAAACAAATCAGCCTAGAGTTCCTGCCCTGGGATCACTTATTTTCAATGTATTTTTTCTGCAAGCACTGTTCTTCGTCTCTGTTACAAGAAGCCTTGATATTAGAGTTGTCAAGTCGGTACTTGAGGCAGGGCTCCATGTTTGTAGTCCTCGCCATTTACAAATGATTTTATCAAGTGACTGACGGCCCCATGTACTAGACTTGAGTCTCAAATGGAGGAGTGCATGAAGGCGGGCGGAGTCAGAAACAAGCCATGGGTATGGCTTGACAGCAAACGTTTGCATATGAGCTGAACCATGAACACGTTTGGCATATATATCATGCAACAAAATTAATATGAATATATTATACAATCTCTTCAAAGTTTAAAAAGTGTATCTCTTTAACATGTGGAAGCCTTTCACCTTAGTACATGAGATTTAACCTTAGCACTGCATAGACAGACATTTATTAAAAGTGATAGTTTTTAGAAACATCCATGGCTCGGTCCCAACAACAATGCCACTGGTGAACTTAGAGGCAACTCAGTAGTTCTGTAAACCTGAAACGTAGCCTAGATCCTTATTATAGATGGAGCAACACTATAGTCTATTAAGTCAAACGTAAGAGGTGCTTGTACAATGCACATCCTGAACTCAAGTATTTAAAGTGTGCTTACATTTGGTAATAAATTAAAAAGGAGGCTCATACAGTTTGGACAAGCAGAAAAACCAATATTAATTCCAGGGTATCCAGTTTTACATGTTGAAATGTAACCACCAGATGGGTATTTCTGTCTCTCTCTCCCTTTTAAATAAAATCTCACTGTTTTGTTTTTCATTCTTGGCACAGGACGAGAAAAAACAACAGAGGGATAGCAGACCCGACTCTAGCTACCAAGCCAAGAATGGATTTATTTGGGAGGTGTCACACCCCAAGAACTCCCCCTGAAGCTACGTCTTTCGTGTGGATACAAACACGTGGCCCACATTTTTTTAGCCCAGACACCGGACCAGTGATGTAGGTGAGGGATGGGTGTAGGAATGTGTGTGTGACTACTTGGAATCGGCTGCCCTTAGACCTGTCTTAATGGATGCGCCAACCATCTTCGGAGGCTTTAACTAGGAGCTATGGCACTGGCAAATTAGAACGAAAAAATGATCAAAGGAAAGTAAACCGTAAACAGGCCTTCTTCTATGCACCCAGGACCTGGAACAACATTGCTATATCCATCAGCACTCTTTTGCTTCAGGAAAGAAGTGAACAGACAATTTTCAAAGGGCACGACATCTCAATGCCTTCTAAATTCTCCCAAACCTACAGCTTCCCAATGTTTCTCCCACCCAGACATCATTTACCAACGCTATTCATGGCAACATTTCAGAAGAGGAAAGGGGGAGATTTAACAAAATAATCTGGAGAATGTTTTCCCCCCACAGACTTCTATTAAAGCACAGGTAGCTTCAGGCGGGAGCCATTTTTGGCTTCAAAAATCAGGAGTCTCCAAGTTGAATTGGGTCTATTGGCATTTACAGTTACCGCCCCTCCACTTCCCCCAGCCCTCCTCCTCCTGCCCAGCGGCCTCTGATTGCACTCTTTGCATTTGGCCCTCTGCACTGTTATGATGCTCCATAGGTTTGCACTATATAAATACCAAATTCTTACACTCCCTGCCAAGCCCCTCAACACACGTTAATCGAACGTGTTTCCATGCATTTTCCCACATTGCCACACTGACATGCAATGTCACATTTTACCAGCTGTACTCTGTCCAGTGCCCCTGGTATCAAGTGCTGGAGCAGTCAGCTTGTGAATTACTGCCAATGCGATCTGCCATCGGGGGCTCTTTACATGCCTGGGGTGAGATGAGGCGAATGACTGCTGTGGATAAAGTCAGACTCCTGGACCCAGCTTGTTTCTATTTCACCCAGGTAGTGGCAAAAGCAGCACAACACCCCCTCAGAGCCGAGCGGGGGACCAACAGTGAGGAACATCCCTGCAAGCAGTGCTTAATTTGAGCTGGTGGTTGCCGGTAAGGTGCACCAGCACTCATTTTTCGAGACGCACTTAAATCTCTACATCAGACATTTCCCAAGACCAACAGAGGGAAAAACAAACAAAGCAAAAAGACGGACAGAGAGAAATACAGAAAATCTGTCACCAAGGGAGAAAGCAGAAACCCGTAAGATTGCAATAACGGGGTAGGGAGTGTCTGGCAGTGAATTAAAGAGGCCTGGGGTGGATTCAGGCTGTGCACCCTTGCTATTCGCATCCTCACATTGTATAGCACCAGCTGCGGTGTCTGAGCAGCGCTTTGAGCACCAGCACTTATTATTTTACAAATAAAGCACTGGGTGCAAAGTATCACCAGCCCAGCTCAGACTAGTAAAGCTGTCAAAGAGCGCGCCTGTCCGGCAACAGAGAAGGCAAGCATCTGTCACAATTATCTGACTGAAAATGTAAGTACTGTATTTCTAAAATATCGAAAATTGCAGCTTCTTGAAGAGGTCATGAGACTACAATGAGGCCTCATTCTCCGCCATTGATGAATCCCAGCTCATCGGTGCTGCAGACTCCCTTCCAGTGTCATGTACAAGAAAGGCAGCTGGAGCTGGGAGGAGCATCGAGTCCCGCAGGTCTGGCTCTGTTTACTGAATACTCGGTGAGCATACGTGTGTGCTGTGTAGAATTTGTTGTATTATTTTTTGGTAAAGAAGCTCTGCACTTTCACTTTGCATGATATTTGTGCCATGAAGGGCATGAGTGACCTTTCAACAATCTTAATTGTCAACTGGTTCTCCAGTTTTCCCATTCTGGGCCTGCATTTAATAAATCAATCAAAAAAAATTATAAAGCGCGCTACTCACCTGTGAGGGTCTCAAGGCGCTTGGGGGGGGGGGCAGGAGGGTCATTGTTCGAACAACCATGTCTTGAGATTCTTTCTGAAGAGCAGGAGGTCTTTGGTTTTGCAGAGGTTGGTGGGTGGGGAGTTCCAGGTTTTGGGGGTGAGGTAGGAGAAGGACCTGCCTCCTGTGGTGGTGCGTTGGATGTGGAGGACTGTGCCTAGGGCGAGGTTGGCTGATCGGAGGTTGCGGGTGGGAGTGTGGAAGTTTACTCTTTCGTTGAGGTATGTCGGGCCAGTGTTGTGGAGGGATTTGTGTGCGTGGATGAGGATCTTGGGCATTTACTTACTTGAGCCTTTATTTAGCATTTACTGTGCATTTACTTAACTCTGAATTGCAGTTGTAGTTGTAGCCTTTGTTCCCCTTCAATCAAGTGGACTCAGATATCTGAAAACAAAACACTATTACATAACTGGAAAGCATAGACTTTAAAAGTACCGCCCTCCAAAAAAGCAGAAATATTGCAACCTTTTATTTTAAGAGATAGTGTGTCTGCAATGAGTATATTGTATGCAGAGCTCCCAAATTTCCCAGGTTGATATTTGAGTGCCTCATCTAATCCAGGTGGTTGCTTTGCATTCTGGGACTTGTAGTCCTGGTGTTTCTAAAGACAGGAAATCTCAGGATGTAAAGTGAAAGCCTGTATTGGTAGACCTATATACATGTAGGACTTGGGAAACCAGAGTTCCTTATATATGTTTTCTGTTGAACAAACATAGGGTTTGCAGTAGCAATGAGAGGGTTGTTTCGCGAAACAGGATTTTGATCCTGTCATGAGTGAGATATTAGTTTGATGAGGACAGGTACTGTATATGTACTTTATTTCATGACAAATAAATGTAAACTGACCCCATGCTAACAAAACAATAATAATAATACAGTGGTGTTGTGTCTGACCTTAAAGAGACTAACAGCAGTTTAAAATCCCAAGAATTGCAACAAAACTGAGACTGCATGCACACTAGGTCCAAAGTCACAGACAGGTGTATACCAACTAACCGACTGTTCGTTATTTCCATTCCTGCTCTCAGACTTATCAACAAAGAAATAGCTTTGTTGTACTCGCAATAAAGTATCACTCAAAGTGGCACACGTTAGGCATTGAAATGTCACACATATACGTATAAAAACGTCACACAAAAGGCATTGAAATGTAACACAGACGCAATATGAAAATGTTATACATAAGGCATTGAAATGCCACGCATACACAGTATGAAAATGCACACATCAGGCATTGAAATGTCACACATAAGCATACTAAATACTTGGCATTTGTGCATAGGTACATACATAGGAGCTCATTTATAAGCTCCTTGTACCGCCGTTTTGTAATTATTTTATGCCATGGTGGCGCAGAACAGTCCCGCACCTCATGCCATATTTACAAATTGGTGCAATGGTAACATTGCGCCAGCTTGTAAATCCTTGTGCCACATTATACCTGTGCCAGGTATAATGCGCCTCATTTATGAGGTGCCACCAGAGTGTCACATTTTGAGACGCTCTGGTGGCGCTGTGCAGTGCACCATATCTACAAGGCAGCGTTAAGCCACTTTTCCTGGGTTAACGCTGCCTTGTAGATATGGGCCAACCGCGATGCAGTTTTCTGTGGCTAAGGGGCGTGCAATGGGTGCTGCTTTGGGTGTATCCATGCAACACCTATTGCTTTTTGACAATGCATCACATTTATGAGAAATGCAAACCTGAGGCAGCCTTAAAAACTAGTGGCGCAACGAGGAGAAATACATTTATTTCTCCTCATTGTTTGCTCTTTCTATGGGTGCTGGATTCTGCAGCACGCATAGAATGAGCAAATCGCAATTAAAGATTGTTTTTGTGCAGGAAGGAGTCCCTTCCTGCACAAAAAGAATCTCCCCCACAATGCAGGCATCCTTTACCCATGGCGCAAGGGTGGCTCCATTGGCACTAGGCAGCTACTTTAGCGCCGGCGTTGGGGGAAACACGGGATGTGTCATATTCTTTTAAATGCGGCGCATCCCTACATTTTGGAAATGACGCAGCTCGGAACAGCAAGATTGCTTGCAGCACCGTGCTGCACCATTTCCTTGTAGAAGAGGCCCAGTGTAAGCAAAGGAGGCGTTCCCCTGCTAGGAGGACCGCAGGAATGGCGGTGGGAAAACTAGAAAATGTCACTGCGTCATTATAGCGTCACTTTTTAAAGCCTCCTCAAGAGCAGGCGTTAAAGTGATGCTAGGCTGTTTTAAATGGGCCTCCCTGAGCCTTGCTGGACTAGCGTCAAAATAGTTTACATAGTCTAGCAAAGCTGTGCTGACGAGCTCCATGATGCACTGTATTGTAAATACAGTGCTACTAAGGTGTTGTTAGGTGGGCACAGGGCGGCACAAGCAAACTGGCGCATTGTGATCGGTGCGCCAGTTTGTTGTAAATGAGGCCCATAGTGTTTCCAATTCTTTCTCCAACTCTAGACTTTTCCACTGGTCCCAGTTATTTCTGCAGTGACAGACTCATCTACTCTTTATAATTCTATCTCTAATGCTAAACCTGCAGTTCCAGACTCTCTCAGAAGAGAGCAGCAGAGCACTTTTCTTAATGTTAATCTGCGTATTCAGTCCTGCTCGTGGAGTCACATTTGTTGCTATTTCACGTACTTGAGCCATCTATACTTAGGAACATATCACCATGTTTTTCTAAAAACTATTTTAGTTTTGTTTTCACTTCTGAACTTGTAGCACTCCTTTTTCTTCCGTGAAATGCTGGTGTGTTATTACATCTGACTGTCACTCTGAAGTGTTTCGTGCTAGGGTTAGATGCGCCCACTTTTATAGCGGTTTCCTTCACATCTGGACAGGTTCTGAAGAAACTGAACGAAAGTGTGGTCAAATCTTTTAAAGAAACCCAATTTTTACCCTCCCTCGAAGTTGTATTATATCCTCATCTCACTTCCATTATTAAAGCAAAAATTGGAGAAAACCAGTTTGCAAAATGGTTATTCGAGTATTTTAAGCAGAACGGTCTTATGGAGCTGGCACGGACTGGTTTCATGCCAGGTGTGGGTGCAGCGGCTCACAGTCACCCTCACACAAATGTGCCCATATACTCACACTCACGGGGCACAGTCCAGCTATCACAGTCACTGGTCTTCACCCACAAGTACGGGTGTGGAGGAGCCCTGCTTTAATAAACATGTTTCATTAGGCTCCTAAGGCCTCAGGGCTCTGGTGTCACTTCACCTGCTGCACTAGTAAAGTGGCCCGCCTGACTCGCTCGACCTCCCTCTCAAAATCTCCACCTCACTTGTTTAACTCACTCACACTGCCCTCACTTTCACTTATTCAGATCCCCCTCACCCTCACTCATTGATTCTCACACTCGTTCACTCCCATTGATATTCTCAAAGACTGAATTAACACGCTCT
Source organism: Pleurodeles waltl (assembly GCF_031143425.1). NCBI lineage: Eukaryota > Metazoa > Chordata > Amphibia > Caudata > Salamandridae > Pleurodeles > Pleurodeles waltl. The sequence goes on from NC_090442.1 coordinate 184,882,902, forward strand.
ATCACTGTATCTCACTCTCTCCCAATCACTCACGAGCGCACTTTCACTCACACATACACACAGAAATAGCGCTGTACATTTTTTCTACTTACAGTTCCACAGTAGGTTGTATGAGACACCCCACTAACTGCAATACTTCCCCACCACAATTTGCCTGTTCCCATAATATCAGGGGGGCAGAAGTTTAAGGACAACATATTAAAACAAAATATTAAATGGTAAGAAACTCCACATATATGTATCTACATGGTAGAAATATCTTCAAGGTACGTAAATACGTAGAGAATATTCAATCTATACTTCCTTACATGCAATTACCTTTTGATACTCTGTCCCTCGATATTTAGGCCCATATTGAATCTTTTTTAGCGCTACATTAGCATCATTTTATGACGCAAAAGCAGCGCAAACTTACAAAATACAATTGTAATGTGTAAGTTTGTGCCGCTTTTGCGTCAAAAAAATGATGTAAATGCGGTGCTAACAAAGTATAAATATGGGCCTTAGTTCCTCGATATTCTTGTACCACAATATTGTTGGTGTCGATACTCAGTAGTACACCAGTCCTTCATCCGGATCAACCCTTGTGCACAATTAATCGGCAGTTTAGCTGCAATTTAAATCTAGGCACTTAAGCATTGCACTTTGTCATTTTATTATAGCTCTAAAAGTGCAGCTGTGGGTGGCGCAACGAGGAGAAATACATTTATTTCTCCTCATTTTTTGCTCTTTCTGTGGGTGTTGGATTCTGCAGCACACATAGAAGGGGCAAATCGCAATTAAAGATTGTTTTTGTGCAGGAAGGAGTCCCTTCCTGCACAAAAAGAATCTCCCCCACAATGCAGGCATCCTTTACCCATGGCGCAAGGGTGGCTCCATTGGAACTAGGCAGCTACTTTAGCGCCGGCGTTGGGGGAAACACAGGATGTGTCATATTCTTTTAAATGCGGCGCATCCCTACATTTTGGAAATGACGCAGCTCGGCACAGCAAGATTGCTTGCAGCACCGTGCTGCACCATTTCCTTGTAGAAGAGGCCCAGTGTAAGCAAAGGAGGCGTTCCCCTGCTAGGGGGCCTGCAGGAATGGCGGTGTGAAAACTAGAAAATTTCACTGCGTCATTATAGCGGCAATTTTTAAAGCCTCCTCAAGAGCAGGCGTTAAAGTGATGCTAGGCTGTTTTAAATGGGCCTCCCTGAGCCTTGCTGGACTAGCGTCAAAATAGTTTACATAGTCTAGCAAAGCTGTGCTGACGAGCTCCATGATGCACTGTATTGTAAATACAGTGCTACTAAGGTGTTGTTAGGTGGGCACAGGGCGGCACAAGCAAACTGGCGCATTGTGATCGGTGCGCCAGTTTGTTGTAAATGAGGCCCATAGTGTTTCCAATTCTTTCTTCAACTCTAGACTTTTCCACTGGTCGCAGTTATTTCTGCAGTGACAGACTCATCTACTCTTTATAATTCTATCTCTAATGCTAAACCTGCAGTTCCAGACTCTCCCAAAAGAGAGCAGCAGAGCACTTTTCTTAATGTTAATCTGCGTATTCAGTCCTGCTCGTGGAGTCACATTTGTTGCTATTTCACGTACTTGAGCCATCTATACTTAGGAACATATCACCATGTTTTTCTAAAAACTATTTTTGTTTTGTTTTCACTTCTGAACTTGCAGCACTCCTTTTTCTTCCGTGAAATGCTGGCGTGTTATTACTTCAACACGCCAACGGTACACAAAGTTTCTAACATTAAATCAGCTCGTCAGCGTGACGCTCACATTCACCCATAGAATTTATGGAATTCTCTTCTGAGCAGCGAGCAGCGCCTACTGGTAATTCTATGTCGCAGATTCATGAGCTACTCGTCTGTTGACATTCATCAAGCCCTGATCCCCGGATGACTGTCACTCTGAAGCGCTTCATGCTAGGGTTAGATGCGCCCACTATTATAGCGGTTTCCTTCACATCTGGACAGGTTCCGAAGAAACTGAACGAAAGTGTGGTCAAATCTTTTAAAGAAACCCAATTTTTACCCTCCCTCGGAGTCGTATTATATACCCATCTCACTTCCATTACTAAAACAAAAATTGGAGGTGTGGGTGCAGCGGCTCACAGTCACCCTCACACAAATGTGCCCTCACACTCACGGGGCACAGTCCATCTATCACAATCGCTGGTCCTCACCCACAACTACGGCTGTGCAGGAGCCCTGCTTTAATAAACAGGTTTCATTAGGCTCCTAAGGCCTCAGGGCACTGGTGTCACTTCACCTGCTGCACTATTAATAGCGGGATGCAGGTGGGCACAGAGCTTGCAGGTCCACTAACATTCTTCCTACTTGGGAATGAGGAAATTATCCCCTGTGGACATTTCAAAGGAGCTGGGAGTAAGGCAACTTGGCACTGGCCAAAGGCACATAGTGCTGCAGTGGAGAGCTTCCTCGCGATTGGGTAAAGGGCACGTCAGTTATCCAAGGCAGCAAGGACGGGTGACACTGAACTCTGTCAGGTAGGCCAGGTAGGCAGCAGGCAGACCTTCCTCCCAGGCACAGGAACCGCGTCACTGTGGGTTCTCCTCAGGACAGGCTGCGGAGCGCCAGGTCTTCAGCCATCATGAAGACAGGTAAGCTGCTTTCCTGATACCAGCAGCTAGCAGGCGCGCCTAGCGGGGGACACTGCGGGGTGAGATGGCAGCACTAACTGGGATTGGGCTTCCCAATGGTGGAAGCTGCAGGCAGGGTCCCACACTCACTCTCACCACTGAAGTGTCCTGTGTGTTCAAGGGTTTAAGGCCGCGCAGAAAGGAAGGGTTACATGGACACTGGAGGTGAAGTTAGTTAGAGTGGGGTCGGTTACAGCTTATTCAGTGAGATTTGGGGGGGTGGGGAAGTGTCACACAAATTTCCCAAGTTAAAAAGCAGCGGCTTCAGTGTGGAGATGCGAGATTACCGAAGTTCTGGATGGACTCCTTCCATTAGGATCGGGGTTAGTAATGATTCCCATTAGGTGGACTCTGTCTAGAGTGGCACACAGTGGGTTGGAATGCACATCCTGAACTCAAGTATTTAAAGTGTGCTTACATTTGGTAATAAATTAAAAAGGAGGCTCTGTAAAATACAATATCTGCACAGGATCATACAGTTTGGACAAGCAGAAAAAACAGTATTAATTCCAGGTTATCCGGTTTTACATTTTGAAATTTAGCCACCAGATGGGTATTTCTGTCTCTCTCTCTCCCTTTTAAATAAAAGGTCACTGTTTTGTCTTTCATTCTTGGCACGGGACGAGAAAAACCAACAGAGGGATAGCAGACCCAACTCTAACTACCAAGCCAAGAATGGATTTATTTGGGAGGTGTCACACCCCAAGAACTCCCCCTGAAGCTACGTCTCTGGTGTGGGTACAAACACGTGGCCCACATTTTTTTAGCCCAGACACCGGACCAGTGATGTAGGTGAGGGATCGGTGTAGGAATGTGTGTGTGACAACTAGGAATCGGCTGCCCTTAGACCGGTCCTAATGGATGCTCCAACCATCTTCGGAGGCTTTCACTAGGAGCTATGGCACTGGCAAATTAGAACGAAAAAATGATAAAAAGGAAAGTAAACCGTAAACAGGCCTTCTTCTATGCACCCAGGACCTGGAACAACATTGCTATATCCATCAGCACTCTTATTTCAGGAAAGAAGTGAACAGACAATTTTCAAAGGGCACGACATCTGGATGCCTTATAAATTCCCCCAAACCTCCAGCTTCCCAATGTTTCTCCCACCCAGATATCATTTACCAACGCTATTCATTGCAACATTTCAGAAGAGGAAATGGGGAGATTTAACAAAATAATCTGGAGAATGTTCCAAATACCCCCTCACCCCCCCCCCCCCTCCCCCCCACAGACTTCTATTAAAGCACAGGTAGGTTCAGGCGGGAGCCATTGTTGGCTTAAAAAATCAGGGGTCTCCAACTTGAATGGGGTCTATTGGCATTTACAGTTACCGTCCCTCCACTTCCCCCAGCCCTCCTCCTCCTGCCCAGTGGCCCCTGATTGTACTCTTTGCATTTGGCCCTCTACAATGCTATGACGCTCCATAGGCTTGCACTATATAAATACCAAATTCTTGCACTCCCTGCCAAGCCCCACTCAACACAGGTTAATCTAACGTGTTTCCATGCATTTTCCCACATTGCCACACTGACATGCAATGTCACATTTTACCAGCTGTACTCTGCCCAGTGCCCCTGGCATCAAGTGCTGGAGCAGTCAGCTTGTGAATTACTACCAATGCGATCTGCCATCGGGGGCTCTTTACATGCCTGGGGTGAGATGAGGCGAATGACTGCTGTGGATAAAGTCAGACTCCTGGACCCAGCTTGTTTCTATTTCACCCAGGTAGTGGCAAAAGCAGCACAACACCCCCTCAGAGCCGAGCGGGGGACCAACAGTGAGGAACATCCCTGCAAGCAGTGCTTAATTTGAGCTGGTGGTTGCCGGTAAGGTGCACCAGCACTTATTTTTGGGGACGCACTTAAATCTCTACATCAGACATTTCCCAAGACCAACAGAGGGAAAAACAAACAAAGCAAAAAGACGGACAGAGAGAAATACAGAAAATCTGTCACCAAGGGAGAAAGCAGAAACTCGTAAGATTACAATAACGGGGGAGGGAGTGTCTGGCAGTGAATTAAAGAGGCCTGGGGTGGATTCAGGCTGTGCGCCCTTGCTATTTGCGTCCTCACATTGTATTGCACCAGCCACGGGTGTCTGAGCAGCGCTTTGAGCACCGGCACTTGTAATGTTACAAATAAAGCACTGACTGCAAAGTATCATCAGCCCAGCTCACATTAGTAAAGATGTCAAAGAGCGCGCCTGTCCGGCAACAGAGGAGGCAAGCATCTGTCAAAAATATATGATTTTAAGAGGTAGTGTGTCTGCAATGAGTGTATTGTATGCAGAGCTCCCAAATTTCCCAGGTTGATATTTGAGTGCCTCATCTAATCCAGGCAGTTTCTTTGCATTCTGGGACTTGTAGTCCTGGTGCAATCTCAGGCTGTAAAGTGAAAGCCTGTAGCGGGGGACCTATATACATGTAGGACTTGGGAAACTAGAGTTCTTTATATATGTTTCCTGTTGAACAAACATAGGGTTTGCAGTAGGAATGAGAGGGTTGTTTGGCCAAACAGGATTTTGATCCTGCCATGAGTGAGATATTAGTTTGAAGAAGACAGGTGCTGTATATGTACTTTATTTCATGACAAATAAATGTAAACTGCCCCCATGCTAACAAAACACTAATAATAATACAGTGGCGTTGCGTCTGACCTTAAAAAGACTAACAGCAGTTTAAAATCCCAAGAATTACAACAAAACTGAGACTGCATGCACACTAGGTCCAAAGTCACAGACAGCTGTATACCAACTAACCGACTGTTCGTTATTTCCATCCCTGCTCTCAGACTGATCAACAAAGAAATAGCTTTGTTGTACTCGTGATAAAGTATCACTCAAAATGTCACGTTAGGCTTTGAAATGTCACACATATAAGTATAAAAACGTCATTGAAATGTAACACATACGCAATATGAAAATGTTATACATAAGGCATTGAAATTTTCTTTTTTTTAAAAGAGATTTTCACTGTATTTTGGCTAATTTCTTGGCCTCCTTCAGGGGAACCCACAAAGTCTGGGTATCTCTAGAATCCCTAGGATGTTGGAAAAAAGGACGCAAATTTGGCTTGGCTAGCTTATGTGGACAAAATGTTATGAGGGCCTAAGCGTGAATTGCCCCAAATAGCCAAAAAAAGGCCTGGCACAGGAGGGGAAAAGGCCTGGCAGCGAAGGGGTTAACGCTGCCTTGTAGATATGGGCCGCCCGTGACGCCGTTTTCTGTGGCTAAGGGGCGTGCAATGGGTGCTCCTTTGGGCGTACACCTATTGCTTTTTGGCAATGCATCAGATTTACGAGAAATGCAAACGTGGGGCAGCCATAAAAACTAACGCCTCCCCAGGGGCGGCGTTAGAGTGGCGCAACAAGGAGAAATACATTTATTTCCCCTAATTTTTTGCTCTTTCTATGGGTGCTGGATTCTGTAGCAGACATAGAAGGAGCAAATCACAATTAAAGATTGTTTTTGTGCAGGAGGGTATCCCTTCCTGCACAAACAGAATCTCCCCACAATGCAGGCATCCTTTACCCATGGCGCAAGGGTGGCTCCATTGGCATTAGGCAGCTACTTTAGCGTCGGCACTGGGGGAAACACAGGGATGTGCCGTATTCTTTTAAATAGGGCGCATCCCTGCATTTTGGAAATGATGCTGCTCGGCACAGCAAGATTGCTTGCAGCACCGTGCTGCACCATTTCCTTGTAGAAGAGGCCCAGTGTAAGCAAGGGAGGTGTTCCCCTGTTAGGGGGCCCGCAGAAATAGCGGTGTGAAAACTAGAAAATGTCACTGCATCATTATAGCGTCAATGTTTAAAGCGTCCTCAAGAGGAGGCATTAAAGTGACGCTAGGCTGTTTTAAATGGGCCTCCCTGAGCTTTGCTGGACTAGCGTCAAAATAATTTACGCTAGTCTAGCAAAGCTGTGTTGACGAGCTCCATGATGCACTGTATTGGAAATACAGTGCTATTAAGGTGTTGTTAGGTGGCCACAGGGTGGCGCAAGCAAACTGGCGCATTGTGATCGGTGCACCAGTTTGTTGTAAATGAGGCCCATAGTGTTTACAATTCTTTCTCCAACGCTAGACTCTTCCACTGCTCCCAGTTACTTCTGCAGTGACAGACTCATCTACTCTTTATAATTCTTTCTCTAATGCTAAACCTGCAGTTCCAGACTCTCCCAAAAGAGAGCAGCAGAGCACTATTCTTAATGTTAATCTGCGTAGTCAGTCCTGCTTGGGTAGTCACTTTTGTTGCTATTTAATGTACTTGAGTCATCTATTCTTAAGAACATGTCACCACGTTTTTCTAAAAACTATTTTTGTTTTGTTTTCACTTCTGAACTTGCAGAACTCCTTTCACTTCTGTTATTACTTCAACACGCCAAAGGTACACAAAGTTTCTAACATGAAATCAACTTGTCAGCGTGACGCTCACACATAGAACTTATCGAATTCTCTTCTGAGAGGCGTGGTAATTCTATGTCGCAGATTCATGCGCTACTCGTCTGTTGACATCCATCAAACCCTTATCCCCGGTTGACTGTCACTCTGAAGTGCTTCATGCTAGGATTAGATGCACCCACTATTATAGCGGTTTCCTTCACATCTGGACAGGTTCTGAAGAAACTGAACAAATATGTGGTCAAATCTTTTAAAGAAACCCAAATTTTACCCTCCCTCGGAGTCGTATTATATCCTCATCTCACTTCCATTATTAAAGCAAGGGTGTACTTTCTGTGCCTGCTTGTGTCCCCCCCGATGCCCTACAAAACCCCCCTGGTCTGCCCCCCGAAGACGCGGGTACTTACCTGCTGGCAGACTGGACCGGGGCACCCCTGTTCTCCATTGAAGCTTATGTGTTTTGGGCACCTCTTTGACCTCTGCACGTGACCGGCCCTGAGCTGCTGGTGTGGTAACTTTGGGGTTGCCTTGAACCCCCAACGGTGGGCTGCCTTGGCCCCAACTTTGAGACTTGTAAGTGTTTTACTTACCTGCAAACCTAACCTTTACTTACCTCCCCAGGAACTGTTGATTTTTGCACTGTGTCCACTTTGAAAATAGCTTATTTCCATTTTTACAAAGACTGTATATGATATTGCTTTTATTCAAAGTTCCTAAAGTATCTAAGTGAAGTACCTGACATTTAAAGTGTTTAATGTAAATCTTGAACAAGTGGTTCTTAAAATAAACTAAGAAAATATATTTTTCAATATAAAAACCTATTGGCCTGGAGTAAGTCTTCGAGTGTGTGTTCCTCATTTATTGCTTTTGTGTGTACAACAAATGCTTAACACTACCCTCTGATAAGCCTACTGCTCGACCATACTACCACAAAATAGAGCATTAGAATGATCTCTTTTGCCACTATCTTACCTCTAAGGGGAACCCTTGGACTCTGTGCACACTATGGGGGTTATTCTAACTTTGGAGGAGGTGTTAATCCGTCCCAAAAGTGGAGGAAAAGTGACGGATTTACCACCAGCCGTATTACGAGTCCATTATATCCTATGGAACTCGTAATACGGCTGGTGGTATATCCGTCACTTTACCGTCACTTTTGGGACGGATTAACACTCCTCCAAAGTTAGAATAACCCCCTATGTCTTACTTTGAAATAGTATATACAGAGACAACTTCCTACAGCAAGCATCTGTCAAAATTATCTGACTGAAAATGTAAGCATTGTATTTCTAAAAAATTGAAAATTGCAGCTTCTTGGAGAGGTCACGAGACCACAATGAGGCCTCATTCTCCGCCATTGATGAATCCCAGCTCATCGGTGCTGCAGACTCCCTTCCAGTGTCATCTACAAGAAAGGCAGCCGGAGCTGGGGGGAGCATCGAGTCCCGCAGGTCTGGCCAGCAGAGCACTATTTTTAATGTTAATCCGCGCAGTCAGTCCTGCTCGGGGAGTCACATTTGATGCTATTTCACATACTTGAGTCATCTATCCTTAAGAACATGTCACCATGTTTTTCTAAAAACTATTTTAGTTTTGTTTTCACTTCTGAACTTGCAGAACTTCTTTTACTTCCGTGAAATGCTGGCGTGTTATTACTTCAACACGCCAACGGTACACAAAGTTTCTAACATTAAATCAACTCGTCAGCGTGACGCTCACACATAGAATTTATGGAATTCTCTTCTGAGCAGCGAGCAGCGCCTACTGGTAATTCTATGTCGCAGATTCATGCGCTGCTCGTCCGTTGACATCCATCAAGCCCTGATCCCCGGATGACTGTCACTCTGAAGTGCTTCGTGCTAAGGTTAGATGCGCCCACTATTATAGCGGTTTCCTTCACATCTGGACAGGTTCCGAAGAAACTGAACGCTAGTGTGCTCAAATCTTTTAAAGAAACCCAATTTTTACCCTCCTTCGGAGTCATATTATATCCTCATCTCACTTCCATTATTAAAGCAAAAATTGGAGAAAAACATGTGGCAAAATGGTTATTCGAGTATTTTAAGCAGAACGGTCTGCTGGAGCTGGCACGGACTGGTTTCATGCCAGGTGTGGGTGCAGCGGCTCACAGTCACCCTCACACAAATGTGCCCACACACTCACGGGGCACAGTCCATCTATCACAATCGGTGGTCCTCACCCACAAGTACGGCTGTGCAGGAGCCAGCTTTAATACACAGGTTTCATTAGGCTCCTAAGGCCTCAGGGCCCTGGTGTCACTTCACCTGCTGCACTATTAATAGCGGCCCGCCTGACTCGCGCGACCTCCCTCTCAAAATCTCCACCTCACTTGTTTAACTCACTCACACTGCCCTCACTTTCACTTATTCAGATCCCTCTCATCCTCACTCATTGATTCTCACGTTCGTTCACTCCCATTGACATTCTCAAAGTCTGAATTAACACACACTATCACTGTATCTCACTCTCTCCTACTCACTCACGAGTGCACTTTCACTCACACATACACAGAGAAATAGCACTGTACATTTTTTCTACTTACAGTTCCACAATAGGTTGTAGGAGACACCCCACTAACTGCAATACCTCCCCACCACAATTTGCCTGTTCCCATAATATCAGGGGGACAGAATTTTAAGGACAAAATATCAAAACAAAATATTGACTGGTAAGAAAGTCTAGATTATCTACACATGTTTCCACATATATGTACCTACATGGTACAAATATCTTCAAGGTACACAGATACATAAAGAGTAGTAAATCTGTCCTTCCGTATATGCCCTTACCTTTCGATACTCTGTCCCTCGATATTTAGTTCCTCGATATTCTTGTACCACAGTATTGTTGGTGTCGATACTCAGTAGTACAACCAGTCCTTCATCCACTCAACCCTTGGGCACAATTAATCAGCAGTTTAGCTGCAATTTAAATCTAGGCACTTAAAGCATTGCACTTTGTCATTTTATTATAGCTCTAAAAGTGCCTCTGTGGTCTACTTTTTCTGCACCCCTAGTTTGCCTCAGTATTTCACAGGGCCTCCCCAGCACTGGCAGCCGTCATGGGGCAGCATCTGCAACGCACAGTTCACCTGTTGAAGGTGTCCCAAGAACCACTTGAATGCAATGTTTTAAAATGTTACTGCATAATCCAGCCGGTTAAAAAAGCAGAGCTAAAATGAACACTACTAGGATATTTGGACATCACGTGATTCAGTGTCATTCGCATCGTTCATTAAACCAAAGTCTGAGACCGCGCTTCACTTACACAGACGGACAGCGGCAGCGCAGCCTTTCATGCACAGAAGAGATGCAGCTCCAGAGAGAGGCCCAGGGGTCTCTCACATACAGAGAGGGCCCAGGGGTCTCTCACATACAGAGAGGGCACAGGGGTCTCTCACATACAGAGAGGGCATAGGGGTCTCTCACATACAGAGAGGGCACAGGGGTCTCTCACATACAGAGAGGGCACAGGGGTCTCTCACATACAGAGAGGGCATAGGGGTCTCTCACATACAGAGAGGGCACAGGGGTCTCTCACATACAGAGAGGGCACAGGGGTCTCTCACATACACAAGGGGTCTCTCACATACAGAGAGGGCCCAGGGGTCTCTCACATACAGAGAGGGCACAGGGGTCTCTCACATACAGAGAGGGCACAGCGGTCTCTCACATACATAAGGGATCTCTCACATACAGAGAGGGCCCAGGGGTCTCTCACATACAGAGAGGGCACAGGGGTCTCTCACATACAGAGAGGGCACAGGGGTCTCTCACATACAGAGCAGGCCCAGGGGTCTCTCACATACAGAGAGGGCACAGGGGTCTCTCACATACAGAGAGGGCACAGGGGTCTCTCACAAACAGAGCGGGCACAGGGGTCTCTCACATACAGAGAGGGCACAGGGGTCTCTCACATACAGAGAGAGGCCCAGGGGTCTCTCACATACAGAGAGGGCATAGGGGTCTCTCACATACAGAGAGGGCACAGGGGTCTCTCACATACAGAGAGGGCACAGGGGTCTCTCACATACAGAGAGGCCCAGGGGTCTCTCACATACAGAGAGGGCACAGGGGTCTCTCACATACAGAGAGGCACAGGGGTCTCTCACATACAGAGAGGGCACAGGGGTCTCTCACATACAGAGAGGGCACAGGGGTCTCTCACATGCAGAGAGGGCACAGGGGTCTCTCACATGCAGAGAGGGTACAGGGGTCTCTCACATACAGAGAGGGCACAGGGGTCTATCACATGCAGAGAGGGCACAGGGGTCTCTCACATACAGAGAGGGCACAGGGGTCTCTCACATACAGAGCAGGCCCAGGGGTCTCTCACATATAGAGCAGTCCCAGGGATCTCTCACATACAGAGAGGGCCCAGGGGTCTCTCACATACAGAGAGGGCACAGGGGTCTATCACATACAGAGAGGGCACAGGGGTCTCTCACATACAGAGAGGCCCAGGGGTCTCTCACATACAGAGAGGCCCAGGGGTCTCTCACATACAGAGAGGGCCCAGGGGTCTCTCACATACAGAGAGGGCACGAGGTCTATCACATACAGAGAGGGCATATGGGTCTCTCACATACAGAGAGGGCACATGGGTCTCTCACATACAGAGAGGGCACAGGGGTCTCTCACATACAGAGAGGGCACGGGGGTCTCTCACATACAGAGAGGGCACGGGGGTCTCTCACATACAGAGAGGGCACGGGGGTCTATCACATACAGAGAGGGCACGGGGGTCTCTCACATACAGAGAGGGCACGGGGGTCTATCACATACAGAGAGGGCACAGGGGTCTCTCACATACAGAGAGGGCACAAGGGTCTCTCACATACAGAGAGGGCACAAGGGTCTCTCACATACAGAGAGGGCACAGGGGTCTCTCACATACAGAGAGGGCACAGGGGTCTCTCACATACAGAGAGGGCACAGGGATCTCTCACATACAGAGAGGGCACAGGGGTCTCTCACATACACAGAGGGCACGGGGTCTATCACATACAGAGCAGGCCCAGGGGTCTCTCACATACAGAGAGGGCACAGGGGTCTATCACATACAGAGAGGGCCCAGGGGTCTCTCACATACAGAGAGGCCCAGGGGTCTCTCACATACAGAGAGGGCACAGGGGTCTCTCACATACAGAGAGGGCACGAGGTGTATCACATACAGAGAGGGCACGAGGTCTATCACATACAGAGAGGGCACAGGGGTCTCTCACATACAGAGAGGGCACATGGGTCTCTCACATACAGAGAGGGCACAGGGGTCTATCACATACAGAGAGGGCACGGGGGTCTCTCACATACAGAGAGGGCACGGGGGTCTCTCACATACAGAGAGGGCACGGGGGTCTCTCACATACAGAGAGGGCACGGGGGTCCATCACATACGAGAGGGCCCGGGGGTCCATCACATACGAGAGGGCAAGGGGTCTCTCACATACAGAGAGGGCACGGGGGTCTATCACATACAGAGAGGGCACGGGGGTCTCTCACATACAGAGATGGCACGGGGTCTATCACATACAGAGAGGGCCCAGGGGTCTCTCACAGAGAGGGCCCAGGGGTCTCTCACATACAGAGAGGGCACAGGGGTCTATCACATGCAGAGAGGGCACAGGGGTCTCTCACATGCAGAGAGGGCACAGGGGTCTCTCACATGCAGAGAGGGCACAGGGTCTCTCACATACAGAGCGGGCACAGGGGTCTCTCACATACAGAGAGGGCACAGGGGTCTCTCACATACAGAGAGGGCACAGGGGTCTCTCACATACACAGAGGGGTCTCTCACATACAGAGAGGGCCCAGGGGTCTATCACATACAGAGAGGGCCCAGGGGTCTCTCACATACAGAGAGGCCCAGGGGTCTCTCACATACAGAGAGGGCACAGGGGTCTCTCACATACAGAGAGGGCACGAGGTCTATCACATACAGAGAGGGCACGAGGTCTATCACATACAGAGAGGGCACAGGGGTCTCTCACATACAGAGAGGGCACATGGGTCTCTCACTGTAGGAGGCTGGACTGGCTTGTAGTGAGTACCAAGGGGTACTTGCACCTTGCACCAGGCCCAGTTATCCCTTATTAGTGTATAGGGTGTCTAGCAGCTTAGGCTGATAGATAATGGTAGCTTAGCAGAGCAGCTTAGGCTGAACTAGGAGACGTGTGAAGCTACTACAGTACCACTTAGTGTCATATGCACAATATCATAAGAAAACACAATACACAGTTATACTAAAAATAAAGGTACTTTATTTTTATGACAATATGCCAAAGTATCTTAGAGTGTACCCTCAGTGAGAGGATAGGAAATATACACAAGATATATATACACAATAGCAAAAATATGCAGTATAGTCTTAGAAAACAGTGCAAACAATGTATAGTTACAATAGGATGCAATGTGGGAACATAGGGATAGGGGCAACACAAACCATATACTCCAGAAGTGGAATGCGAACCACGAATGGACCCCAAACCTATGTGACCTTGTAGAGGGTCGCTGGGACTATTAGAAAATAGTGAGAGTTAGCAAAATAACCCTCCCCAAGACCCTGAAAAGTGAGTGCAAAGTGCACTAAAGTTCCCCTAAGGACAAAATAGTCGTGTTAGAGGGAAAATGCAAGGAAAACACAAATCAGTAATGCAACAACGATGGATTCCTGACTGAGGGTACCTGTGGAACAAGGGGACCAAGTCCAAAAGTCACAAGCCACTCGGAGATGGGCAGATGCCCAAGAAATGCCAGCTGTTGGTGCAAAGAAGCTCTTACTAGGCTGAAGAACTGTGAATACTGCAGGAACGACAAGGGCTAGAGACTTCCCCTTTGGAGGATGGATCCCCCACGCCTTGGAGAGTCGTGCAGAAGTGTTTTCCCGCCGGATGGATGCCAACAAGCCTTGCTACACGCAAATCGTGCGTTTGGCGTTTTTGGACGCTGCTGGGGCCCAGGAGGGACCAGAAGGTCGTAAATTGGACCTGCAGAGAGAGGGGACGTCGAGCAAGACAAAGAGCCCTCACTGAAGCAGGTAGCACCCGGAGAAGTGCCAGAAACAGGCACTACGAGGATGCGTGAAACGGTGCTCGCCGAAGTTGCACAAAGGAGTCCCACGTCGCCGGAGACCAACTTAGAAAGTCGTGCAATGCAGGTTAGAGTGCCGTGGACCCAGGCTTGGCTGTGCACGAAGGATTTCCGCCAGAAGTGCACAGGGGCCGGAGTAGCTTGCAAAGTCGCGGTTACCAGCAATGCAGCCCAGCGAGGTGAGGCAAGGACTTACCTCCACCAAACTTGGGCTGAAGAGTCACTGGACTGTGGGGGTCACTTGGACGGTGTCGCTGGATTCGAGGGACCTCGCTCGTCGTGCTGAGAGGAGACCCAAGGGACCGGTAATGCAGCTTTTTGGTGCCTGCGGTTGCAGGGGGAAGATTCCGTCGACCCACGGGAGATTTCTTCGGAGCTTCTGGTGCAGAGAGGAGGCAGACTACCCCCACAGCATGCACAAGCAGGAAAACAGTCGAGAAGGCGGCAGGATCAGCGTTACAGAGTTGCAGTAGTCGTCTTTGCTACTATGTTGCAGGGTTGCAGGCTTCCAGCGCGGTCAGCGGTCGATTCCTTATCAGAAGGTGAAGAGAGAGATGCAGAGGAACTCGGCTGAGCTCGTGCATTCGTTATCTAAAGTTTCCCCAGAGACAGAGACCCTAAATAGCCAGAAAAGAGGGTTTGGCTACCTAGGAGAGAGGAAAGGCTACTAACACCTGAAGGAGCCTATCAGCAGGAGTCTCTGACGTCACCTGGTGGCACTGGCCACTCAGAGCAGTCCAGTGTGCCAGCAGCACCTCTGTTTCCAAGATGGCAGAGGTCTGGAGCACACTGGAGGAGCTCTGGACACCTCCCAGGGGAGGTGCAGGTCAGGGGAGTGGTCACTCCCCTTTCCTTTGTCCAGTTTCGCGCCAGAGCAGGGGCTAAGGGGTCCCTGAACCGGTGTAGACTGGCTTATGCAGAATTGGGCACATCTGTGCCCAACAAAGCATTTCCAGAGGCTGGGGGAGGCTACTCCTCCCCTGCCTTCACACCATTTTCCAAAGGGAGAGGGTGTCACACCCTCTCTCAGAGGAAGTTCTTTGTTCTGCCATCCTGGGCCAGGCCTGGCTGGACCCCAGGAGGGCAGCTGCCTGTCTGAGGGGTTGGCAGCAGCTGCAGAGAAACCCCAGGAAGGGCAGTCTGGCAGTACCAGGGTCTGTGCTACAGACCACTGGGATCATGGAATTGTACCAACAATGCCAGGATGGCATAGAGGGGGCAATTCCATGATCATAGACATGTTACATGGCCATATTCGGAGTTACCATGGTGAAGCTACATATAGGTAGTGACCTATATGTAGTGCACGCGTGTAATGGTGTCCCCGCACTCACAAAGTTCAGTGAATTGGCTCTGAAGAATGTGGGGGCACCTTGGCTAGTGCCAGGGTGCCCTCACACTAAGTAACTTTGCACCTAACCTTTACCAGGTAAAGGTTAGACATATAGGTGACTTATAAGTTACTTAAGTGCAGTGTAAAATGGCTGTGAAATAACGTGGACGTTATTTCACTCAGGCTGCAGTGGCAGGCCTGTGTAAGAATTGTCAGAGCTCCGTATGGGTGGCAAAAGAAATGCTGCAGCCCATAGGGATCTCCTGGAACCCCAATACCCTGGGTACCTCAGTACCATATACTAGGGATTTATAAGGGTGTTCCAGTAAGCCAATGTAAATTGGTAAAATTGGTCACTAGCCTGTTAGTGACAATTTGAAAGTACTGAGAGAGCATAACCACTGAGGTTCTGGTTAGCAGAGCCTCAGTGAGACAGTTAGGCACCACACAGGGAACATATACATGCACACCTATGAGCACTGGGGCCCTGTGTGACAGGGTCCCAGTGACACATACATATAGGCCACAAACCTATGAGCACTGGGGTCCTGACTAGCAGGATCCCAGTGACACATAACAACCATACTGAAAACATGGTGTTTTCACTATGAGCACTGAGGCCTGGCTATCAGGATCCCAGTGAGACAGTGAAAACAGTGACAAACACCCTGACATACACTCACAAACAGGCCAAAAGTGGGGGTAACAAGGCTAGAAAGAGGCTACCTTCTCACACTCACATACAGAGAGGGCACAGGGGTCTCTCACATACAGAGAGGGAACAGGGGTCTATCACATACAGAGAGGGCACGGGGGTCTCTCACATACAGAGAGGGCACGGGGGTCTCTCACATACAGAGAGGGCCCGGGGGTCCATCACATACAGAGAGGGCACGGGGGTCTCTCACATACAGAGAGGGCAAAGGGGTCTCTCACATACAGAGATGGCACAGGGGTCTCTCACATACAGAGAGGGCACAGGGGTCTCTCACATACAGAGAGGGCACAGGGGTCTCTCACATACAGAGAGGGCCCAGGGGTCTCTCACAGAGAGGGCACAGGGGTCTATCACATACAGAGAGGGCACAGGGGTCTCTCACATACAGAGAGGGCACGGGGTCTATCACATACAGAGAGGGCCCAGGGGTCTCTCACAGAGAGGGCACAGGGGTCTCTCACATACAGAGAGGGCCCAGGGGTCTCTCACATACAGAGCAGGCCCAGGGGTCTCTCACATACAAAGAGGGCCCAGGGGTCTCTCACATACAGAGAGGGCACAGGGGTCTCTCACATACAGAGAGGGCACAGGGGTCTCTCACATACAGAGAGGGCCCAGGGGTCTCTCACATACAGAGAGAGGCCCAGGGGTCTCTCACATACAGAGAGGGCACAGGGGTCTCTCACATACAGAGAGGGCACGGGGTCTATCACATACATAGAGGGCCCAGGGGTCTCTCACAGAGAGGGCACAGGGGTCTATCACATACAGAGAGGGCACAGGGGTCTCTCACATACAGAGAGGGCATAGGGGTCTCTCACATACAGAGAGGGCCCAGGGGTCTATCACATACAGAGAGGGCACAGGGGTCTCTCACATACAGAGAGGGCACAGGGGTCTCTCACATACACCGAGGGCACGGGGTCTATCACATACAGAGCAGGCCCAGGGGTCTCTCACATACAGAGAGGGCACAGGGGTCTCTCACATACAGAGAGGGCACGGGGTCTATCACATACAGAGAGGGCCCAGGGGTCTCTCACATAGAGGGCACAGGGGTCTCACACATACAGAGAGGGCACAGGGGTCTCTCACATACAGAGAGGGCACAGGGGTCTCTCACATACAGAGAGGGAGAGGGGTCTATCACATACAGAGAGGGCCCAGGGGTCTATCACATACAGAGAGGGCCCAGGGGTCTATCACATACAGAGAGGGCCCAGGGGTCTCTCACATACAGAGAGGCCGAGGGGTCTCTCACATACAGAGAGGCCCAGGGGTCTCTCACATACAGAGAGGGCACAGGGGTCTCTCACATACAGAGAGGGCACATGGGTCTCTCACATACAGAGAGGGCACAGGGGTCTCTCACATACAGAGAGGGCCCGGGGGTCTATCACATACAGAGAGGGCACGGGGGTCTCTCACATACAGAGAGGGCACGGGGGTCTCTCACATACAGAGAGGGCACGGGGGTCTCTCACATACAGAGAGGGCACAGGGGTCTCTCACATACAGAGAGGGCACAGGGGTCTCTCACATACACAGAGGGCACGGGGTCTATCACATACAGAGCAGGCCCAGGGGTCTCTCACATACAGAGAGGGCACAGGGGTCTCTCACATACAGAGAGGGCACAGGGGTCTCTCACATACAGAGAGGGCACGGGGTCTATCACATACAGAGAAGGCCCAGGGGTCTCTCACAGAGAGGGCACAGGGGTCTCTCACATACAGAGAGGGCACAGGGGTCTCTCACATACAGAGAGGGCACAGGGGTCTATCACATACAGAGAGGGCACGGGGTCTATCACATACAGAGAGGGTCCAGGGGGTCTCTCACATACAGAGAGGGCACAGGGGTCTCTCACATACAGAGAGGGCACAGGGGTCTCTCACATACAGAGAGGGCACGAGGTCTATCACATACAGAGAGGGCACAGGGGTCTCTCACATACAGAGAGGGCACATGGGTCTCTCACATACAGAGAGGGCACAGGGGTCTCTCACATACAGAGAGGGCCCAGGGGTCTCTCACATACAGAGCGGGCACAGGGGTCTCTCACATACAGAGCAGGCCCAGGGGTCTCTCACATACAGAGAGAGGCCCACGGGTCTCTCACATACAGAGCGGGCCCACGGGTCTCTCACATACAGAGCGGGCCCAGGGGTCTCACACATACAAAGAGGGCCCAGGGGTCTCTCACATACAGAGAGGGCACAGGGGTCTCTCACATACAGAGAGGGCACAGGGGTCCCTCACATACAGAGAGAGGCCCAGGGGTCTCTCACATACAGAGAGGGCCCAGGGGTCTATCACATACAGAGAGGGCCCAGGGGTCTCTCACATACAGAGAGGGCACAGGGGTCTATCACATACAGAGCAGACACAGGGGTCTCTCACATACAGAGAGGGCACAGGGGTCTCTCACATACAGAGAGGGCACAGGGGTCTCTCACATACAGAGAGGGCACAGGGGTCTCTCACATACAGAGAGGGCACAGGGGTCTATCACATACAGAGAGGGCACGGGGGTCTCTCACATACAGAGAGGGCACGGGGGTCTCTCACATACAGAGAGGGCACGGGGGTCCATCACATACGAGAGGGCACGGGGGTCTCTCACATACAGAGAGGGCACGGGGGTCTCTCACATACAGAGAGGGCACGGGGGTCTCTCACATACAGAGAGGGCACGGGGACTATCACATACAGAGAGGGCCCAGGGGTCTCTCACAGAGAGGGCACAGGGGTCTCTCACATACAGAGAGGGCACAGGGGTCTATCACATGCAGAGAGGGCACAGGGGTCTCTCACATGCAGAGAGGGCACAGGGGTCTCTCACATACAGAGAGGGCACAGGGTCTCTCACATACAGAGCAGGCCCAGGGGTCTCTCACATACAGAGAGGGCACAGGGGTCTCTCACATACAGAGAGGGCACAGGGGTCTCTCACATACAGAGAGGGCACAGGGGTCTCTCACATACACAGAGGGGTCTCTCACATACAGAGAGGGCCCAGGGGTCTCTCACATACAGAGAGGGCCCAGGGGTCTCTCACATACAGAGAGGCCCAGGGGTCTCTCACATACAGAGAGGGCACAGGGGTCTCTCACATACAGAGAGGGCACGAGGTCTATCACATACAGAGAGGGCACAGGGGTCTCTCACATACAGAGAGGGCACATGGGTCTCTCACATACAGAGAGGGCACAGGGGTCTCTCACATACAGAGAGGGCACAGGGGTCTCTCACATACAGAGAGGGCACGGGGTCTATCACATACAGAGAGGGCCCAGGGGTCTCTCACAGAGAGGGCACAGGGGTCTATCACATACAGAGAGGGCACAGGGGTCTCTCACATACAGAGAGGGCACGGGGTCTATCACATACAGAGAGGGCCCAGGGGTCTCTCACAGAGAGGGCACAGGGGTCTCTCACATACAGAGAGGGCCCAGGGGTCTCTCACATACAGAGCAGGCCCAGGGGTCTCTCACATACAAAGAGGGCCCAGAGGTCTCTCACATACAGAGAGGGCACAGGGGTCTCTCACATACAGAGAGGGCCCAGGGGTCTCTCACATACAGAGAGAGGCCCAGGGGTCTCTCACATACAGAGAGGGCACAGGGGTCTCTCACATACAGAGAGGGCACGGGGCCTATCACATACAGAGAGGGCCCGGGGTCTCTCACAGAGAGGGCACAGGGGTCTATCACATACAGAGAGGGCACAGGGGTCTCTCACATACAGAGAGGGCACAGGGGTCTCTCACATACAGAGAGGGCACAGGGGTCTATCACATACAGAGAGGCCCAGGGGTCTCTCACATACAGAGAGGGCCCAGGGGTCTCTCACTTACAGAGAGGGCACAGGGGTCTATCACATACAGAGAGGCCCAGGGGTCTCTCACATACAGAGAGGGCACAGGGGTCTCTCACATACAGAGAGGGCACAGGGGTCTATTAGAAACAGAGAGGGCACGGGGTCTATCACATACAGAGAGGGCACGAGGTCTATCACATACAGAGAGGGCACAGGGGTCTCTCACATACAGAGAGGGCACATGGGTCTCTCACATACAGAGAGGGCACAGGGGTCTCTCACATACAGAGAGGGCACAGGGGTCTCTCACATACAGAGAGGGCACAGGGGTCTCTCACATACAGAGAGGGCACAGGGGTCTCTCACATACAGAGAGGGCACGGGGTCTATCACATACAGAGAGGGCACGGGGTCTATCACATACAGAGAGGGCCCAGGGGTCTTTCACAGAGAGGGCACAGGGGTCTATCACATACAGAGAGGGCACAGGGGTCTCTCACATACAGAGAGGGCACAGGGGTCTATCACATACAGAGAGGGCACAGGGGTCTCTCACATACAGAGAGGGCACAGGGGTCTATCACATACAGAGAGGCCCAGGGGTCTCTCACATACAGAGAGGGCCCAGGGGTCTCTCACATACAGAGAGGGCCCAGGGGTCTATAACATACAGAGAGGGCACAGGGGTCTATCACATGCAGAGAGGGCACAGGGGTCTCTCACATGCAGAGAGGGCACATGGGTCTCTCACATACAGAGAGGGCACAGGGTCTCTCACATACAGAGCAGGCCCAGGGGTCTCTCACATACAGAGAGGGCACAGGGGTCTCTCACATACAGAGAGGGCACAGGGGTCTCTCACATACAGAGAGGGCACAGGGGTCTCTCACATACACAGAGGGGTCTCTCACATACAGAGAGGGCCCAGGGGTCTCTCACATACAGAGAGGGCACAGGGGTCTCTCACATACAGAGAGGGCCCGGGGGTCTATCACATACAGAGAGGGCACTGGGGTCTCTCACATACAGAGAGGGCACGGGGGTCTCTCACATACAGAGAGGGCACGGGGGTCTCTCACATACAGAGAGGGCACAGGGGTCTGTCACATACAGAGAGGGCACATGGGTCTCTCACATACACAGAGGGCACGGGGTCTATCACATACAGAGAGGGCACAGGGGTCTCTCACATACAGAGAGGGCACAGGGGTCTCTCACATACAGAGAGGGCCCGGGGTCTATCACATACAGAGAGGGCCCGGGGTCTCTCACAGAGAGGGCACAGGGGTCTATCACATACAGAGAGGGCACAGGGGTCTCTCACATACAGAGAGGGCACAGGGGTCTCTCACATACATAGAGGGCACAGGGGTCTATCACATACAGAGAGGGCACGGGGTCTATCACATACAGAGAGGGCACATGGGTCTCTCACATACAGAGAGGGCCCAGGGGTCTCTCACATACAGAGAGGGCCCAGGGGTCTCTCACATACAGAGAGGGCACAGGGGTCTCTCAAATACAGAGAGGGCCCAGGGGTCTATCACATACAGAGAGGGCCCAGGGGTCTCTCACATACAGAGAGGGCACAGGGGTCTCTCACATACAGAGAGGGCACAGGGGTCTCTCACATACAGAGCAGGCCCAGGGGTCTCTCACATACAGAGAGGGCCCAGGGGTCTATCACATACAGAGAGGGCCCAGGGGTCTCTCACATACAGAGAGGGCACAGGGGTCTCTCACATACAGAGCAGGCCCAGGGGTCTCTCACATACAGAGAGGGCACAGGGGTCTATCACATACAGAGCAGGCCCAGGGGTCTCTCACATACAGAGAGGGCACAGGGGTCTCTCACATACAGAGAGGGCACAGGGGTCTCTCACATACAGAGCAGGCCCAGGGGTCTCTCACATACAGAGAGGGCACAGGGGTCTCTCACATACAGAGCAGGCCCAGGGGTCTCTCACATACAGAGAGGGCACAGGGGTCTATCACATACAGAGCAGGCCCAGGGGTCTCTCACATACAGAGAGGGCACAGGGGTCTCTCACATACAGAGAGGGCACAGGGGTCTCTCACATACAGAGCAGGCCCAGGGGTCTCTCACATACAGAGAGGGCACAGGGGTCTCTCACATACAGAGAGGGCACAGGGGTCTCTCACATACAGAGCAGGCCCAGGGGTCTCTCACATACAGAGAGGGCACAGGGGTCTCTCACATACAGAGCAGGCCCAGGGGTCTCTCACATACAGAGAGGGCACAGGGGTCTCTCACATACAGAGCAGGCGCGGCAACGCTGCTAACACACTTGAAAGGGGTCGAGAAGAGTTAAATATCTACTGTGCAACCCACTAACAAAACAGAATATGAATACGTGTGATTGCACAGATAAACATTGTGGCAAAGAAAATAAAGGTAATGCATGTAAATATGATGAAAATGAACAGGTCATTAGTTGACATGAAGTACAAGACTATTGGAAGTAAGAGCCAAACCACTCATGACATTATCATACATTCGTGCACTGACACTGAATGATGAACGTTCGCCTATCTAGTAAAGTATTATTTGTTATCCGGTTCCCCAGCTAGCACTGGGAACCATCCAGGAGTCCCAGTCCCACTCTCCTGATTGTGGGTTCCCTAGTGGGGGTAAGCCTATGTCCCTTATATTCACACGTGAGTCTTCCATTTGTTGTACTGTCACACCAGCATGAAAACATTGTATGGGTGGACTAAATATGTTTTTAATTGTGTCTTCCTGCAAAAGGACTAAAACAGAAGGGTTGGGCAACAGGCCCTGCTTGTCTTTTCAATAAACCTGCTGTGCCACTTATAGATTAGCCTTATATGGTCAGGCACCTTCCCCAGGATTGTAGGCCTCAGGATCTCACACTAAGTCTTGTGAAACAGTTCCCGCTTCCTAGCACATATTTTGCAAATGCATCCTTTGTATCCTTTGTTTATTTCATAAGAGGGAACAACAGCATTGATAACATCCCTTCTCAATTGAACAGGTACATCTTAGGGAGGAGCAGTGCATGTGTCTCTCCCCGTCAGGGTGGGTACAGCTCGGGCAGTAGCACTGCAAGCTTTCCCACTCACAGGGCAGACACAGCTTGGGCAGCAGCCTTGCAAGCACTGCTTTCTCTCAGAATGGGTATAGCATGGCACTAACAAAACAAGATACCACCCCTCACATAATGCAGCCCCAGCTCAAGCGTTCTCTCCTTGCAGAAATAATCCAGCAAGGCACAAGAGTGTAAGCTTTCATTGTTTGCAAAACATGCATAGTTAAGGCATGAGTGGTATACATAGTTTACAAAAAGAAAAGATCTATGGGATACACTCTTACAGGTTCACTTCTATATATGGACCAGTAGATTCTGTTTCACCCTTAGAAAAGTACAGGTTTCAACAAAATTACCAGCTTCAGTAGGAGAAACAGAGGCTGTGTCCCTTGTATCTCCCATCATTTATATGGAACTAATACGTATCGGGTAATGATCGATCCTAGCGAAGACTGTTAGGAATGCATTTTATTGGTGCATAGACATGTGGACAAAATATCATGTCAAGAATATCAAAGTCAATTTTTTTTATGAAGGTAAGTTTCTATGGGTAAGAAAAGTTTCAATATAGATAACTCCACATATATGTACCTTGATTATATATATATATATATATATATATATTAGATCCACGTAGATAAGTTAAGAACAGTAAATCTATACTTACCTATTTGCACTTACTTTCTTGATATTTTGGTCCCCGATATTTTTGCCATAATATTCTGTCCACATAATATTTTTGTTACTGATATTCTGTCAGTGATCCATTTTATTTATTTAGTTATGGATTACTAGAATACAATTTAACAAAGGATGCACACATAAGAGCCCACAGTGTTTTTGTAAGAGGCTTTATTAGTATTGTTAGACCTGTCAGACTTAAGGTGGTCTTTCCCCAAACCTTTTGCCTGCGTGCCTCCATTTTTTCTGGATTTTCGCTCTGTTCTCCTTAGGTCTCTGTGCTCTTTATCACTGCTGACCAGTACTAAAGTGCTTGCGTTCACCCCCTAAACATGATTAGATTGGCATGGTTTGACTGGCATATACCTGATTGAAATATTTAATTTACTTGGAAGCCCCTTGTAGACCATATATCCAGGGCCAGTAAGTTAAATGCTACCAGTGGGTCTGCAGCACTTATTTCGCCACCCACTTAAGTAGCACCTTAACACATGTCCCAGGCCTGCCATTGCAGCATGAAGGTAGTGTCTCACTGTCGTGTCAACTTGGCAATTAAAAACCCTTGCCAAGCTTTAAACTCCCTTTTCATTACATATAAGTCACCTTTGAGGTAGTCCCTAGGCATCCCATAGGGCAGCGTGCTGTGTAATTAAAAGGTAGGACATGTACTTTTAAGTTTTACATGTCCTAGTAGAGAATAACTACCAAATTCGTTTTTCGCTACTGTGAGGCCTACCGCTCCCATAGGATAACATTGTGGCTTCCTTATTACATTTAAAAAGCTGCAATTCCTAAATAAGAGGAGGTTGCCATGGCATGTTTGGTACCTATGAACTTGTAATAATAAACCCTTGTTAATGGTAAAGTCAAGTTTATCATTACAAGTTTGAAAATGTACTTTTAGAAAGTTAGCATTTTCATGCCCTTAGCCCTCTGTGCCTGGAGACTGCCTTAGGTCACCTAACTGGGTGTAACTGACAGTTGAGGCTTTGTTCACCCCACACAGTCACACAATAGTGGGATTAGCTGAGTCTGAATGGCTTTTCCACTGGCAGGACTGGAGGGGGCAGAGCTGAGCACAGCCTCACTTGCACCTGACCTGAACAGGATGTGCCCTGGCTCCTCACAATAGGCTTAACAACCCTGTATTGTCAGTACAGCCAGCTTGGGGCCAGAGCAGGGTAGGCAGGAAACTCCAAGAACATCAAAGAACCTTCCTGGAAAAGTCTCCCACCTTCTAGGAGCAGGGCACCAGGGTATAACAAATAGGGCTGTCAGACCCACTATTACAGAAGGACTCTCAGAACACTGCCTGCTGCCGTGACCATCTGTGCACTCTACCAGTCTGCTGCTATACCTGGAAGGATTGCATTACTGACAGGAGCCTGCCTGGAACCCTCAGAGGCCAGCCCTGCCGATGAGCCCTGCATCTTCACCTGCACCTGGAACT
This sequence comes from Pleurodeles waltl, assembly GCF_031143425.1. Classification (NCBI taxonomy): domain Eukaryota; kingdom Metazoa; phylum Chordata; class Amphibia; order Caudata; family Salamandridae; genus Pleurodeles; species Pleurodeles waltl. The sequence goes on from NC_090442.1 coordinate 184,908,139, forward strand.
TCCAGAAGTGACTCCAAGGACTAGTTTGCTGACCTCCTGTTCAGAGCCACAGGGACATAACAGGCTCCTACCATCTTGAACCCGCACCTGGACATAGCTTGAGTGAGTCCTGAACCCCTAAAAGGTCTACATCCACTCCTGGACACTTGATTGTGGTGCTAAAGGTGCCCAGATGACCAATTTCCAAAACTGAGGATATAGACAAAATTTGGCCAAAAACTCCTTGGAGAACCAAAAGGAGATCGTGACCAGCCTGCTCGCCTATCTGTCTGAGATGCTTCACCAGTCGAATTGACTTTGCGACTTTTTCCACTACATTCTTCTCAGCAGCAGCAAATCTGTTTCAGCAGTCCTTTGCCAAAGAGGTATCCGACCTCATGGTACTGTTTTCGGCCCACTGAGGATTTTCGACTTCCATCTCGACGACTAAGCCCAAAGGTAAAAATCTTCACTGCGGCTTCACTCCAGGGCTATCCAACGGTGGTGTTCCCTCCTGGGACACTCCTGCAGCATTGCTGTGCTGAACATCTACCTTCCCAGAGAGTTTTCTTTTAAAGCATTTTCTAAGTCTGAAGGTAAGCACTGACCAGGCCCAATCCACTTTGTGTATCCGAACCATGCTTCATTGCGGTCGGCCTTAACTTTTGACTTTGCCCCAGTCTAGCGTCACCAGAAGTCTGCCGTTGGCGTTTTTTGCTTTTAAATGCTATTATGAATCTTACATTTAAAAAATGTATAACTCCGGTTCTACTAATTGGATTTTTGTCGTTTTGGTGTAACATAATTCATTACAATGTGCTCTATTTTTCTAACTTGGTTTGGTATTTTTATTGTATTGTGCTTTCACACACATACTTTACACATTGCCTCTAACTTAAGCCTGACTGCTTTTTGTGCCAAGCTACCCAGAGCTAAGCACAGGTTAATTTAGTGAATTTATGTGGTTCACTCTGCCAGGGACTGCAGCTGTTGCTTGACCCTGGCTCACACCCCAGTCAACCAACAACCCAAGGTCTCACTAGCAATACCAGGCTGGGACATGTTTCGGGGGGCTACTTAAGTACATGGCACAATCAATGCTGAAGGCCCACTGGTAACATTTAACTTACAGGCCTGAGGTGTACTCTCTTAAATTAGGATTACATAGTCTCCATGCATCAATAAGAGACCTCTGAGTTATTGTAATGAGAACCTGTTCATGCATTTTACTTGAAATAAAAGTTAATTTAGAATTCCTTTCCAGAAAAGGATCAGCTATCTGGTTACAATCTCCACCAAGTATTAAATTGTCATCAGAAAATTCCATTAACTTTTGAGAAATTGTACACCAGAAGGCATTGTCAATTTGGCCAATATACAATAAAATAGTGAAAGCAACATTCCTACTAAGTAACTTAACAGCCACCCATCTTCCTTCATCATCATTCTCACGAGAAATAAGTTGAACGTCAAAATGTTTATCATATCAAATTATCACTCCATCTCTTTTTCCTGAACCTGGAGAGAAACAAAATAGCATACCTCACCTAGGAGTTTTTAAGCTTCAGTATTTGTTTTTCAACCATATGTGTCTCCTGCAAAAATGCAATGCTTGCTTTAATTGTCTTTTAATAGTAAAGCCTAGGGGGGATCATCTCCCCTCCGGGGGACATGGGATCTTTCTGAGAGTGGCTGGCTAGTTACAATGCTAATGCTCCATTGGAGATGTTTACCTATTTTGCCTTCACTTCATTGCTTGTTGTACATGGTGGGATGAGATGCTCCACCTCCATGTTGTGGGGGGGGGGGGGGGTCTTCTGGTTGGGAATTGGGCATGTATGATATTGTGGTTTAGTCCTACTTGTCCAGGGTCTTGGAGGAGAGGGGTTTTTATGTGGATTCACTGCCATCTTGACATGAGGAGGAGTGCAATGTTTTACCTGCATGTAATTAGACATAATGAGTACACCTGGAACGTGTAAATTCTTCTCTTGGAATGTGCAGGCTTAGGCTCCTACAAAAAGTTCTACAAGGTGTTATCACTCCTTAAGAGACACATCTGGTCATTATGACCCTGGCGGACTATTGACTGGCAGGGTCGCGGTGGCGGTCTGACTGCCACATTATGACCGCAGCAGTAGCGCCGCAGTGGGACCATCAGCATGGCCACTCTTCCGCCACAGGATGGACCGGCGATGCTGGTGGTCGTAATCTGCCAGGCCAGCGCTGCAAGCAGCACTGCCCTGGGGATTACGACTCCTCACTCTGCCAGTGGTTTCATGGTGGTACACCGCCATGAAACAGCTGATGGACACGGGGCGCAGGGAGCCCCTGCATGGGCAGTACAAGACCCCCCCCCCGGCCAGCCCTGTTGTGATGGTACCTGTCTGCTTTGGCTAGTTACAACACTAATGTTTCATTGGAGATGTTTACCTATTTTGCCTTCACTTCATTGCTTAATGTACATGGTGGGATGAGATGCTCCTTGTCCGTAAGGAGGTGTAAACCGTCCGCTGAAGTCATAATGACCCCCACAGTATTGTTGTTGCCGGTCTGCAGGAGACCCACCTTATGGATGTGAAGGCTATGAAGCTGGCCAGGAAATGGCAAGGCCAGGTGCATTATGACAATTTCTCATCCTTCTCACAAGGGGTTTTGATTTGGTTTGCATCTGAGGTCCCTTTTGCATTAACCTATACAAAGGCAGAATCAACAGGGTGGAGATCACCATTGTCAATACATATAGGCCCAACATTCATGATGCATCCTTTTTATCTATCTTTATGGGACGTTGTTTCCACTGCTCTGGATTCCTGGGAGCTATTGGCTGAGGATTTTAATTGCATGATGGATGGTACTCTTGATCGACAACCCCCACGTACTAATGCTAAACCTAAAATGACATCTGCGCTGCAGGAGGGCATGGCGCAACTGGGTTTATGTAATATCTGGAGAGCTTCCCACCCCAACACTAGGGAATATACATGTTATTCCCTAACACAAAGTACATTCAGCAAACTTGACCGTATCTTGTTGCCTGCCACACAGGGCTCTAGAGTCTTAGAGGTGATGCACTTATCCCGTTATTTGTCTCATCATGCCCCTGTATGCTGGGTGATTGACTGGGGAGGGGTGCCCAATCACCTTATACCTGGAGGTTCCCTTCAGACCTGTTGCAGGACGCTTCGGGCAGGGATACGCTAGCATCTTACCTATGGAATGGGTGCAGAATACAGATTGAGCTAATACAGAAGAAGGAAGACTCGGTGCTCATTCAACAGCACCCCCCAGATGATGTGGAGGACCACGGGGGGGAAGTGCCTGCTATCTGGCAGGTGGTGACTGTACGGCAGCTGCTATGGAGGAGGACAGACTTGAGTGGCTCCGGGCCTAGATACTGCACCAAGAGATTGCCCACCATCACATTCTTCATCTTAAGTCCTCTCAGGGGTGGGAGGTTTACACGCAGAAAGATATTGTGGACGTCCTTAAGACCCACCTGGAACAAATATATCGTAATCCGCAGCTGCCTGACCCAGAGTGAGTTGCTTGCTTTTCAACTGCTCTACTGATCTCGTGACTGGACGATGTTGCAGCCCAAGAATTGGACATGGCACTGGCGGAAATCTGGACAGAGCTTGCACTTCCTGCCCAAGGGGAAGGCCCCGGGTAGTGATAGCTCCTCTTCCGAATGTCACCAGCCCTACATCCCCATACTCACACAGTGACTGCTGGAGGTGTACCAGGAGGCAAGGGGCACTGCAAGACTGTCTCCATCCATGCGGGACAGCTGCATTCCAATGGTACTGAAACCTGGCTCTGATGCATCAGACCCATCGGCCTATGATCCTCTTATGATGATTAATACAGACACGAAGTTGCTTTGTAAGGTGCTACCCCTTCGATTGGATCCATGATGACCAATGTAGTTTTGTACCTGGGCGAGGTACCACAATGAATTTAGAGCGGCTGATGCATGTCCTGCATGAGGAGGAGGGTGGATTTGAGGAATTAACCGTTGTCTCCATCGACAGAGCCAAAGCATTTGACATGGTTGATTGGCATTATCTCATGATGGTGTTGAAGGAAATGGTTTTTGGTCTAAATTTCTGAGCCTGGGTGTGCTTGCTATACAGTGTTCCAACGGAGAAGGTAAAAGTTAGCCGATTGTTTCCGAGCCTATGGAGGGTAGCGGCACCCGCTAGGATTGCCCATTGTTCCCCTTTCTTTTTGCTATGGCACTGGAACCTCTGGCCATCCAGATTCGTCAAGCCATGACAAACCTTGGCATCAAAATGGGCGGTTACTCATCAGGTGTCCCTTTATGTGAGTGACACCCTTTTTTTATCACTCAGCCCTTCGGAGATCCCTCCCTCTAATACTGCACCACCTGAATGTCTTTTGGGAACTGTCGGGTCTTAAAATTAATCACAAAAAAATCACTGGTGTTCTCCCTGGGCTCTTTAGCTCCCCACGCACCAACCGCCCTCCAGAAATCGCCTCTGCGCTGGGAGACAGATCAGTTCCACTACCAAGGGTTCATGGTCGCACACAGACACAACAAAAAGCACATACAGTATAACATTGGAAGGATTGCTGAAGGCCTGTGATCATCCGTTCACTTTTGGAACACCCTCCCCCATCCCTTATGGGCCAGGTGGTGATTGCTGAGATGGTGTTTTTACCACGTTGCCTCTATTCTATGCAGCACTCATTCATCATCCTTTCCCGCGCGGTCTTCAGGATACTACACTCCCTCCTTACTACAGTGATATGAGCTGGAGGCCTCAGTAGAGTAGCACAGGACTTCCTGTTTTGGTCCTTGGTGGAGGGGTCTAGCAGGCCCCAATCTGGACTTATATTATTGGCCGCTCACATTTATCATGTGGCGCAGTGGCTCACTGATGGGGTAACTGGGAGAAATTGCTCATAGACTACGGGTCATCCAGCTGTTGATGTCGAAAGGGGTTGGGCGTGGCCCAAGTGCCATACCTTGTCAGACACATGGCCTCTTTGTGGGAGAGAACTGTCAGGGTGGTACAGGGGAGGGCCCCTTTCGCCAGGGAACTTACCTTCTGAGACCTACCAGCATTCCGAGTTCTTGCGACACGGTGGACGTGACTGCTTGGAGGGGGGTGGTTGCAAGGCCCTGGGAGACTTGTACCCCAATGAAGAGTGGGGTGGCACAAGGTCGTTATGGAGTGGAGCCTGGGCAATTCCTCCTCTATGCTAGTACATTAGCTGCGGCTCCAGCCACTTCGCTCATTTTCCTGGCTCTGTGGAGTTTGGGGGCTGCCATCTGGTCTCCCATTTTTAAAGAGCCATGACAGCTGATGGTAGGTGCATTCCTTACCCTGCCGGGCGGCTTGAAAACACTGACTTGGGGACCCCACTAGAGGATGCACAATTACCCATTTTAATTGCCTGCATCGCACGTTCGTAACGCAGGTACTTCTACACAAAATGAACCCCAGTAAGTCCTGTAGCTGCCCCAGATGCCAGGCTCCACTGATGTATTTTTTTCATTTGACATGGAACTGCAAAGTGTTGCATACATTGTGGATGACGGTTATGGCGCGAGTGGCTAAAGTGTTGAGAACACTGATTGTGGCGGACCCAGTTGTTTGCCAGTTGGGCGGTATCGGATGGTGGAAGGGCCAGAAAATAGAGTTTACGTTTTTACACTTGCTGTTGCGCCTGGCAAAGCGATGAGTTGCAATTACCTGGACAGGTCAGATTGGCCCTGGTGTTGAGCGATGGGAGATGGATGTGGCTAAATGGGCAGTAGCTGAGGTGGTTTGTGCCTAAAAAAATGTAGAAATGATGAAAGGACAAAGGAAGACTTGGGGGTCTAGGCGGAGCTACCTGCAAGATTTGTGGACCCAGTGGGCTCTCAGGTGTTCTCCTCCACCGAGGATGTCATCCCACTGACAATGATGGATGACGACCCCCTCCAAGGTGAGAGGGGGTTAATTTGGGTGTATCATCATATGATGTGTTCATGTATGGCACAAACTGTATCTTTGCAGATCTTTGTCAAAAGGTTACAGATGGCTATTGTTGATGTTTTTATTGTTATTGTTCTATTGAAACCAATAAAAAGGTCTTAAAAATAGTAAAGTCTAAACCCTTGCTGTTCCTTGAAACTACTCTTAGTACTGTACTGAAACAATAAGTTAAAAGCTAGAAGGCTACACTTGAAAGAAGTGACAAAGAAGAAACACAGACTCAAAAACATGAATTTATGACATTGAATAGAATTATGTTAAATTGGAAAAGGAGAGTTTTGGAAAATGGACAAGAAAGGGAGATAGAAAACAAAAGACAACGAAAGATAAGGAGGAACAGTAAGCACAAGAAGAGAACAAACAAAACAAAAAGTTGGGGTTGGTGAGGTCACAAGATGAAAACGACATGCCTGCACTCCAAACTTCTCAGCATAATAAACCCACACTGATGCCAGTGTGGGATTTATTGAAAAATGCTTCCAGGGAGCATCTTAGAGATGTCCCCCCTGTATGTTAGCCAAACTGCTAATGAAGGACTGACCAGTCTGTGCCAGCCTGCCACTTGTGGCCAGAAACAAAGCCTGTCCTGCGTGGCGTGGAGGTGCTTCACACCTCCCTCCCCGGAACTGTAACACCTGGCTGTGAGCCTCAAAGGCCCAAGCCTTGTGTTACAGTGCCCCAGGGCAATCCAGCTAGTGGAGTTGCCTGGCACCCGGACATAGCCCCACAATTGGTGGCAAGTCTGGTGGGAAAATTAGGGAAAACAGGGAGGAATGACCACCCCAGCTAGGACCACCCCTAAGGTGTCCAGAGCTGAGGTGACCCCCTCCCTGCAGAAACCTCCATCTTAGTTTGGAGGACAGGGACCAATAGGGTTAGGTTTGTGTCCCCCTCCCCAAAGGGAGCGGACCCAAGAAGGGTGTAGCCACCCTCAGGGACAGTAGCCATTGGCTACTGCCCTCTGACCTTTGTAATGCCCCTTAATCCAGGATTTAAGGGCCCCCATGAACCCAGATTGTCAGATTCCTGGCGACCTCACAAGAAGAAAGAAGGACTGCTAAGCTAAAACACCAGCAGAGAGGAAGGAAGACGAAAACTGACTTGGCCCCAGCCCTACCGGCCTGTCTCCTGCTTCAGAGAACCTGCAAAAGAAGGTGGCGTGTCCTGTGGGTCCAGCGACCTCTGCCAAGTTTCCAGATGATTGCCTGCATCACAGAGGACCAAGAACTCCCCTGGACAGCGCCCCTGTCCAGAAAGAAACTCCATCTAAGGACTCCAGAGCCTCCTCGGCACCACTCCGCACCCGACGCCTACGACCCGTGTCCAGGTGGCCCAACCGACTAGAGAGGATCCTCAGGCGATTCCAAGCAAGTGCCAACCTTGGGCTGACCTCTCCTGTCCCCCACAACGACGACTGCAGTGTGAATCCAGAAGACACTACTGACGCTAAAGGTACGGACGAAGATACCTGTTGCCTAAAGGTCCACTACACCTGCAGCCCCCTGGCTTTGGGGAACTCGACCTCCAGTGCAGCAACGTTCAGCAGGCAGCCGTCTTACTTGTCCAGCCTGTGGTTTTCTGAAACCGACCCCCTAGACCCAGCCTGCAGCATCTAAGTCATCCCCAGGGTCTCCTCATTGGAAAGCATTGGGAGCTCGACGCTCTGTTTGCACCCTGCACCTGGCCTCCCCTGTGCCGCTGAGGGTGTGTGTTTGGTGCCTACTTGTGCCCCCCCCGGTGCGCCTCTAAACGCCCCAGGTCTGCCCTCCGAAGATGCACGTATTTACCTGCCAGCAGATCTGAAACCAAATGCTCCCAGTCTCCTTAGGAGCCCATGTTAAATTTGCCTCAACTTTGACCTCTGCACCTGGCCGGCCGTGTGTTGCTGGTGGTGGATGTTTGATGGTTAACTTGAACCCCAACCTGTGAACTTCCTAACCCCCGGAGACTGGAACTGTAAGTCAAGTACTTACCTGTAAATCGTACTAACTTTTCTTCCCCCCAGGAACTGTTTCTGAAAATTGCAGTGTCAACTTTTAAAACAGATTGTTGCCATTTATTCTTAAACTGAATAACTTACCAATTCCAAACAAAGTAATATTGATTCATATGTGAGATACATATTTATTGATGTACTTATCTGCAACTTGACTCTTGTGGTTCTAGAAATAAATTAACAAAATATATTTTTTCTATATAAAAACAATTGGTCTGGAGTTAAGTCATTGAGTGTGTGCTTCTTCTATTGTCTGTGTGTGTACAACAAATGCTTTGCACTACCCTCTGATAAGCCTAACTGCTCGACCACATTACCACAAAAGAGAGCATTAGTATTATATACTTTAGCCTCTGTTAGTCCTCTGTCTGAACCCCTGGACTCTGTGCACACTATGGTGGTCATTATGAACATGGTGGGAAACACCTCACCGCCGGCGGTGGCGGTAACTACCGCCAACAGTCTGGCGGTCCTGACCACCAAATAATGAACCACATGGGAAACATCCAGCGTGAAATCCACACACCGCCAGCATAGGAGTGTCGACAGAGACGGAAGAGGCCGCCCACAGGCCGACGGAAAGGCCCCACCCACCCAACAAATAATGAAGCACAAGACCGCCGTCAGTTCCGGGGCAAAAACAAACCAAATAAATAGCAGACATGGAGATAGAGTTGCAAATAATGCCAGTCCTACTCCTTGCAATGTACCTCCACGACCGTGACCGCCCACGAAGACGATGACGGTAAGTACCGCAACCTAGTAAAGACGGGAAGAAAGGGCATAGTTACACACCCACCCACCCTGCAACGCACTCCCAATCCCTCACACCATCACAAGCCATACACACCAGGACAAGCGATACTTACCTGACACAAGGCCAGTAAAATCTGGCCAAAGTACAAACATGTGCACACCACACCCACACAATGAACGATGAACCACGTCTCCAGATTGTGCCAACAGCAAAACTGGGCACACAATTTTTAATAAATGAAGAAAACTGTAATGTCCAAATAAGGCCATCGGCCAGTCCATGTGTAACAGGCTGAAGGGCCCAAATGGCCCGAACCTTACTCCCACATGTGCACATGGTACTCCACCATAAAGGGACATCAATGGGGCAGCCAGGCACCTCAGGGAACAGGGGCAGGGGGTGGTGGGGTGGGGACTTACGTCTGGGACGGGGGGCTTGGGCTTACGTGTGGGAGGTGGAGGGGGTTTGGATTTGCCCTTGGGAGGTGGGGGAGTGGGCTTAGACGGGGGTGGCAGATGGACCTAGGCCAGCACAGGGCTTCTTTCTCTCTGGGGAAGGGGCACAGGAATGGGAAGGGCAGACTGGGGCAGACTTTGACGTGGAAGGAGTGGGCAGGGCAAGGAGGTGGGCATGTTTAGGGACGAGACGGAGTTGGCCAGTGGGTTCAAACAGGTCAACACGAACAGGAAAAGGTTTTTAGGGGCAGTTGGGGTGGACATGGAGGAAGGTGTGGGAGTGGAGGTAGAGGGAGTGCTTGTAACTTGTGTAGGTGTGCTGGATGTGGATGCAGGTGCCTGTACATTATGCTGAGGTGTGGTGGATGTGTGTTGTCTGGGTGTCTGCAGGTCTGGTGAGTGTGCTGCATGTGACAGTCAATGTTGTTGTGGTGAGTGCAGGTTTGGTGTCTGGGGTGCATGACTGGATGTCTGATTTTGTGGTGTCTGCAAGAATGGGGCCTGCAACAGTGCTTGTGGGTGTGCATGTTGAGGTGACAGGCAGGGAGGCAGGAGAGGTGGACACACTGGGGGGGGTGGATGCTATTGTGTGTGCCATTATATGTTGGCTGTGTGTATCCTTGTGGTGGGAAGTGTGGTGCTTGTGTTTCTGTGTGCGCTTCTTGTGTGTTGAGGTGTGTGCATGGCTGTCTGAAATTGTGCTTGGGATAGGTGAAGGGAGTGGGGTGCTGGAAGGTGAAGAGGTGGTAGGAGGGGGAACGGAAAGACCAGGGACACTGGCTGCCGTCAAAGAGGAGGCCAGAGCCTGAAAAGATCTCTGTAGGTCAGACATGGCACTGTGAATGCCATCCAGGTAGGCATTGCATTGTTGCATCTGGGATGCTAGCCCCTGGATGGCATTCACAATGGTTGTCTGCCCTACAGAGATAGTCCTCAGGAGGTCAATAGCCTCCTCCACGAGCGCAGCAGGACTGACTGAGGCAGGAGATGAGGTGTCTGAGGTGAAGGAGACGCCCCCCCCCCTTCTGGGCGAGCGGGCACGGGCAACTGGGTGGGGAGCAACTGGGAGGACGGTGATGGTATAGGGGATGGCAGAAGGTGACACAGAATGGGTGGGCCCACTAGGGTTCACCACCACCACGGAGCTCCCATTGGAGGAGGTATCAGAGTTACTACCGCCAGTGGTAGTTGCCTCCCCCGTGGTACTCCCCTCGCCCTCCAACCCACTGGTCACCTTGGCGTCGGTCGACTCTGCCTCCTTGGTACCATGGGCTGCTGCACCCCCACTCGCCGGTGCCACTGCTCCCACGCCAGATGATGCTAATGTACACAAAGAACACAAGAGCACAGGGGTAGGGGAACAAAACATGAGAGAAATCTGTAAATACCTGAATGGATGTACATACTTGGCGCACACACACTTCCACCCAGCTACACACCTACACGCAGCACCTACAACAAATGTCATGACTATGCCCCTGACTAGTGGCCAATACCCCAGCATACAACTCATTTCCCACATGACACAAGGACCTGAGGAACTGCCCAAATCATCTCCATGCCCATGGGGGGCAGGACTGCTGGTAGACAACTGTCAGAGTTCCTGGCACCAGACAGCATACAAACAACAGCACCCCAGACATCCATCAAGGAGGCATGAAATGGGGTTGGTACTCACCCCCTTGTGGCTGCTGTGCAGCCTTGAAGCGCTGATCCAAATCTGGATATGCCACAGCCAGAATGCAGCACATTAGAGGGGTCAGGGTCTGACGGGCACCCCTTCCTCGTTGGGAGGCCTTCCCCAGTTGGGCCTCGCAGGTCTTCCTGGCCCAGTGCCGCAGGTCCTCCCACCACTTCCTGCAGTGCGTGCTCTGCTGGTTATAGACCCCCAGGGTCTGCACCTCCCTGGCGATGGCCTGCCAGAGTGCCCTCTTCTGATGGGCGCTGACCTGACACACAGAAAAGAAAAACAGAGTTCAGGATGTGTCCATATGATACAGCTGACTATACGTCCCCTATGGGATGGACACTTCACAAGATGATTTCACCAATTCACTCACAGTACTTGCCACACATTCTACGCCTGTGCAGTTTCATATCGACCACACATACATACTGCCATCCGCCACCATCACAAACATCCATGCAAGGCAACCGCCTACTCACCTGCTCCTCTGGTCGCCCATATAACTTGGCATACAGGGAAAGGACCCCGTCCACCAGTGTTTCCAGCTCCTCTGTGGTGAAGGCCGGGGCTCTTTCCCCTGTGACTCATGCCATTTGAGTAACCAGAGTCAGGACACAGCAGCATACTCAGTGGAGTACTTCCATGCATGGGATCCGGGAGTCAAGTGAAATCATGGTGACGAGATGGCGTACACTCCGCGGTGGTGTGCACCATCATCACCGGCGGCAATCATGATAGGCCCAGGTTTCCCATTAACAACCATGTTAACCAATGAATGGGTGCACGGCGGTGAACACCGCCTTACGCAATCAGAACAACCGCCAGCGGAATGAGGTCACTTCCACTCCTACATATCTGGATGGCAGGAGGCTGCCATTTTGCTAGCACCACATAAATATTTCATGGTCAAGGGCCCCATTCAGGCCCTAGAATCCCAGTCCTTAGTCGCATGCCCACATGAGTGTCTGTTCCTCACATCAGACCGGAGATATCACTGCATACATGTCCCTAATGTAGTACATCATACATCGCTTGTGTTTGTAAACTACATGTTGTGCAGCAGTTATTCTTACACAACATGTTTTGCATATGTATGTGTGTCCCTCATATGTGTTCTCTCCTCCCCATAGGTACAGACCCATGTGGCGAGGGAGGGCCCCATCTGTGTACAGACCTCTTGTTGATTTGGATACCATGGTGGAACGTTTCATCATTGTCACCTACAGACCCAATCGTACAGCAATCCATGACCTATGTGCTTTACTGGATCCTGTACTGAGACCGGCTAATCGGAATCAGCATGCCATTCATACTGAAGTGCAAATGCTCTCTGTACTCCATTTTTTGGCTACGGGCTCATTTCAGGTGACAGTGGGCATGGGAACAGGGTTCTCACAGCCAATGTTTAGCCTAATCCTGTCCAAATTCCTGGATGCATTTGTACAACACCTGCAGCCATATGTAAAGTTTCCCCAAAGTGCTGAACTTTCTGCCATCAAGTCTGACTTTTATGCCTTTGCTAACATTTCCCATGTGATAGGTGCCATCGATGGTACCAACATAGCCCTCATCCCCCCAAGAGTGAATGAACAGGTGTACAGGAACAGGAAGAACTTCCACTCAATGAACATACAATTGGTGTGTGCTGCTGACCAGTAAATTTCACATGTGAATGCCATGTTTCCAGGATCAATTCATGACTCCTTTGTCCTGAGGAACAGCAGTATGCCACACATGATGGACCAACTACAAGGGGACAGAGGATGGCTCATAGGTTTACTCCAGACAATGTTGTGTGTGGGGTACTATTCTTGCAATAAAGGTCTGATTATGGAATTGATTGGCACATGCATTCATAATTACAATTGATTCTACATTATGACAGGGGACATATAAATTGGTGTAAAGGTGTTTTATTATGTGTCACAAATGCACTGGTGTGCAGTACAGTGATTGGGAGTGGGCTAATGGTGGATGTCCATACTAGGTACATGGGTTCAGCAATTGGTGGCAGTGGGTATAGGTCCATATGTCCCTTGCAAGTTGTTAAGTTACTATTGGCGGGTGAGTATGGTAGGACAGTGGCACACTTGGGAGACAGTCCATGTCAGAGTCACTTCTTAGTGGGGGCCTTGGTCTTGGCAGGTGTTCCTGTGCCATATCTGGGTCTGAGGGCCCATTTGAGGGTCTGGTGCAGGGCTGCACGGGTAGGGGTGCTGGTCTCTTGTGTCTCCTCTGCCAGTGCCACTAGTCCAGTTTCTGCTGCTGATGTTGAGGGCTGGTCTGTGTCCTGGGCAGTGGTAGGGGCTTCCTGGTTTGTGGGAGTCTCAGGCTGGGTTAGGTAGTGGTGCTGCAGCACCCCTGCAATGGTGGCCATGGTGGCATTAAGTTGTTTCCATAGCTCCATGGTCTCTTAATGTTGAGCTATCTGCAGCCTTTGCCTCTGTTCCAGGGTGGCCAGGATCTGGCCCATCCTGTCTTGTGTATGGTGGTATGCTCCCAGGACCTTTGAGATCACCTCCTGGGCTGCAGTATCCATCCTTTGGCCTCCCCCCTAGGCCACTGATACCCTCCCACTGGGCCTAGCCCCCTGTGCCTGTGTCGCCTGTACAGGTATGGCAGCCCCACTTGCACTGGAGCCATCATCATCCTGCCTGTTAGTAGGTGGTGACTCTGGCCTCTGTACTTGTGGTCCACCAGTCTGTGACCTGGAGACACTGGTGAGCGGTCATCTGAGCTGATGTTGGTGGCTGGGTAATAGGGGTGTCAGTGGTGTCCTGGGGGGCTGCTGGAGGGTGACAGTCCAGGACTGTGTAACAGTCCAGGGTTTTCCTCATTGTCCACACTTCCCTCTCCAGTGTCCTGAGTGGGGTCTCTGTCTCCATGTGGGGTGCTGGCACTCCTTGGCCTTTCCGTCAGGGTGGCATGGGTGGTGGTGCCTGTGGGGGGGAATGGACATGTGTGTTTCATGTAATTATTCGAATGAGGATGCACAGCTCTGCCCTATTTTGTGCTGTGTGTTCCCCTGTTGGGCCATGCAGGGAACAATTGTGGGGTTGCCATTACATTTTACATGGGATGTGGAGGTGCATTGTGGGTGCTGTAGTGCCATTGTGATTCCTTGCAGGGGTAGGTGGCTGTGCACCGGGGGAGGGATGTGGGCCTGTTGGTGGGTTTGTGGGCATGCAGGGTGACTGGATGTAGTGATTGTGGCCTGGGTGGGATGTGGTCCTGGTGGTAGTTGGAGGGGTGGGGTAGTACATGCATTACAGGTGTGATGGATATGAAGTATTTGTAGGTGACTTACCCGAGTCCATTCCTCCAGTGAGTCCAGTGAGGCCCTCCGGGTGCAGGATAGCCAGTACCTTCTCCTCCCAGTCGGTGTTGTTGGGGGGTGTAGGTGGGGGTCCTCCCCCAGTCTTTTGGACTGTGATGTGGTGCCTGGATGCCATCGACCTCATCTTCCCGCGCAGGTCGTTCCATCTCTTGCGGATGTCATCCCTCGTGCGTGGGTGGTTTCCAACTGCGTTGACCTTGTTTACTATTGTCTGCCATAACTCCATCTTCCTGACGATGGGTGTGTGCTGAACCTGTGCCCCGAAGATTTGTGGCTCGACCTTCAGTATTTCGTCCACCATTGTCCTTAGCTCCCTATCTGTGAAGTGGCGGTGCTTAGGGGGTGCCATGGTGTGTGTTGTGGGTGGTGTGTTGTAGGATTTTTGGTGTGGGTGCTGTTGTGTGGTTGGGTGTGTGTCTTGTGTGATGTAGAGTTCAGTGTATGCGTGTTGTTTTGTCAATCTCAGCTGTCCTATTGGTGTTGCAAAGGATTGTGGGGTGTGTATGTGAGTGTTTTATAGTGTCATGGATGTGTGTCAGGTGTGTGGGTTTCAAACTTGCCAATGTGTGCATTTCTTGCTGTTGGGTCCACTTGCTGGACGTGTCGGTCCGTACCGCCAATGGTCGTTCGGCATCCACTATCCGCCGCAGTGATTTGTGTATCATTATTTGGAGGGCGGGGGATTTGTGTGCTTGGCGGTGGCGAGGTTGGGTGTGCTGCCTTTCCGCCATCAAGGGCCCTGGCGGTGGCTGGAAGTAGCAGAATTGTTGGAGGTTTCTGTTTTTGGCATCATTATATGACATCATTATGTTCGCCGCCAATGGCGGTCTTCTGTTCACAGTCGCCACGGCGGTCGGTGATGTTTCCCGCCATGTTCATTATGAGGACCTATATCTCTTTTTGATATAGTATATAAAGAGCCCGCTTCCTACAGTCATCAATCTATGTGCTCTTTGAATTTTCATAGAAGCTAGTGATGGTAATTCTTACACCTTAGGTATGAAGGTTTGAAAAACCTGAATAGAATCATTCCCCTTTGATTCACCTGGCAGGCCATAAATTCTGAGATTATTCCCCCTGTTGCGATTTTTCAAATCCTCTGTTTGTTTTTGAAGAAGAGATATTTGTGACTGCATTTTGTTGATCTTTGCACTAGAGTCCTCTAAGTCCCTCACCCGTTATTCAATATCAATCATTCTTTTTTCAAGTGAGTACATTTGTCATCCAGTGTTTGTAATTTCTCATTAGTTTCTTCAATATATAGTTACAAAGCTCTGATCTCTTCTGATAGTAATTCCATTGATATGGAGGAATGTGTTTTTACTGGTGAAGAAGGATAATTTTTAGGCCACTTATGTGTAGAGCCGCCAGGCTTTAGGGTCACTTTAGGTATAAAGTAGATGGACGTGTTTGCTGCTGGAACCAATTTTGGTATCAAGGATGGGGCATTTCCATTTTGCTTGACAGTATAAGGTTATTCCATAGTTTCAGGAGAAGATCCTTCTAAATTCAAAGCATTTCCAGAAGATTGAGAATAACAAGTAATGTTGGTATAATTTTTCTCATGCAGAAACCTGGCTGGTGAAATATTGGTAAACATCTCAGAATTAGAGGAACTACTGGCTGCTAATGACAAACGATATCACAACTCGAACTATAGTAAGTTAATGTAGCATTTAGAAACGTGTTGGTTTTAACTGCTTTCCTTGGGCCTATGCCATCCACATGGATAAAGGTATTTATCAGTAAACACAAATGAAAGAGTATAATCCCTATACGATGAAAGGATCGTTGAAACAATAGCAGACAATGAAAAGAGCATTTGGCATTTTTAATTCTCTAAACTTGATGCTCCAACAGCTTATTAAAAAGTAAAGCTCAAAAATTATTTTTTTGTGGGACATTTTACTTACGTACACATAAATAAAATGCCATATTACCTGTCAGTAAGCAAAAGATCGTAACAAATGTGAGGTGCAGCCTCTTTCAAAAAGCAACAGCACACTCAAGAAGCTGACAATAAAACTACAAAATTACACACCCTTCTTCTCTATTTGGTTTTTCAATATAAACCCATTGCAATTTGCATTTCAATTGAAGCTAGACAAGTGGCTTCCACTGTTGGAGATTTATGGCCTGCCTGTGACCTTTAATATATAGCTTGATAAAGTTACCATATTTTCTCTCTGGCTGTAATGCCTTTTAATTAATCTAAGCAGTGTTGGAGCTTTTAAAGTGGATCTCACAAGTAAACAAATATAGTCAGCAAGATCTCCATGCATGATGGCCTCAAGCTGAGGAGGCAACTGGTTGCTTTATGCAAAAATGCCTTTCTGTACCAACAGCACTGAAAAACATTTTCAGTTTCTGAATGAGAGAAAGGGCTGACTCACACCTTGTTATCTTGTAATTTTGTTATGTACAAAATAAATAAACTGCTGTCATTGTCAAATCATTCCAAGCCATCATTGAGCTGAATAAGCAGGCGACACGCTTCTCGGCGTCAAGACACACCCCATCTAACTATCCTTTCTCTCACATTCCTTTCTCATAATTTCCTCTCACGTGGCTTATAGCTTAACATTCTCGTAAACGCTCTCTCAAAGATTCAACTCTCTGTTCCAGACACTTTTTTTTAGGAGCGAGCGCAAAGCACTCCGTCCCATGTTGTAATCTCTCTTTGGGCTTCTAACCACGCCCGGCACGTCAGTCACTTTCATTGGTTTGTGGGCTTGCCTTTTAAAATCCGCTTACTTTCATTAGTGAAAGGCATGCATACACCATGCCTTTTCAGGTGTTTAGCCCTCCTCGAGCGCACTGACCAACTATTGAAAACATATGAGGCTCGATGTTTTCCGTCCGGTTTCTGGACTACTTTTTCTCTCTATTTAGCAGCGCGATCTCTCTGGGCAGTAGTCGAGCGCTTTGCATGACATCGACCCTATTACATAGGTAATTGCACTTTGCCAGACACATAGATAATTGCACTTTATCCGGTAGGTTTAACTGCGAGTGAACTTTTATTTCCCGTTGTGTGTCTGCGTTGCGCTGATGACGGCCGTCAGCTCACTTATGTGAAGCTTTTACTTTTCAGTGTATATTGCAAGAAAAGTTTGGTTAGTTATGTGAAACTGTTTTACTTTTCATTTTCAATTTATGTGGCAAGAAAAGCAGAGTTAGGAGTTTACAATGCTAATAGCTCTAACCCGAGCAAACGCGAGACCCATTGCATTGCAAATGCTTGTTTTACCAATCCATTCTGATTAATATGCACTATTATACCCTCCTCTCTCACTGAAATGCTCCTCTCACATGTACGCACAGATAGATAGGCCGAGATATATGGTGGCCCAGCGCCATTCCAAAGCCACATTAGCGTCATTTTTTAATATGCTAATGTGACGTTGGAAGGGCAAAAACGCCACGCCATATTTACAAATACGTGCAGCGAAAAACGTATTTGCATGTAGGAACCAGACCAGCAAGTCTGTTTTTTAGTTCCTTCTAGAATACACTGCAATGGACACTACCTAGGGATGCTGAACAATGTGCATATTGCATGTCAAAGCAAATAAGACACCTGCTGCTAATACTTTTTAGAGATTATAAGTGTGTGGTATCAATAATCTTGGAAAATTGAAGCAAATTGCCCTTGACTATCCCATTTTTTAGCCCCATGTCTGAAATCTTTGAATGATAATCAGGAGATAAGGTCATTTTAGACTATGACAGAATTTTCTTTCTATAGTCTGATGCCAAAAAATTACATTTTAAGGCTTATTTTTGTAAGGTTTGTGGTAACATAACTAAATATTTGTGCACATGATTGTTGATGTCATATATAAAAACCTGTTTTTTGTCTATAAAACTGTGAAAATTATACACTAAAGATTTAAATTCTAATGATCATCGGTCCACACACTCAAGAGATTGATAAACTGAAGTTTGAGCAGGTGAAACAGAAGTATTGGTGTTGCCTACATGGTCTTATTGTCAACTGATGCTAAAATCTTGTGCTGTGGAACAAGCTGCCTTTGTGTTTTCAATTGCTGAACCAGTTTAGCACGTGTCCAAAAACACAATCTGTAATGATGTAGTCTATTCTTATTAAATAAATATTGTTCCAAATCCTTCACTTCCTTTATATTCCTTCACTCCAGCTGTGGTACATTAGTTAATTGTACTTGACAGAGCCATATGGTCACATAGTTAACACATTTCACCATGGCATATTGTGCCTTGGGCTTTTATAGGGCAGACATGAGGACTAGATTATATATATATATATGTGTGTGTGTGTGTGTGTAAAGGTCTTATACAGTCTGATGTTATGTGCACTGTGGTAAGACCTGAGGACAACTGAACATGACACGAATTTCCATCCCACTCTTTGCCTCTTTGTGTAACGTCAGAGTATATGAGACTGAGACCATGGGATTTATTATGATGACATGAGTAAGAGGTGATGAAACAATTCCTTATGTTAATTTATGTAGGTCTTCCCATTCATAATTAACTCAATAAATTGAATTGGAGAGAACATGCCAAGATCAGTGCAGCGGTGCATACGATCATAGGAGTAAGGATGGAAGGACCTGATGTTACAGAGTTAGTTGATCTACAAACTTATCACATAGATCCTACCAAGACAAACACAAATTCAGTACTATTATATCAGATCTACAAAAACATAAAAAAATCTATGATGCTTGAGGCATATTTTAAAAAGACAAAGAGGGTAATTACAACATTGGCGGTAAAAGCCGCTTACCGCCGTGCAGAAGACCGCCAACACACCGCCGCGGCAGCGGAAATCCGCCATAGCTATTATGACCCACAGCACGGAATCTGCCAAAATTCAGACACCCACACAAGTCCGCCACACCAAAGGTCAGTGATAAACTGGCGAAAACAAAACCTCCACCGTCACGCCAACAGAAATACGCCCACACTATCATGACCCACGAATCCACGTGGCGGTCTTTCAACCGCGGTATTCCATTGGCGGTACACACCGCCGCACTCAAAATACACACACATATACAAAACACTACCACATTGGACAATTCGAAATACACACACCTGATACACATACACACACCACTCCCACACACCCATTACAATATAAAACACACACCCACATCACCCAGAAACCCCTACGACAACAATTACTGAGAGAAGGCCAGAGAGAGACACCACCATCAACAATACTAACATCCACAAGCACACAACACCATCACCCACATAACTTCTACGCACCTCACACTACACACCACTACATATCAGCACACTTATCACCCCACACACCACCCCACACATCACCTACACCACCCCATGGCACAGCAAAGACACCCCAGGTTCTCGGAGGAGGAGCTCAGGGTCATGGTGGAGGAAATCGTCCGGGTAGAGCCACAGCTATTCGGAGCACAGGTTCAGCACACCTCCATAGCTAGGAAGATGGAGCTATGGCGAAGAATAGTGGACAGGTTCAACGCAGTGGGGCAGCACCCAAGAAATCGGGAGGACATCAGGAAGAGGTGGAACAACCTATAGGGGAAGGTGCATTCTGTGGTCTCAAGACACCACCTGGTGGCTCAGCGGACTGGCGGCAGACCCCCTCCTCCTCCCCCACAACTAACGACATGGGAGGAGCAGGTCTTGGCGATTCTGCATCCTGAGGGCCTCGCAGGAGTAGGTGGAGGAATGGACTCTGGTAAGTCAAATCTTAACTATTACATCCCCCACCCTACCTGCATGCCAGCACATACCCCCACCCTCACCCCCATCACTCTAACTCTTCACAAATGTCCCAACATCACAAACCACACATCCTAACACCAAGCCCTGCATGCAACAACAAAGCATGGACACCCATCACTAAAGCATGCCCACTGCACATACCCATACACATACCCATACACCCCCCTAAACCACCATCACACAAGGTCCCACACAGGAATGCAAGCACTGGGGTACACGGTCACCCACCCATTGCACACCATGCCACACACAGATGTAATAAACATCCTTTTATACCCCTGCAGGACCCCTACCCAACGTCACCGGACAGGAGGGTCCACACATGTCCACACCACCAACAGAAGAAGCCCACAGTGATGACAGCACCTCTGTCCAACTGGATCTAGATGACCAGCACGGCCCATCGGGGACCTCGGGACAGTCGGTTCCCCTCACCCAGTCACAGGCCACCACAGACCTTCCCCCCTCTGGAAACACCAGCACAGCACCCACCCAGCGGGCCCATACCTCCGTCCCCAGGACACGTCAATCAGCAGTGTGTCCACCACTACAGGGAACCCAGGATAACCCACCACCCCAACAACAACAGGGACCTGGGGGCAGTGGTAGTGGGCACACGGTCCAGGGGACGGAGGCCCAGGAACACAGGGGAACTGGGAGGGCTGCTGTGCGACAGGGGGCGGACAGGCCCAGGGAACCCACTCTCCACAAGGCCCTCATGGAGCCTACCACCACTCCCAGGAGACGATGGCAACGGTACTGGCCAAGTTTCAGGAGACCCAGTGCCTGCAGGAGGAACAGTATTCGGGCTTCAGGGAGGAACTCAGAGCCATTAATTCCACCCTGGGCACCATCATAGGGGTGCTGAAGGAAGTACTCAACACCAGGAGGGACACTGTGGCACTATAAGGGGGCCCTGACACTAGCATGGACGATGAGCTGCCCACCACCTCCACTGGCGCTAGTGGATAGGAGGCACCGCCACAGGACCACCACACCAGCACCCCACCCCCTGCAGAGGGAGAACCACCTCGCAAACGGTCCCTGAGATCCAGGACAAAGACACAGAACGATGCCAAGACCCCCACCAAGAAATGAGACCACTCTGATTTGTCATCCTACTGTCCCACTTTATCACCCTGTCCATCCTTAAACTGCTCCAGCTCCACTTCCTATGCCCATTAGAGCAATGCACCTGTGTGACTAATAGACTGGACTCTGCCGTGGACATTCCTCCACCATCAACCCTCACCATTTTGCTATCCCCTCCAATATTGAGCACTTAAATAAACACCCTTAAAGCACAAAACAATCTGGAGTCAGTCCGTGATTTCGGAATACTGTATTAGCAGTCACTGTGGCAAAAAGCTCTTTCATTTGTAATGTCAACATACCTATGTCACACAGCTCTAGTCCATGAGGAATCAAAGCAGATGTCACACCGTGGGACCCACATCTGTGAAATCGTAAGGGAAATTGACAACTCAGTGACCATAAACTGGGTGAAAACGACAGACAGTAGAGAGGTAGTAGTGTTTAAGTACATGTAGTAGGCAGGTTTGTATACTTACCTGTGTTTCACTGGAAATATTGCTGGATCACTGAGTCCCTGTTGTCCATGTCTTCTTCTTCTGCTTCCTCGTCTTCACTGTGCACAGGCTCCACAGCTGCAACAACACCGCCATCTGGACCCTCCTCCTGCAGAAAAGGCACCTGTCGTCGCAAAGCCAAGTTGTGAAGCATACAGCAGGCCACAATGATCTGGCACACCTTCTTTGGTGAGTAGAATAGGGATCCACCTGTCATATGGAGGCACCTGAACCTGGCCTTCAGGAGGCCGAAGGTCCTCTCGATCACCCTCCTAGTTCGCCCATGGGCCTCATTGTAGCGTTCCTCTGCCCTTGTCCTGGGATTCCTCACTGGGGTCAGTAGACACACACTAACCTGTAGGGTTATCCCCAGACACACAAAACCATTCCTACTGACTTGCTTCCAGGTGCTCACCTGATAGCCACACACAGTGCCTCTGGAGTTGACCCATCACATAAGGGATGCTGCTATTCCGCAGGATGTAGGCGTCATGCACTGAGCCAGGGAACTTGGCATTCACATGGGAGATGTACTGGTCTGCCAAACATACCATCTGTACATTCATCGAATGATAACTCTTCTGGTTTCTGTACACCTGTTCACTCCTGTGGGGGGGGTACCAAAGCCACATGTGTCCCATCAATGGCACCTATGATGTTGGGGATATGTCCCAGGGCAAAGACATCACCTTTCACTGTAGGCAAATCCTCCACGTGAGGGAAAACGATGTAGCTCCGCATGTGTTTCAGCAGGGCAGACAACACTCTGGACAACACGTTGGAAAACATACGGTGGGACATCCCTGATGCTATGGCCACTGTTGTTTGAAATGACCCACTTGCTAGGAAATGGAGCACTGACAGCCCCTGAACTTGAGGGGGGATTCCTGTGGGATGGCGGATAGCTGACATCAGGTCTGGCTCCAACTGGGTACACAGTTCCTGGATTGTGGCACGGTCAAGCCTGTATGTGATGATCACATGTCTTTCCTCCATTGTCGACAGGTCCACCAACGGTCGGTACACCGGAAGATGCCGCCATCTCCTCACATGTCCCAGCGGACGGTGCCGATGAAGGACAACAGTGAGCACAGAGTCAAACAACTCAGAAGTACGTAAACACAGCTTACACAGAACACCAATCATAATCTAAAAAGTGGCCTGTATGTGTGCTGAGTCTAGGCCTAGGTATGTGTGACGCAGTTGAAAATGAAGCCATGTGGTCCCCTGAAATGGTGGCTGCCTGACCTCTAAAGTGGGACAATGGGATGCGAGGTAACTGCGCTGGCGTTGTACACCGTCGCGGTAGGCGGTCGAAGCCCGCCTGCGCAATGCTGCATTGGTTAACATTGGACCCTAAGGGTCCCAGGAGCCAATGACGATGTACGCCGGCAGTGACGGTACGCACCGCCGTGGACGTGACTGCCATTTTCTATCTGTTCAATCACTCAATACCTGATCTTCGACAGGAGAGGACCTACACTGCAAGTGCTGCTGTGACCTCGGTCTGGAAGAGACAATGGCTCGAGTGTCTGGGGAAAGGGCCCCTGCCTTCACATCGGAGGAGTTGGAGAAACTAGTGGATGGGGTCCTCCCCCAGTACACGCTACTCTACGATCCTCCAGACAAACAGGTAAGTACACTGGGAGCATGCTGTATGGGCTACGCCTGTGTGGAGAGGTGTGGATGTAAGAAGGAAGGGGGGAGAGTGCGCCGTGCATGAATCGACGGTGAGTGCATGTGCCACATGGCAAGGGTAGGGATGGGGGCCAATGACTGTGACGGTGCAGTTGCTAATAAGTTTCTCTTCCCCCTGTACAAATCATGTAGGTCAGCGCCCAGCAGAAAAAATATATTTGGCGTGCCATCACCAAGGACGTTCGGACCCTGGGGTCTACCACAGACGGAGCACCTACTGCCGGAAAAGATGGGAGGACATTCGCCGCTGGAGCAAGAAGACGGCCGAGGCTCAGCTGGGGATGGCCTCCCAACGTGGAAGGGGTGCCCGTTGCACCAGGACCCCCCTGATGTTCAGGATCCTGGCGTGGCGTACCCGGAGTTGGATGGGCACTTGAGGGCATCACAGTAGCCACAAGGGGGTGAGTACACTCTCATTCTGCTGATTTTGCGCGCAGTGGAGGTGTCTGGGTGGGGGAGGTGGGCTGTGGGTTTCCCTAGGCCAGGGCGAGTTCCGTAGGCAAGGTCCTTCCGTAAAGGCAGGCCATGTGGCACCCCACTGCACCTCTGTAGCGTGCCAAGTACACCTAGTCATGCTCCTGTGTCATCCATGTGTGCAGATGTCGTCCATAGCCTAGTAGGCCATTTCCCAGGAATTGAACAGTGGAGCCCAAGAGCGCGGCGTAGTGCAGGTGGCTTGTGTGTCTGTCGTGTCCACCAACAGTAGCGGTAATGCATGCACTGAACATGTCTTTCTTTTGTCGTCCCCTCCCTTTTTGTGGTCTCCCTGTTTCTGTGTGCATTAGCATAATCAGGCAGAGGAGCAGTGGCACCGGAGCACGAGGGGCTGCATCCCACATGGCCATGGAGGGCCACACTACGGAATCAGACTTCACCAGTGGGACGGAGGGCGAGGGGAGCTCCACGGCGGGGACAGGAGCGGAGACCAGCGACATGAACTCGTCCTCTAATGGGAGCTCCCTTGTGGTGGCGACAACATCTGTGCATCCCCCATCTACAGGCACAGCCGCCACCCCCCCCTTCCAGCACCACCCTCCCAGCAGCTTCTCAGTCTTTGCCCCATGCCCGCTCACCCGAGAAGGTGGGCATCACCTTCGCCCCAGGCACCTCAGGCCCTGCCCCTGTCACCCCTGCTGCCCTCAGTGAGGAGGCCATTGACCTCCTCAGGTCCCTCACTGTTGAGCAGTCTACCATTTTGAATGCCATCCAGGGTGTAGAAAGGCAGTTGCGACAAACAAATGCATTCCTGGAGGGCATTCCTTCTGGTCAGGTGGCCCTTCAGCGAGCTTTTCAGACTCTGGCCTCAGCACTGATGGCAGCCATTGTTCCTGTGTCTAGCCTCCCCCCTCCAACTTCCTCCACCCAGACCCAATCCCCTGTACCCCAGCCTCTCCCAAGCACACCTCTAGACCAGCATGCACACACATCAACACACAAGGGAAGCTCAGGCAAACATAAGCATCACACATCCCACAGGCACTCACGCAAGCATCACACACATGCAGACACACCAACATCCACAGCCTCCACTGTGTCCCCCTCCTCCTCGTCTCCCTCCTCCCTCCCAGTCTCGTCTACACTAACACCTGCATGATCTACCTCTACAGCCACTACTACCATCACCAGCACACCCACCACCACACCCCGCTCACGCGCAGTCACCACCCCCGCTACCATTCATACGTCCCCTGTGTCCTCTCCCAGTGTGTCTGTGACGCCCCCTCCCAAGATACACAAACGCAGGCACACACCCACCCAACAGCCATCCACCTCACGACAGCCTCCAGCGCATGCACCTTCACCCAAAGTCAGCAAACGAACACCTCCTACAACCACAACCTCTTCCTCCACTCCCAAACCCCCTCCAGCTACCCATCCCAGTGTATCAAAAAAACTTTTCCTGTCCAACCTTGACCTCTTTCCCACACCTCCCCCACCCCGTCCGTCTCCTAGGTCCCGAACTAGCACCTCAGCCACAACATCTCCGGGACAAAGTGGTGCCTGTAGTCACCGGAATCTGGAGTGCATCGGCCACCAGGGCAGCCAGTGTGGCACGGAGCCACAGCACAGACAGCCCCCCACCTGTGAAGCATCAGAAGTTGGCCAGTGGAAGGGGGAAGACTCCAGCCACCAAAGCCGCTCCCAGGGGCCCGGTGGGAGTGTGGAGTCACCTGCGACACCTTCCAAGGTGGGGAAGGGCCACAAGAAACCAGGAAAGTCTGGGAAGAGCAGCACGGCGGAGGAGACCCCCATCATCCCCGCTGCCCAGGAGGTCACAGCCGTCATCCCTGCTGACCAGGAGGCCACAGCCGTCATCCCCGCTGACACAGAGAGGACCGCCAGCACAAGCACCGCTGGGCTAGAGAGGACCGCCAGCACAAGCCCCGCTGGGACAGAGAGGACCGCCAGCACAAGCCTCCCTGGGCTAGAGAGGACCGCCAGCACAAGCCCAGCTGGGCTAGAGAGGACCGCCAGCACAAGCCCCGCTGGGACAGAGAGGACCGCCAGCACAAGCCCCGCTGGGCTAGAGAGGACCGCCAGCACAAGCCCCGCTGGGCTAGAGAGGACCGCCAGCACAAGCCCCGCTGGGACAGAGAGGACCGCCAGCACAAGCCCCGCTGGGCTAGAGAGGACGCCAGCACAAGCCCCGCTGGGACAGAGAGGACCGCCAGCACAAGCCCCGCTGGGCTAGAGAGGACGCCAGCACAAGCCCCGCTGGGACAGAGAGGACCGTCAGCACAAGCCCTGCTGGGACAGAGAGTACCGCCAGCAGCTGAGTCACTAAAAAGGAGCCCGTCTCTCCAAGCACCGCTGAACAGGGCACCGTCGTCTCAAGCACCGCTGAACAGGGCACCACCGTCTCATGCACCGCTCAACAGGGCACCGCCGTCTCATGCACCGCTCAACAGGGCACCGCCGTCTCAAGCACCGCTGAACAGGGCACCGCCGTCTCAAGCACCACTGAACAGATGATGGGTTAGTCTCTAAATATAAATAGAGAGGACATTCAGAATATGAAAACAATATAAAACAAGCACTGGCAGACCCAATAGGTCTGGCCTTTACATACGAATGGAATAGTTATTAAAAGTTTAAAAGCAATAAAAAAGCAAAAATACTGCTGCCTAAAGGTGGGCTGCCCAGGCTTGCTACGAAAAAAGTAGAAAATTGACCATTGCTAAAAAAAAAAAAAAAAAAAAAATAGCAGGCTTGCCAAGGCCAAAGCTTTTGGCTTTGTCAATACTTGTTTAGTGTTGCTGTTTCTCTTACCCTTTGTTTATTTTCTATCAAAAGGTCAATCATAGTTCCAGGCAAAAGTGTTATGTGACAAATTTGACAAGGACTTTTAAGAATGTTTTGCTTCTTTTGCTCAGCTGAAAGGTAAAAAGCACGAAGTGGAATGAGATAACGATAACTGGCAAATTACAGTGGTTTTGTTAGTTTCAAATGGTATGTTTTTCTTTACATTTCACCTAACTATAACATCCCATTGAACTTTTTCAGTGAATTTTTAAGGTTCTTTTTAATGTAGAACAATTTCTATAACGTCACTTTAACATTAATTTTTTGCAAGTGAATTTTGAGGGTTGTTTTTAACCTAAAATAGGATATCCATTGCAATGCACAGTGGGGGGGGGAGGGTTGGATACATTGCCTGGCCTGGCATTGTCTATTGTGCAGCCCCCGCCCCCCCAGCCCAAGCTTGATGCCTCTGTACCCTTCTTCTTGCCATCCATTGTCCAAATCTATTCCCCTGCCCCCTCATTACAGCCCTATTGGGCTATTGTTCTACCACTGCCCTGCCCACCAGCACTGAACTTTTAGGTTGCTGACACACTCACCTCATCCCTGCCCTCAATTGTCCATGCACCAGCCCTTCCCTACTGTCCTCCTGTCCTGCATGGTCTGATGTGCTGCCACTGCCCTTTAATTAGCTTGCTACCCCTGCCGTCTCCTCCTGCCCCCTGCTACTCTAATCCATACCTGTCACTGCCCTCCTGCTTAGCCTCTGTCAGTAGCTTGCTGCCACCTACCTGCTTCCCCATGCCCTCCGATTTCAGTGTACTTCCCCCTACTCCCTCCATTTTTCCCACCATGTTCCATGGAGTTGCCCCTCCCATCTACTCTGAGTGTTCTGTTGCCCCTGCCGCATGCCCAGCACAGTATAATGGCTGCCACCTGTCCCTGCCTCCTCCACCCTGCCTTCCATTGTCTGTGTTCCATGCATCTATAGCCTCTGCCCTGCACTCCATGGTCCATTCTGCTGCCACCCTTTCCGCCCTCCATGCTGTGTTGGGCTGCAACTGCTCCTGCTACCACCCTTCATGATCTGTTGTGAAGCCCCTGCCCCCTTTCTCTGCCCTCCGTAGTCTGTGACCAGCCTCTACCCCTTCCTTCTGCCCTCCATGGTCTTTTGTGCATGCCCCTCCCCCTTGCCCAACATGGCCTTTGTGCTGCCCCTAATGCCCCCGCTTGCAATGCATGGTCTTTTGTGCTACAACCGCCTTCCCACATGCCCTGTGTTGTCAGCACCTCACTGCTTCCTACACAATAGAGGAGAATTCCAGGCACTTGCCATCACATGCTGCACGTCATCCTTGCAGTTTCTGCTGAGACCTGTTGCCTTCTCTGCCTTCATGTGGAGGGACTCTTGGTAGACCAACAGACCTCTTCTTTACCCACAAATACAGGTATGGGGGACATGTTCCTTTCGGGGGGCCTGATGTGCAGATTAGGGCTTACACTGCCATGCTCTTGTATAGAATATTAGTAGTACAGGTAGAGATTCTAGAACCATTGTTGTGCCAGTATGGTGAGACTTTTCCTATGTTTCACTTTCTTTGCCACTGCCTTGCTTTTATTATGTTTTTATCATCCTTATAATTGCAATACATGCCTTTTTACATAGAATGCAGTTGATTCAATAAAATGTATCGAACCTAGGGCCAGATGTAGGAAAGGATTTGCAACTCGCAAACGGCAAAAACTGCCGTTTGCGAGTTGCAAATCGCATTTTCCTATGCAGAAATGCATTCTGCGAGTCGGACCGACTCGCAAAATGCATTTTAGAATCGCAAATAGGAAGGGGTGTTCTCTTCCTATTTGCGATTCCTAGTGGTATGCAATACCATTTGCGACCGCATATGCGGTCGCAAATGGTGTTGCAGTTACCATCCACTTCAAGTGGATGGTAACCCACTCGCAAATTGGAAGGGGTCCCCATGGGACCCCTTCCAGTTTGTGACTGGACCCAAAAACATTTTTTCAGGGCAGGGAGTGGTCCAAGGGACCACTCCCTGCCCTGAAAAAATACTGAAACTAAAGGTTTCGTTTTTTTTTTTAAGTGCAGCTCGTTTTCCTTTAAGGAAAACGGGCTACACTTAAAAAAAAAATAAACTGCTTTATTTAAAGCAGTCACGAACACGGAGGTCTGCTGACTACAGCAGGCCTCCATGTTTGCGAGTGCCCATAGTCGGTATGGGGCCGCAATTTGCGACCCACCTCATGAATATTCATGAGGTGGGTCATTGCGACCCCATACCGACTCGCAGACGGTGTCTGAGACACCGTTCTGCATAACATTTTGCGAGTTGCAAATAGCGAGTCGCTATGACTCGCTATTTACAACTCGCAAAATGTTACTTTGCTACTTCTGGCCCCTAGTTCTGCTTTTGGTTGCCTTTGTATGTGTGAGACGTGTGACTGAGAAAAAGGGGTAAGATCTGTTCCACCACGGTTTCCCTGAGAAATCTAGATGTCATTCAAAGGGCTGCCAAAAATCACCTTTACTCTTGGGTACTGGTGAGGTTCTGCTAGTTGGCCGGAAGGGTTAAGCTGATAGCTGTCACACAATGCAGGATCAGGCACAGTTCCCCATGCCCGGTGGTGCTGCCGCCAAACTCCAGCAGTCTCATTACTATAATGGGATTCTATATGACAATGGTCTGTTGTACACCAACAGCACCTCTGGCCTGTCCTGTATGGTCAGATTGCTGCCTGGTCTCCTTACCCCCACCCTCTATAGTCTGTATGCATGGCATTGTGCTGCACTACCCTCCCACTTACCCTGTGTGGTGTTCTGCTGCAACAGCTGATGCCTGCCCTGTTAGGTCTGTTTGATGCCCTTGCCACCTCCCTCCTGCCCTCTATTGTCCAATTCCATGCCCCTACCTCATCCCGCCTGCCCTCCACTGTCCATTGTACCATACATGCCAACAATTTTGAACTTAGTAAGAGGAAGATTTAAAAAAACATTTGGGGGAATTGATGTTTCCCATTGACTTACATTGAAAAAGAAGTGATTTTAGGCAGGAGACAGGTCAAGTAAACCCCTTTTGGGCTTAAACAAATTGTGAGTCTCCAGTCTGAATTGGGTCTGCTGGCATGTATGGTTGTACTGCCACTACCTCTCCTTTCTGCTCGCAATGATCTGTTGTGTTGCCACACCCTCGCTTCCTGCCCTACATGGTTGGTTTGATGCCCCTGCCCCCTTTTTCCCTGCGCTCCATGGTCCGTTGTGCTGCCACTGCCCCTTCCGCCTGACTAGCAGGGTCAACTTGCTGCCTCTGGCCCCTCCTCCCTGCCCTCAATTGTCTGAGTCTGTGCCCCTGACCTCTGCCTCCCCACAGTGTTCTAATGTACAACTAGACCCCTAGCATTCTGTATTTATCAGAAAAGTGTAGCACACTTTAAGCCATCTTGATGGAATCAAGACTGTAAAACCTAAATCATTTCCTTTAGAAATGATAAAAATGAGGGGGTCTTTCTCCCATAGAAATTATGGATAGTGCTCTAAAAGCTTAAATGAGGACACATTTTCTGAGTTCTCAAATAGCGACAAAGTACATTTGTTATTTGCTATCTCTATGTTTTTTACCCAGTAAATCACTTGATTATTTGTTGCACTTAGGGGGGTGAGGATGTGGTGTTATGGCCAGAGCTGCAGACTTTGGAACTGGGGAACCAGGTTTGAGTTTCGTCATCAGCTTATCCTCTTTTGATTCTGGGTAAATCACTTAATCTTCCCATGCCTAAAACCAAAATGAATATGTCCTTGTGTAATGTAACTGATGCTCATGTAAAGCACTATAATACCTTTGAGTCACATCTGTGCTATATAAAAATAAAATTAAAGCATTTTGCACACTTCTGTCATTGGGCTATACTTGGGCTATGTTCGGGTGTGTGTGTGTGTGTGTGGGTGAGAGAGAGAGAGAGAGAGAAGAGATACCTGGGCTACATTTGTGCTCTCTTTTTTCTCTAGCAGCCATCTTGGGAGACTTGTTGTTAAGAAGCGCACCAATTTCCTCATTTACTGTAGTATCCTTAGTAGAATAAGCTTTCAGTTTTCCATTTCAATTCAAGATGGCAATCAGATATGCCACACTTTTAACATAAATTCAAAATGTTACCTGTTAGAAATGGGGTCTCTATTTGGCAGTCGGTTTGCACCCTGTCCAAGTAGGGACCCTCACTCTTGTCAGGACAAGGGAGATACCTGCTCAGATAACCCTTGCTCACCCCGTTGGTAGCTTGGCATAAGCAGTCAGGCTTATCTCAGAAGCAATGTGTAAAGTATTTGCACATAACACACAGTAACACAGTGAAAACACTACAAAAGGACACTACACCAGTTTTAGAAAAATAGCCAATATTTATCTGTGTAAAACAAGACCAAAACAAGACCAAAACGATACAAAATCGACATACAGTAATAGAGTTATGAATTTTGCAAGATTTAACTTAAAAATACAGTTCCTTGAAGTTGATAGCTCCACCTGGGGCTTTCACGGCATCGTGATCAACAAACCAACAGTTTGGCCGGCTGCGGCAACGCAGGCCAGTTATGGTGTTGGGAAGACCCGCAAACAGTACCTTTGGATTTGCAGGGCATCATGGTCCTTGTGGTGAGCTCCGGAGAGCGGCGTTGGGGTGTCAGTTCTGGAGTCAGTGTGGGGATCGTTGGGCCCTTGAAGTCACACGTGTTGCGGATCGAACTCCGGGCTGATGAAGTCTGAAACACAGGCGTGGATGGCGTCTGGGCTGTGGTGTGAAGCGGGACGATGCGATGTGCAGTGTCCACAGGTCACGGTGCAGGCAGCGGCTCGGTGACGGCGTTCAGCAGCGTCTGTAAGACCAGGGCTGCGGTGTGAAGCGGGGCAGTGCAGCGTGCAGTGTCACCAGATCACAGTGCAGACAGTGGCGTCGTCGTAGTTGCTGAAGAGATGTTGTTGGTAGGCTTAAGTCGGCAGTGTGGCGTGGGACAGGCTCCGTGTGGCGTCCACGGGTCGCGGTGCAGACAGGGACATCTATTGACGACACTGGAGTCAATGGTGCTGGCGTCGGTGGACTGGGCTGCGGTTCGGGATGGGATGGTGCTTCATGTTCCTCACAAGCCGTGTCCACAGGCCACAGTGCATGCAGCGGCACTGGTGTCAGCAGGAGCGTCATTGTTGAGGATGCCCAGGCTGTGGTGTGAGCAAGGTGATGCCAGGGTGCGGGGCCCACACGTCACGATGCGAGCAGCAGCTCAGTGAAGTCGTCCGATCACGGCGTCGGTGAGACCAAGGTCGCGGTGCAAGGCAGGGCAGTGTGGCTCCGTGCGGCGTTGGCAGGACACGGTGCAGGCCAGCAGCATAGTTGATGGTGTTGCTGTGTTTTTTCTCCTTGAACAGCACACAACACACAGTTCCCAGTGCTGTAGTAAGAAGAAGCTGAAGTCTTTGATATCCCTGAGACTTCCAACAGGAGGCAAGCTCTACTCCAAGGCCATGGAGAATTTTCTCAAACAGGATACACAGCAAAGTTCACCCCTTTCTCTCTTTTAAGGCAGAATCCACAACTGCAGGCCAATCCAGCAAAGCAAAACTGCAAAGGGACAGTACTCCTCCTCCAGCTCTTCAGCTCTTCTCATTGGCAGAGATTCCTCTTGATTCCAGAAAGATTCTAAAAGTCTGGGGTTTTGGGTCCACTACTTATACCCCTTTCTGCCTTTGAAGTTGGCAAACTTGAAAGGAGAGCTTCAGTTCTTTACAACATCTTTTCTTGTCCAGGCCAGGCCCCAGACACACACCGGGTGGTTGGAGACTGCATTGTGTGAGGGCAGGCATAGTCCTTTCGGGTGTAAGCGACCACTCCTCCATCCACTCTAGCTCAGATGGCTCACCAGATATGCAGGCTACACCCCAGCTCCCTTTGTGTCACTGTCTAGAGGAGAGGTGTAAACAGATCAAGTGACCCAGACAGGGAATCCACAAATAGGCAGAGTCACAGGGTGGTTTAAGCAAGAAATGCTCACTTTCTAAAAGTGGCATTTTCAAACTAACAATCTAAAAACCAACTTCAATAAAAGATGTATTTTTAAATTGTGAGTTCAGAGACCTCAAACTCCATATTTCCATCTGCTGTCAAAGGGAATCTGCACTTTAAAGTTATGTAAAGGCAACCCCCATGTTAACCTATGAGAGGGATAGTCCTTGCAACAGTGAAGCCTGAATTTAGCAGTATTTCACGGTTAGGACATGTAACACGCATCAGTACGTCTCACTTTTAACATACACTGCACCCTGCCCAAGGGACTACCTAGGGCTTACCTTAGGGGTACCTTATATGTAGTAAAAGGGAAGGTTTAGGCCTGGCAAGTGGGTACACTTGGCAAGTCGAATTGGCAGTTTAAAACTGCACACACAGACACTGCAGTGGCAGGTCTGAGCCATGTTTACAGGGCTACTCAGGTGGGGGGCACAATCAGTGCGGCAGGCCCACTAGTAGCATTTGATTTACAGGCCCTCGGCACCTCTGGTGCACTTTACTAGGAACGTGCCAGTAAATCCAAAATGCCAATCCTGGATAAACCAATCAACAGTACAATTTTATAAAGGGAGCACTTGTACTTTAGCACTGATTAGAAGTGGTAAAATACACAGAGACAATAAACCAGCAAAAACAAGAGTCCAGTGCACCATAAAAACAGGAGGTCAGAAGGCAAAAAACCAGGGGAGACACACCAAAAAGCTGCCAGGTCTAACATTACCACTCTAGTTGCTCATCAGAACACTGTGGTAAAGCTGCTGTTGGTCGCTAGGGAGTTAACGGGCAGTCTGCTTCTGGTGTTGAAAGTGCATGTTTCAGTCTGCATGTCAGAATGTTTTACTGAAATAGATGAGGAAGATATTTGAGAGCTCATTTAAAATGTGTCCTAATTGTGCTTTTAACAGCACTAATCATAATGTCTATGAGAAAAAGATCACCCTCATGGAAGGACTGAGTTAAGCTGGAAGGCCTGCGTTGCCATGAAAGGACTGAGTTAAACTATTTGAATCCTCTCTGAGAGCAAGAGGAGGGGAAGGATTAATACCTCTATGGAAATAACATATTATTTTATACAATTTAGGAATATACGAGAGGAAGGTGTATGAAACCCTTCGTGAACTATATATTGGGGAAGGCAAAGGTGCAGATGAATGTATGGACGTATGCCAAGTTAAGTTTAGAAAATTAGAAGAGTAATTTGGATAAAAGATTAATGTCAGACTAAAGAGGCATAGATTCTTTAGTAGAGTGAAAGGGAAACAAGAAAAGATAACCAATTACACGGCTGTCCATAGAGATAAAAACACTTCCCACGTTGGTACACTGTGTGATTTCCTTATAAGGGACCAATTAGTAAAATGCATCAACATTCGCTGTATTAAAAACAAGTCTGATGGCACAAGAAACCCAATCTCCAAGAAGCTATTGATATTGCTAAAGACACATAACATGCTGCAGAGAGTATGAAAGAGAAGAAAATATCTATTGAATACCTCTTGAATTGGTTAATGAAATTGGAGAAGCAAATGTGAGGAAGTGTACAAGATAAGAGAAGTAAAAGTCAACATCCTGACTAGCAGTCACATTGCCAACAGTATGAGTTGTCAAGCTTGGAATGTAGTGTGCAGAAAATGCAATATAAGAGGACATTTTGCTGGCACGTGCTAGGCACACAATGGTAAACAAATTCATTTGATTGAGTATGAAACTCAAGAAATTAGTAAAATGGTGCTCCAATTGTAGGATGGGGATGATACCTGTAACCTATATTAACCACTTTGTGATATCTTGTTAGATCACTTTTCCAGTATATGCTGCTT
This sequence comes from Pleurodeles waltl, assembly GCF_031143425.1. Lineage (NCBI taxonomy): Eukaryota > Metazoa > Chordata > Amphibia > Caudata > Salamandridae > Pleurodeles > Pleurodeles waltl. Next base: position 184,942,537 of record NC_090442.1, read on the forward strand.
TGTGCTCACCGCATATCTTAATTGACAAAAAGATATTTCAAAAGAGGTTTGGCAGGAAAGGGTACACAATTGTCAACACTGATGTCACTTTGGGAGGGGTGGAGTATGATGGAGATCCTATTTCTCTATATGTCAGGATGCACATTTCTTTTAAAGGTCACTCTACAGGAGGAAAAGTGTACCTTGCTAAACATTGTTCTAACTTATTAGCATGGAGGTACCAGAAGGAATTAGGAATACATGGTCTACGAACAACGACGAAGACGTCATTTTGGTGGAGAGTTTTATCAGCATTGATGGCATTTCTGAAGAGTTTCCTGAATTATTTTCTGATTAATTTGGACTGCTTCACAATCTGTAGCATAAAATCAAAATTAAACCCTGTGTGTGGTACAGAACGGCTGATCCATACCACATTTTTAATGAAGAGCCTTGAAAAGAAGAACTGAAAAACTAATTAATTTAGGGATTATAGAGTCCATAGAGTCCTTGAAGTGGTTACTTCCCGCAGCAGTTGCTAACAAAGCTGATGGGAAGGGCATCCAACTATATGTGGACTTGAATAAACTCAATGCTAATATATGGGTGGATAGAAATCCCCTACCCGGATTTAATGAGATGTTATGTACTTTGGAAGCATGATTGATTTGTCCAGAGCATACCATCAAATTAATTACACCCAAAGTCTAGGTTGATTACTTCTTTCATTGCTCCCTTTGGAGTTTACATATTCTGCTGACATCATATGGCTTGGCATCTGCTATGCAAAGATTCATGCTACATGTTATGAGTGGAACACACAACAAATTGTGGTGATGCTGGGCTTACCATCAAAAGAGAGAAATGTCAAAATGGGGTGGGCTTTGTAGATTACTAGGGACAAATATTAAATCTAAGAGCAGTTTGACTGTCAAGAATTCCCCTTGACTATCCAACACGGAGGAACTTAAATCATTTTTAGGTATAGTGGAATTCATGTTAACATTTGCAAAGAATGTTGTGGCCATTTCAAACACCCTGAGAGAACTTTTAAAGAAGGGCACACTCTTTTACTGGGACCCCAAGTGCCATGAAGCCTTTGATGAAATAAAGGAAACCATCATCACAGCTCCTTCTCTGGGAACCTTTGATATTAACAGGTAAACCACATAACTACCAATTCAAGTACAAAATGACTAGGACTCACCCTTTTCCAAGTGGTAGAGGGGCAATAAAGGATTGTATTGTTTGCAACCTTGCCTCTCTTGGTTATGAACATAACTGTTCGACCCAAGAGAGGCAAGCCCTGGCCTGCTATTCAGCAATAAATAATTTCAGATTTTTCTTGGGGGGTCTACAATTTACCTTAAGAAAAGATCACCGACCCCGTATATTTGTATTTGCCACTAAGGATGCAGAATCCACCTTTCTTATATTGCTAGATGGGTACCTGGGATGGAGGGGTAAGGTTTCAGAGTGGATTACCCGTAATCTGGATTACATATTTTGCAAGCATGTAGATAGTAAAGAGGAAAAAGATCTGTGTAAAGAAGTACTAGTCTTGGTTGTTAACACCCCTGCCATTTTCAAGGGAAAATGGAATGGATGTGTGGTGAAAGATTAAACCATGACCAAATAAGAGAGAAAAGCTTCCCAAATGTCCTAATGGAGGACTTGAAAGGTTTTTCAGAAGTAAGAAATTAGTTAAGTTTTGGTTAGGACAAGGTATTTAGAGGGAACAAATTAGTGCTACTAAAGAAATTGTGGGAAAAGTATAATTGAATTATCTCATGAGGTTGGAGCCATACTAAGTGATATTACTATTGCTTACTAGAGAAGTAGAGGGCTTCCCAGGCATAAATTCGATATCGAGCATAAGGCATTCTCAAGGTACTGATAACAAATAAAGGAGTACAATTTACATCAGACGAAATTACAGATGTTTTTGCCTGAAATGTTTATATATCACCAGGAAATAGCACTGTGGTGTCCCAAGGCCAATGGGTTGGTAGAAAGAGTAAACCACATAGTAAAAACAAAAATGCATCCAATTGGCCAATGTGAATGGTAACCCTGTAGCAGGGTTATTCAATGCATGTTACGATGTTATCACATCACCTTTAGCATGATCACCTGAGTTTATTATTTTGTGCCCCGTAAGAGTAGACAAAGTGGCACTGTGAAATCTCCAAGTGGTTGAATGCTGGAGATCCTCTGTGGGTTAATAGAAATGTCACTAAAGCTAATGTGTTAAACATCAATACAGGTATAAGAAAGGGTATGATAGTTAACAAAGTGTGAAAGCATGAAACTGGGTTGCGGAGGACTGGATAAGGTAAAAAGACATGAATATTGTAAAAATAAGTCAAGTGTGTTTTCAAAACCCATGAAGATCACTCATATAAAACTCAATGTAGCATTGATGGACAATGGACAAACTTGGAGCATGGACATGCTGGATAAATGCCCATTAGTGCCATACTCGAGGTAAACCTTAGAAGAGCCACAATGATAATCTATTGCAAAATTGAGACTATGTTGCACACCTAAATGTCACAAACACTATCAACTGAATTACTCTTAGGGACACCTCCTTGTCTCACTGTAAAAGGAGATGGTGCTGTAATCCATATTTGGTTGATTATATAGTTTCCTCTTTAAAATAACATATTTAACCTGTTCCTATGATGCAAATATACACGATTATGTTTGATATATTCCTCTTCCAACCCCTTCACCCTTGCCCAGCCTCATAGTATGTTCCACCGCTATTGGCATTTTGACATGTTGGCGTTCTTATCTGAGAGTGACTGAGCAAAGGTTCGAAGCAGACAGGTTAAAGTTTATCTTCTATATCCATTAGTTTTCTTTTCTTTTTATCAGAAGAGTCAAGAAGTTAGGCCTTTACTTATAATAATTACTCAACACTGGCGAAGGGGGAGATCTGAATTCCACATGACTTGCATCCTGATACACGCCCGTCCTCTACTCTGCCAGCCTACATCATGTCTTCACCCTCATCTGAAGTTAAGAATACAGCGAAAAGTGATGCAACATGGCGCCTCTGCAGATCTGTAACCCTGATCCATGTCACAGTCCCTGACTCACTGTCCATGGGAGACCGGTCATCTTTCATTCTAAATGACACCCACAATCTGGGGCCAAGGTGATGTAGCTTAGTTAAAGAATTTGACGTATATACTGTCTCATTTGGCACTGAGAATGAAAGACACCTCATCTGCCTCCTGATGCATTGTGTTGGCCCAGACACCCATGATCTGATGAAGAGAAGGGAGTGTGGTATGATGGATTAAAGAGGATTCTCATGGTGAATTTCCTTTCAAAGAACATCAATTAAGAATACAACTTGTTCCTTTCAAGTTCACCAAAAACTGGCAAAACAATTGATTTATTCATCACAAGTCGGAAGCAACACGTTCAACACTGCAATTTGTAAAATTACAGCTGTAGAGAAACCATTGGCTGGTTGTGAATCTGATGTGTTCCACCAGAGACTGCTCCAAAAACCAAGGAAAATTGACAATATTTTTTGTGTCATGGGTAGGACAGATCAACATTCAACTATCAGGCATAGGTCATTCGCCACAAAAAAAACCATCAAAAATGTAATTGATGAATCCATTAACTGTGTCAAAGGCTTGCTGAACAGGGACCCCGGAGAACATGCTCTCACTGTGCTTTCTGCCTCCTTTGCCACCTGAAACTGTCTCAGCTCTTGGCTCCTTTCTGTACCTGGACAGCTACTATTCCTGGCACATACTTGACTTTGCATCAGTCAGTGCGTCCCTACGTGAACTCACAAGGAAGGGGTACATTTTCCTAAGGTCCCCCCAGTGCCGGCAGCATTTGAGGATATCCGTGCAAGAATGACTGACGCAGGAAATCTCACATATCTTGACCATTCCCTACTCACTGAGCAGGTGGTTGGTTCTTGTTGGTTTTAGGGCCGTTATTGCTCGAAGACACATGGATTCTGAATTCTTTTGATGGTCATTGCATGTGCCAGTGGGGGCCTCACAGACTCTGAGAAGCCTACCCTAATGAAGCACAGGAGAGCCTTGCTGTGGTGTTGGCCTGCAATCGCTTCCATCTATTTCTATGTGGTAAACCTTTCGCTGTCATAAACGATCACCAAACACAACTCTCAATCTTTCGAAACCCCAAGACAAAGATGCCACTATGGACCAAGAGATGGGGACTTCATTTACAGGGCGAAAAATTCAAAATCATCCATGCAAACACAAAAAAACCCTACTGATTTTGTCTCCAGATGCACACTTACCACATAGAAAACAAAGCCTTTGGTAACTGAAGAATACCTTCTCTATGTGATCAGAGAGTGAAGTCCATGGGCACTAAGGAAACAAGACACGATCTGAGCTCTGCTGAATGATATGACAGAGATGACATGGAGAGATATTGTGTGCACAGAAACACTGCTTTGGCAGAGCTGTACCAAAGATCTCAAGGCATTCAGGCATGCTCACAATAAACTCGCCTGGCACCATAGTGGACTAATAGTGAGATCGTTGGGTTTTTTTTGGTTTATTTTTTATTTGTCGTGGCAGCACAATAAGATATACAACTGAGAAAATTAGATACCATTGACCATTCAAATGCTGTAGGAATGCCTATGTATAATACATTTACTGTCGAATGGTTTGTATAATTGACATGCACTGTGGTCACGTAAAAATGATGTGCACCGTACAATGCTCAGTAAAATGCAATAAACTATGCGTTAGAGAAATCCTCAAGAAGACAAATCAGGTTGTCAAGATCTCACACCGCCCCATTTCGGAGACAATCAGCCAAATCCCATGTGACTATAAGACACCCCTCAGAGTAGGACTGGTGCCTCTCTTGCTGAAGTTATGTTTGGAAGTATAATTTGTACCAAGCTCCATCACTCCCTTTAGGAGCTGGCTCCCTGTTCCCCTAAAGTGTAGAATCTTGAAATGCTGTTAGAACATACAAATGAAGTGCTAGGAAGATATGCAACTTCACACCGCTTCCCTCTGTTCCCTCTTCTGTCACATGGCAACGTGACTTTGGTCCAAGTTGGAAAGTAGGTGCCTGACTGAGGGTGGGGGACAGAAGAAGAAGCAGAATGCAAGGGGTCACGGAAGCGGGATGATGCCTCACTCGGCGCTCTATATCTTATGCCTTCCTGGGAACTAAAGGTGTTTATAAATTAGTACGCCATAGCTATATCTCCTAAAAATGTGATTCCAGCTAACCAGTCTCATTAACGTGAAAACTCTGAATGAAAGAAGGTTGATTAAGTCAAGAAGGTCTGAATTTACTTGTTACAAACCATCAACTCAACCACATGAGGATCTGAATTTTGGTCCAGAGGTCTCTTAACTGATGAAGCCTTAGCCTGCATTATTGTAAAGTTTTCAAGATTGTGAGTGTGATCTGTTTTCGCTTTTTCCTTCAGATGCACTTCATGAGGATGTAATTTAAGAGTGTATAAGAAACAAAGCAATTATGCAATGGTTGTGTTGCTTAACTGCATCAGTGAGCTGTTTGAGTAGGTCCTGGTTGTACGGTTACTGAAGCAGAAAAGAAAGGGAGAATTCCTGATAACTTACACTGGATTCAGAGAGGGTGCATCTTCCTGTGGATTTTGGTAGGTAGAACAATGATACGTAGAACAACTGTATTATATTGCAGTTTTATTTCTCAGCAGCATCCGATGTAGTTGGAGATATCAATATCTCATCAAAACTTAAAGCTGGGTATAAAATTACCATAATTATATTTCATCCCACGCTCATACTCTGCTACTTCAACCAGACTCAAACTAGGAAGGACCGGCATGCAAACACCAAACAGTCACACTACAAATAAACAGAAATAAGGCTGCATTGTGGTTTTGTTCGCCTATGCTGCTGCATCCCTGGGGGCCGGGCCATTTCATTAATTTTTAACACATAGACTACTGAAACCACCCAAGTCTTTTGATTTGTCTACCTACAGCGATGCTAACGGTACTCCAGTCCTGATTAACTGTTCTTCTGATCCATTGGATTGGTAGTGCTCCTACCTGAGACCAGTATTCTTATCCATGTCTTCTAATCAACTAGCTTACCACAGCCCAAGTTAGATTATTGGAAGTCTTTTTTTTTTTTTTTAGCAAGAACTGTTCTAGGAACCAAAGATCTCTACCACTGTGAACAGAGATTTTTTGATTCTCAGACTCCCAGATGTTTTCTCCTCTGTTAGGCCTAACCACCAGGTTTAATGCAGGGGTCATCTTCATGTTATCAGGATTCTACAATGTGAATGGTGCCTTCTTGGGCCAGCTTTCAGACTAATTTAGAACAAATGTTTCAGAAAGCAGCTGTCCAGATATTGCCAGGAGCTCAGAACAGAGATCACTTCTTCCTACTCTGGCATCCGTTCATTGCTTACCAGCGGCACATAAGATGGAAATTAAGATTATTTTTGTTGCGATGCTCGCGCACAGTGTGTGTTAACACTAGGCTCGAGCATCGCTAGGTAACGGGGGGTTCGAAGGGAGTTGGAGAGGAGACGATTGATGGTGAAGACGCGTTTCTGATGTTGTCCTGTTATCGGGGTCGCACTCACGTTACGAATAAAAGCTTGCCAATCTCATGATTGTCGTAACGTTTCTTCTTAACAAAATTGGCGACGAGCGACCCCGACGAAGAACCCACACGTACATCAAGCACATTTCTTCACAGCTTGAGGCTTGAGGCAGGATCTCCAGGAAGTTGTATTACTCGTTTTTTCCTGCCGTTTTCAACAGGACTTTGGGATTGCTGTAGCGGTAGGATTAATATCTTGTTTACCATTGTGTTTCATAAAAACATCCTGGTGCTACTTCAATGAGCTTTTCGGTTGTTGTTGTTGCCAAGCAAACCAGACTAAAAACGTCTTCGCGCCGCATCTCGCGCTCTGAAGTTGTCTGACGTTGCCAAGCAACCAAGTCTCTTCGTGCTCTTGCGCAAGGCCTGCGCACGTTTTTTTTCATTTCGCCATTTTCAAACAGTGTTTGCAGTTGCTTAGCGACCTAAACTGGATGAATAAATATTTTTCTCCTTTCTTTCTTTTCCTTTTAAAAAAAAAAACTTGCTAATTTTTCAAAAATAAGAAAATATTTGCTTTATAGTTTGTTTCATCATATTTTTTGTCATGGCTTCAGGAAATGCATGGAATCTTAGCGCTCCTGAGCCATTCTTGCCTAAAGATGGAGAAGCTACTTTAAAATGGGAGGAATGGCGAGAATATTTTGTAAATTACATTTCTACATTTGAAGATGAAGAGGAACTTACTCCAGAAAAGAAGAAGAAAATTCTTTTACACTGTTTAGGTGCAAAGGGCCTGAAAATTTACAACAGAATTAACAAAAAAATTAGAGCACCTGACCAAGGAGATGTTTTTAGTCATGCTCTTGAAGATCTTACGGAGTATTTTAGACCTGCCGTGTGCGTGGCTGTTGACCGATTTAAATTTTATCATAGGAAGCAGCAATTTGAAGAAACTGTTGATGATTACGTTGCTGCACTCAAGAATTTGGCTTTGTCGTGCAAGTTTGGTAACCTTCATGACGAACTTATTAGATTCCAAATTATAATGCACACTGCCAATCCACATATCCAAGAGAAACTTTGGTCTAGAGGGGAAGCACTGTTACGAGAGGTTATTGATATGGTCAAAAGCGCTGAACTCACTGGAAGATGCGCAAAGGCTGTTCTGCGCAGTGAGGAAAAATCATTTTCGAAGTTGGAAGACAATGCTACTATTGCCATGGTCAAGAAAAACAACGAATTGTCGACTAAGAGAGTCTATTCGTATCAAGGGGAGAAAAAGAATTCAGTTCTGAAAGACAAAATATCTTGTTTTAGATGTGTCAGCATGTTTCATCTGGCAAATGATAGGAAATGTCCGGCTCGGAATCAGAAGTGCTCAAACTGTGGTGTTTTAGGACATTTTGCTAAAGTGTGTTGCAGAAGAAAATTTGGTGGGGGTGACGTGAGTGTTAAATGTGTGAGAGAATGTGACAGCGGTTCATCGGAGGAGTCTGATTCTAATTTATGCAATCTTAATGTTGATGATAAGGTACAGAACGTCAAAAACAACATTAGTAGACCCTTATGTCATGTCACGATTGCTGGCATTGATATTTCGGTTGTTGCTGATTCTGGTTCTCCCTACACTATCCTTAATGAGGAAATTTGGCAACAATGTTTTGAACCTGTCTTAGGTAATTGCTTTGAAAAAACAGATATTTCTCCAAAAACATTCACGGGTGAACCCATTAGAATTGTGGGTTACAGAAATTTGCTAATTGAATTTAAACACAAACAAGCGCACTGCAAAGTATATGTAGCGGTTTCTGGGCCGTCTGTACTGGGTTGGAAGGACCAAGGAAAGCTGGGTATTATTTTTAACCCCAGTAGTAGTTCACCTGTGTCTATTGTACAACATACCGAAGATTTCTCAGGAATTATTGCAAAAAAAATTCCCAATGTCTTTTCTGGCCAAATTGGAAAACTAAAGGGTTTCCAACACAAAATACAAATGAAAGCTAATGCCACACCTTGTATTCACAAAGTCAGAAACATACCTGTTTCTGTGAGGGACCAGGTAGAAGAAGAACTTAAAAACCTTCAGTCAGACGGCATTATTGAACCCGTTGAATCTACAGAATGGGTCGCACCTTTAGTCGTAGTTAAAAAAAAAAAAAGGCAAATTGAGACTATGTGTGGATCTCAGAGATCTTAATAAGAGTATTTTAGTTGATCAATTTCCCTTGCCAAAAATAAACTAAATGTTAGCTCGCACTAAAGGTATTAGATGGTTTTCTAGTATTGATCTTAAAGCTGCTTACCATCAGGTGCCTTTACATGCAGAGAGTAGAAGTTTAACAACTTTTGTGACACCTTTTGGTTGTTACAGATTTAAAAGAGTACCTTTTGGGTTGGCTTCTGCAGCCGCTATGTTTCAGAGGTTAATGCACAAGGTATTATCGGACATAAAGGATGTACTAATTTTTCAGGACGACATCTTGATAATGGGGAAGGACAGAAATTAACATGATCGCAATCTAGATAATGTTTTGCATAGACTGAGCACACATGGTTTAACGGCAGAAATTGATAAATGCAGATTTGCATATAACAAAATTAATTATTTAGGTCATGAAATTTCAGATGCTGGTATTAAACCCAAATTGGAATTAGTTAATGCTGTCATAAATGCCCCTAGACCTCAATCTAAAGATGATTTGCAAGCTTTCTTAGGATTGGCCGAATTTAATGCCAAATTCGTACACAATTTCTCAGAAAAAACGTATGTTCTGCGTCAACTTCTTAAAACTAATGTTAAGTTTGTTTGGAGTGAGGCATGCGATAAAGCATGTGAAGTAATAAAGAATGATGTGGCTAATGCCCCACCACTTCATGGATATGACCCCATGTTGCAAAATGTTGTTACAACGGATGCCAGTTCTAAAGGCATAGGTGCAACTTTATCCCAAATCAATGAAAAGGGAGTTGAATGGACCATAGCTTTTGCCTCACGTTCGATTACACCGACTGAGGAAAGGTATTCTGTGATCGAGCGTGAGACACTTGCATGTGTTTGGGGTTTGGAACATTTCAGACAGTTCATTTGGGGTTTTCATGTTTTATTAAGATGTGACCATAAGCCGTTCACTAAAGTGTTGACAACAAAAGGGTTAATTTCAGCATCACCCCGTATAGCTCGTTTGTCTGTTAGACTTTTAGATTTCAATTACAGTGTACAATATGTTCCTGGGGTCAAAAATGTGGTGGCAGATTTTTTAAGCAGAATGCCTTTACCTGTTTACCTGTGATGAGGATACTGATATTGAAAATTTTACATTAGCCAATGTGTTAGCTGATTGTCCAGGTATTACCAAAGAGGACTGGGAACAAGCTCAACCTCAAGATGACATCTTTGGTGTAGTTAGCAGATATATCAAGAATGGATGGCCTAATAAACATTTGTTAGATCATAGTATGCGTGTGTTTTGGGAATTGAGACATGAACTCTCTCTGGAAGGTGGTCTAATTTTTAGGAATGGCAGGGTTATTCCCCCCACATCTATAAGAAATAGGATTATTGATATATGTCACGAAGGACATCTTGGCATTGGTAAAACCAAATACAAAATTAAGTGTACTTATTGGTGGCCAGGTTTGGACTCAGACATTGAAAGGAAAGTTAGAGATTGCTATGCCTGTAATTCGTCCGACAAGTCTCAGGTAACATTCAGACCACCTCTCCATCCCATTCCGTGTCCAGATGGACCTTGGGAAAGGATAGGCATAGATATTGCAGGGCCAATAATGTATGATGATAAACAAAAAATGTTATTAGTGTTGGTTGACCATTTTTCATAATGGCCAGAGGTTGAGATTGTTAATAGGGCTGATGTGGATTCAATTGTGCACTTCCTAGACAAGGTGTTTCTGAAAGAGGGTTTACCTAAGTGTATAGTAAGCGACAATGGACCTCAATTTATTTCTCGCATTTTCAAAGATTTTGTACAGGGGAAAGGTATTGTACATAATACTACTGCTTTATATCATCCGGCAGGGAACGGTGCTGTTGAGAGATTCAATCGGGTGATCAAGGGTGTCATCCAAATGGCAAATTGCAACAATTTGGATTGGAGATGTGAATTAATGCAGAATTTATGGTCATACAGATCGACACCTTGTGTTTCTACAGGGTATTCTCCCTTTGTGTTGATGAGAGGGAGAATTCCCACTGGGAAAGATAATGTGGGTTGGAGCTCTGGGGATAAGAAGGCTGATTCGACACTTAAACAAGTTAAACACAACATTAAAAGTTACCAAGAGCAAAGCAAAATGTACTATGACACAAAACACAAATGTAAAGAACAAGTCATAAAAGTTGGTGATGTGGTGAGAGTTAAGAAACCAGGTTTCATAAAAAAAGGTAATCGATTTTCAGATCCCCTTAAAGTAGATAGAATTTTTTGCAATTCTGCATTATTAAGTGATGGTAAGGTTTGGCACATGTCATCATTGTCCATGTGTAGGAATGTTAATTCTGGGTTGGTTGGGAAGGAAGGAAAAGTTATCAGCCCAGAACGCAAAGAATGCAAATTTGACTGGTTAGATGATTGGAAATATACGCCTTCCTGTGATCCTGGTTATAACTCAAATGTACAGCCTAATGTTCCTATTGTTAACAATCATTTTTGTGTGCCTGCAAGGAAAACAAGCAGGTGTGGTCGTTTAGTCAGGACACCAAGCAAATTTCAGGATTATGCCTGTTTTGCATAAAGCTAAGAATGTGAACTTATTATTCTTTGAGGGTAAAATTGTTCTTGTGTTGAAATTGTATTTTTTTCCTTTATTTGTTGTATTTTCTTTTTGTTAGGGGGAAGATGTGTTGCGATGCTCGCGCACAGTGTGTGTTAACACTAGGCTCGAGCATCACTAGGTAACGGAGGATTCGAAGGGAGTTGGAGAGGAGACGGTTGATGGTGAAGACGCGCTTCTGATGTTGTCCTGTTATCGGGGTCGCACTCACGTTACGAATAAAAGCTTGCCAATCTCATGATTGTCGTAACGTTTCTTCTTAACAATTTTATGATGGAACAGGCGTACTATGTGTATGAGCCTCTATTTCTACAAAAGTATCTCTTCCCAACACCTTGTGGACTCCGAACTTCACCAATGCCATTTTCATAAATGTTCTCGGGGTCCATCAGGACTGCACCGACTATCCATTGTTTTCTACCTATGCACTGACTCTGGAACAATAGTTTTTCGCCAAAAATCCTGTTTAGAGGTACACCCAAAACATACCATTTTTTAAAAGAAAAATGCACAATCAAGTTAGTATCCCACCTTCTTCTCTTCCAGGGCCAAGAAGGTTTAGCGTCTACAAGAACTTTATGGAGCAAAATAACATGAGATAAAATGTAAAACCTAAAAGAAACATTGGATCTCATGCACCCTCCAGCAAAGCTCCTGGTTTGAGGAGAGCCACGTACGTTTGCCAGTTTTTCTCAGAACGGCTAAACTTCCCAAGAAAACGGGATACAAAACTGTTCTGATACTTGCTTCTTCTCTGCGGATTTAAATTTTTTTTTTAGAAATCTCCCAATTTCATTTATATACTCCGCTGCTACAGGGTGAGGTCTAGGGATTGAATGTTTTGAATAAGTCAGTACAGGCACGGCAGAATTTCGGCTTAAGGAAATTATTATAATGGTGCCATCTGATAACCTGGAATCTATTAATTCCACAATTTGGCGATCAGATTACTCCATTATGGTTTAGTTTCCTACAAATAACTACTTTCCTAAAGAATAATTATAGCGCCATGAAAGCAAGAACGTATACCATAGCCTTTCATCTATATAAGAAAAATGTTGGGAGGAGTAGGTAATTGGTACAAACTACTCCATCAGCAGGTGAGTGAGGTTATACTTCCTGACTTACTGATTAACAAGTTGTTGATACAGCATTAAGGAGTGGCAATACCTTTCTGAGACAGGCTATAGGTCCATTTGTGCGGCTAATTTTAAGAGAATGGTGTTCCTGTCTCGCTGGGCAGCCTATTATACTCCAGCAAGGTTGCACAAGATGATCCCCTCATATCCAGATCAGTGCTTTAGATGTAGATCGGTAATTGGGGGAGGATGGCCTCACATTTTCTATGAATGCCCAATGCCTCAACTTTTCTGGGAAGAGGATTTCAAGCAATAAGTGAATCTTTGAGGGTGAGATTCTCTCCCTCGTCAATGCTGGGTCTTTTTGGCACAGGCTATGAAGTTTCTCATCTATTAAAGTATCAACAATATTTTATTTCCATAGTGGTAGCAGCGGCAGGGTCTTTGATTCTTCAAATGTGGAAGACAGAGTTGCCACCCACGTATGCGTATTGGCACCGTGAAATGGTTAGGACCTGGACTTTCGAGAAGGCTTGTGCTAAGCGAGTGGGAGCCCTTCTGAGATTCATTTTGATGTGGGAGGGGTTCGGTTAGTTGATCAATGGAGAGCTAAGAAGGGAATTCAGGTAGCGCATAGGGGAATTAGTTTAATATAAGGGATTGAAGAGCATAACCTTTACTTCATCTGTTGTTTCTTACTGATGTCAGTGGGGCAAAGTACACTTGGGAAATGTCTGCTTAGCTAGTTTGTTAGATATACTGCTTGCATTTTTAATATATTTTTGAAATCGCAAATGCATCCCTGCTCGATAAGTCGATTATTTTTAAAAATCAAGTAGAACTGTTTAAAAACTTAGAAATAATGAACTCGATACAATATGCAGTCCTAATTTTGATCAAATATATTGCTGCTTGATAAATTGCTATTTTTAGAATAGGCCAGAATTGTTTATATGTTGAAATGTATTAAGTTTTTGATATGATATGGACTGTTGATTTTGTTCCCCACATCTTGCTCAAATAAAAAAGATATATAAAAAAAAATAAAGTGTCTCCTTATGGTATAATGTTGATGGATAGGACACAGCTGAGTTCACAGATGCTAGTTATAGTGCTGGAAGAGCAGAATAGACTTAACTCTCTTATGGTTCATTAAAATGAGACACAATTGAGTGTTTGGAAAGTGTTTTTGAATAAGTCTGTTCATTAACCATTTTGATTAAAAACAACTGAATGTTTTTTATGTTCACCTGGGTTAGAGTTTTGCTTTTGTGTATTCCTACAAGGTACATCAAGTAGTGGTACTCAGGTTGGTACAGTGACCTCAGGCTTTCAAGGGACTTGGAGCAGAAAAGCCCACAGAGTGAGAGGAGGTGCATATTATATTGATGATTTTATGCCAAACTATTGAGAAAAAAATATACTGTGGAGCAAAGAAATAGAGGCTTATATGTTGAGAACTAAAATATTGTGAAGATAGGGGTACAAAGGTAAGTACGCAATTACTATTCTCAACACCGCATCCGAGTACTTTGACGACGTTTATGAGTTTTTCTTGATATTTTGATGGAAACCTCTGTGAGACCATTGAGTCTCCTACCATGGCCGAAACTCTGGTGAAAACAACTTCTTGAAACAAGCGAGTCCTGACAGCCCTGATTTTGTCAAGCAATATTAAAAAACGTTCACAGAGAAGGCTCGACATGGGTAGCCTGATGTATGTTTTGTATTAGAGCTGTATCTGGCAACCTCAAATACACAGAACTGAATGAGACAGGACTGATGACAGCATGAGGAAGTGTGAAAGTAGTGTAGCACGACACTAGCACGCTGGGGAGGTGGGGGCATGCGGGCAGGTGGGGCTTATGCCCCAGCTCCATATTTCCTGGCTCCCCCACTTTTGAACCCCACCAACACAGCTGCAGAATGTAGAAAGAGGCAACACACATCAAACAACAGACACTGCTCCTTGCGATGCACATTAATTTATCCAACTACTTTTCATTTCGAAGCAGTGCTGTTTGCTTAAAATGTTTTAATCTGACTTTGTAAACTTCCTCATACCTGTTTAATCAATCCTTTCAAGATTCTCCAGCCTTCATTATCTGAAAGAATCTTATGAATTCATACAGTCAGTAGTCCGATGGAGCTCTAGTTGATGTCACAGTGTTGACAGTTATTACTACGTGCAGATTTTAGTAGGGTGTAGTTATAAAAATGTAGCCTCAAATGATTGGCATGGGGTTTATAGCACTGCACATTTACCTATTGAAAGGAAGGCTACTGCATGCAACTGAGCTGAAGGCTACTCAGATAGACTGGGGCCCTCATTACGAGTGTGGCGGTCTGAAGAGCACCACACTTGCGGTGGGGGTCTTACCGCCACGGGCTCAGTGGTAAAGACCGGCATATTATGCCACAACGCCGCCAGTACCACCAGGGCCGTTGGACCGCCGAGCCGGAGGCGAGCACCTCCGGCCCTGGGGCAGCCATAAAACCACTGGCGGTGTTATGACTCAGCAAACCACCAGACTTTTCACAGCAGTCGCACTGCCACGAAAACCCTGGCGGAAACGCACCCGGTGACAGGAATCCCTATTCCTGTCACTGGCACACGCACCCCCACACGTCCACTCACCTGCAGACACGCACTCCCACTCACACACTTCCTAACACCCCCCCCACCCAACCACACGCACCCACACAAACACCCCCACTCACACGCACACAAACAGATATGCACCCCCATCCGTCTGCATACATTCACACCCCCACCCCCTCCGCATACTTACACACCCCCACCCCTCCTTCACATACTTACACACCCCCTACGCATACTTACATACCCACACAACCTCCACGCACACATACATATATACACACACAAGCATGCGCACACACACACACACACACACACCCCTTTCAGTCGGTCCACCTACCTTTCTGGGCGAGGTGGTCGTGCTGGAAGGGGATTGGTATTGGCACTTCCACTGCCAGTGCCGCACCACCGTGCAGGGACCGCCGTGCTGTATTACGTCTCGTAATATGGTGGGCGGAGTCCCTGTGGTGTGGTGGTGCTGGCGGATGAACCGCCTCTTACCCGCCATCAGTCGGGCCAACGGTGTTGGATTTCCACCTGTCAATGGGCAGAAATCTGTTGGTGAGTCATTATACGGTGGTCTTCGGACCGCCAACACTGGTGGTATTTTGGCGCCCGCACTGATGGCGGTCTTGTCAAAAGACCGCCAATGTCATAATGAGGGCCTGAGTGTGTGATGTCAAGAGTTAAAGTCCATAATTAAAGTGTTGTTTCAATAAAATGTCTCTATTCTTTATGTATCAGGAGTTCTTACTATGGATGACAATGCCAACTCGTGCCTACCCTCCAGTCCGAGTACATGTTCAATTATAAACAAGCACTACGCAAAAGACTCTGGAGAAACAGGGACACCTCTCCATACTCATCCACCACCTGTGATGAGACACAGTACATATTAGATACAGTTATATCAAGAATGCTATTTATTGGTCTCAACGCTGCAGGTTGCTGGTGAGACATCACCCACTCCGTGAGTAACCTCCAGTCGCAGACTCAGAGCAGATGTTGCAGAAAGTACACTAATTCTTTATAAGCAAGATTGGTGGTAGCAGGTTGCAGGAGTGGAGTTACTGAAAGATAAGCAGGTAAGCACCAAAGGGAACTAAAAGGCAATGAGCAATCAATAAAGGTGCATAAAGAGAGGAGAGCTGGGTGCGTACTGGAATTACAATGGAGAAACGGAACAAAATAAAACATTGCCAATCAAAGCATTCTGAGTAGCACAGGGTTATATACTGTCCTTTTCCATGTTAACCCGGAAGCAACACCTTCCACCATCTTGAATTGGGAAGGGATGCATACTCCAGGTTAGCCACAGGTACCATGATGGAATGAGAAGAACTCTAATCCTCTGCTTGCACTTTTTGATGTCTCCTGTCATGTGTTATGGGACTCCATAATCTCCATGTCCTTGTATATTATCTGCATCTCAGTGACATTATGTTATTGTATCTATGAAGACAGTGGGTCTCCCTTCAAATCCTAACGTTATCCTCGCCTTTCGTGAACTTGGGGAAGGTTACGTCAGTTAAAGGTGGGAATAATCCTAGGATCTAAAAATACATTAAACAGTCTAACTGGGAAACCCAGTTGCTTTGTAGCAAAGGTGCTTGCATGTGTTGTAGTTAAGGATTGGTACTTTATGCAAATGTTTTTTTTACAGTTATTTATGATGTAGTTTTATCAAGAGGAACATGTTTCCTATAGTAACGCCAGAGAACTTGACAATGATTAAATGAAATAAAACATTGCAGCACATCGTCAGAGTCTAGGTGGATGGGGATTGGTCACAACACTTGTTCTGTTTGAGCTCAAATCACTGCAAGTGTGAATAATTTGCTTTTGAAAGGTTTAATGGGTCGATTGCTGTTTGGGTCGGATCTCTGGTTGTGGCTGACAACATTTCAGAACCTAAGCCCTTGTAACCCAGTGATCTTCCTGAATGATCTTTGGTTGATCTGATGGGTGGACATTGAAAGAATGGGGTACAGTGAGGTGCCAGTTTATATAGGTACACCGGGTCCTTCCAGTGTGCTGTATGTACTGTGCACAAGACTTTAAATGTGATCCTGGCAACAACGGAGTCAGTGTGGTAAATCACTCACTCTACGCCATGCAGTGCACAAATATGGACTAAGTCAACATGCATTAAAGCCTATGGTGCATGCCACAATTATCAACTTAAAGCAAAATGTGCATGCACATGGCACCTCCATAATAGATGTGCAAGAGATACCTGCATTATTCCAGTTACACGATTCAAGACAAATGGGTACCACTTGCCCCATCATCAACTTGCATCTTCTCTCAGTAGCCTGCGCCTGCCAACTATCCAGCTACTGGCAGGATACATAGAACCCACCAGTACACTACATTTGGTGACATCACGTAGAGTCACCAGGTCATTATGATGCATCAGCTTCCATGGTTGCTCATGTGGACTTCGAAAGAAAACTCATCCACCACAAAACATTAACATTACATGTCTCTCCTCATAAAAATATGAATCTGTTCTTATCTGAGCATGAAATATTGCGACATGCGCCAGAAAGAGATGCTGTGAAATAAGTGAAAGGATACCAAAAGGACAAGAATCGTAAATGGTAACATGAACAGTAGCTATGCACCATTTTAGATGATTTTTTATTCTTGTATTTGTTCTTTCTTACGATCATTATTTTTTACAGTAGAAACACCGTCTACTGCTGAATAAATACATCCCATGAAGGAGGAAGGAAGTGGAAGAGAAATCGAGGCTAGCAACCTGAGCAGAAACTACATGTTTTAAAGGCTAGTCCAAAGGGAGCCAAACTCTTGAGTAGGGTTTGTTCTTCAAGCCCGTCTCAAGCTTTTTAAGGCTCTTAAAAGCAGACAAGCCGGGCTGTGGTTCAGACCTCAGCCAGACTGGCACCCAGCACATGCGAAGGTAAGAGAGATGTTGCTGCCTCAACAATGCAAGAGTCTGCCTTGTGTTACCCTGCTTGCCTCCCCCTCCATGCGAGCCCAATACTCTTCTTGGATCCCAGAGATCCTCTTTCTTACTAATCTATATAAGGAGGCACCCTCCTGACCTTCTAGAATTTCCTCCCAGAAAAACTTCCTCTTTCATTATTAGTAGTGAATGAGATTTCAGGGTAAAAACGAGACAATGTGGCGGATGGGAACTTACTCTGCTTCTATTATTTCGGCTATGGCAGCAGCATGGCACCAATTTGGTTGTAAATTGTCCAATCTTAACCCGACAAAGTTGACCCTTGGCCCGGTTCTCCCTGTTAATTTGTTGGTTCGCCCACCTACACTTATCAGTGTAACCGCCCTCCTTGAACACTGGCAGGATATTGTGGCTCCCCGGCTCTGTTTCAGTTAAACTAATCAGTTTTTAGTCAAGGTGACAGACTGGTATCCCCTAATCTTCTACTTGGAACAAAAGACTATTGCCGAGCTTCATGAGCTCTAAGGGGTAGAGGGAAGGGTTTCAAGGTACAACTACAGAGAAGAGACAGGAGCTAAGATTGCATCAGATGCCCATTTACAAAGTTTGATCTAATATAAATTCTATATTGAATATTGCTCTTGGGTAAAGAGGTTGATTAATGGTATTTGCTGTGATTGAGGCGCTGACTTTCTACCCCCTGACTGTTTGGGATACTGATATTATAAACATAAAAATAGTCCCCAGTCTTCCATTACACTTATGTTTGTACTTTTTTCAAGAAAAACATTTTGACATTTTATACATATTTTGTATGGTTGGATTAACTTGTGATACTTGTTTGGTAAGAGGAGTGATTTATCCAGTGGCTGAGTTGCAGTGTGTAACCAGGAACCTGGGTTGAAATATAATACTGGCTTCCCCACTTGACCAAACGTGTGTGATCCTACACAAATCATTACTTTGCTGTTCTTCATACCAGTTGAGTGGCCATTCTTAAAGAGATTCAGTTCAGAATGTGCCCTATATGAAAACATCACTCATACATGATTTAGGCGACAATAAAGTTTTGTGGCAACGTATAACAACATTGCTCATACATACATTGCACATGAGAAGCTGGTATCTCTTAGTGCATGCATTGTAGTGGCATCAGGGAGTAGGGGTAGGAAAAAAAACAACTGTATTACTAAAGACAGATATACAAGATTATCAAGGACAGTTTACAGAGCGACAAAATATCGAAAGGTAGGTGCACATAGGGAAGCACAGATTTACTATTCCTAACTCCATCTCTATGTACCTTGAAGATATATGTACAATGTAGGTACATATATGTGTAGTTAGGTACAGGTTACTTCCCTATCAATATTTGTTTTCAATATTTTGACCCCGATATTTAGAACCATCAATATTTTGACTTCAATATTTAGTATGGACACTGGAAACTACAACTTTTAACAGATGTCAATGAGTGATACATTCTACAGTACTAAAGTGAAAGAGCAGCACTCAAGGAATAACCTATTTTTAATCTGAAAGAATCTTTATCACATTTGTGCATGAACTATGCAGTACAAAAGACATGCCCAACCCTTTGGTGGCTCAGGTTTCTGGAACCAGACCCCAGACTCAGCTCTGGCTTGGCTCTTCCAGTGAGTGTATTTGCTCGCTCACCTCTATATGATGTTCAACCATTCCTTCCACTGCTTTGTATGATGCCCTCAACTATAGATATCATTTAGGAGTTGCCAGGGGTCGCTGCTGTTAATATTTTATTATTTACTATTAGTGTAATGAGAAAAGGAGCAGCAGGAACTGAAACTGGACCTTCACAGGCAGCTAGTAAAAATGCATTTATATGTATGTTGTGTGCATGATTGTAGGTGAGACAGAATGTGTGTATATTTGAGCATGTGTTATGTATGAATGAGCATGTGTGTGAATGAAAGTGAGAGCCAGTGATGGGCTTTGTGTGAAAATTAGTGAGGTTGAGCACAAAGTGGTGAGTATGAGTGTTGGGGAGTGAGAATGAGTGTGTAAGAATGAGTGTGAGGAAGTGTTAGATAGTATAAGTGAGACTGGTTGTGAGTGAGAGTGAGTGAGTGACATTGAGTGAGTGTAACTGTGAGAAACAGTGAGTCAGAGAGAGTGAGAATAAGTCAGAAAGAGTGAGTGTAAAAGTGAGTGAAAGTGAATATGAGTAAGCATGAGTGAGAGTAATGAGTTAAAGTGAATGTGAACGCATGAGTGAGTCAGAGTGATTGAGAATAAGTGAGTGTGTGAGGATGATAGAGTGAGAGCAAAAATTAAAGCAAGTGAGTGAGAAAGTCAAGTAAGAGTTAGAATGAATGAAAGTAAGTGAAAATGAGTGAGCGGGAGTAAGCAGGAGTGCGAGTGAGAATGAATGAGAGCGAGTACAAGTGAGAATGAGTGTGAGTGAAAGAATGTTAGTGAGCCTGAGTGACAATGTCATATTATGCTTGCAAATCTGCCATTGGCCCTGGCATAATGAAGATTATTCTTGGCTTACAGAGTCACCCATGGCAAAACACTGGTGCTAGCATACCAGAGTAAATTCTTAGCATGACAGGCACCTATGATAAAATACTGGCACTAGCATACTGAAGGTAATTCTTGGCATAATGGACACTCATGTTAAAATATTGATACTGAAATACCAGAGGAAGTTCTTACCTTATGGGGCAACAGTGGAAGAAAGCTGGTGTTGACAAACTTGACGAAATTAATGGCATAGGGGGACCCATGTCAAAATGTTGGGGCTAGCACACTGGAGGTAATTCGTGCCATAAGGGAAGACAATTGTGGCATAAAGGGGTGGGGGCAGCCATGATAAAATGCTGTAGTAATTTTGGCAGATAGTACTAGTGGCAACATTCTGACACTTGCATATTGTGTGCAATTTTTGGCATAAGAGGACACCTATGGCATGGATGGGGGCCTTCAGGCTCCCTCACGTTCCCAGCCAGCTCTCCGTCTTCTGCGGGAGCCGACACTTCTGTCACAGAGAGGGAGCTGCAAAAGATGTGGAGAAGTGTGGCACAATGGTTAGTGCAGCAGACCCTGCTGCAGAGATCTGGCCCAGGACCAGGGTTCAATTCCCACCTAGGCGGGTCTTGGGCTCAATTCCCTTGGACCAGATAATTCTTGCCTCGGTGCCTCATCTAATTAATGGGTCCCACTCTGTAACTCTGGGCAATAGCTTGCTTAATCTCCACAATGGCCCTCACAGCGCTTGGATGCCTGGATTCACCCTGGGGCTGTCCAGGAGTGGGCGCCTTACAGGGAAAAGCCAGGAGGGGTTCCACAGCAGTATGCGAACAGCGCCTTGAGACCCTAACAAGTGAGTAGTGCACTATACAAGTGCAAAGATTACAGTTTTTTTAAAGATGTAGTTCCCTTTCTGTAAGAGCAACTGTTTCCTCTGTGCCCCTGCCTGTATCTCTGCAGGCATGAAAACAGAAGAAACCTCCGCTTCCAGCAAGTGAGAACTGTTTGACAGCTCTCCTTTTCTGTAAACGGAGTGTTTCTTCTGACTTGGCAGGAGATGTCAAAGCTCCCGCCAAGTCAGAGCAAACACCTATGTCCTGGGGTGGGTACTCAGGGACATAGCAGAAGCGGGCCCTGGGGGGGGGTGGCATTCCTAGGGCCATTATTGGCTCCTCAAGGAGGTTGCGTGGCCCTCCTCCAACACTAGAATTTGCCCCGGGAAGGAAGTGGTCCCTGACTGGTCTGCAATGGATCCCTTTCATTCCTTTATTTTAGCCCCAGGGAGGTGGCGGTCCCCGGGGCTGTGGGTGGGCCGCACCCCCCCCACACTTCAATCAACATTTGCCCCGTGGAGATGGCGGTCCCCTGGGCTGCAGAGGGGGGTCACACGGCCCCCTGCATATAATTTAACATTAGCCCTGGGGAGATGGTGGTCCCTGGGACTGTGGGAGCCGTGCCCCCGCATTTCAATCAACATTTGCCCTGGGGAGGTTGTGGTCCCCCTGGGTGCGGAGGAGACGCGTGGTCGCCTGTGTTAATTTAATCTTTAGTCCCGGAGGGGTGGCGGTCCCCAGGGCCCTGGGGGAGGCCATATGGGCCTCCCCCATGTCAATTTATCGTTTTGCCCTGGAGAATTGGTGGTCCCCAGGAGAGTGGGGGTGTGCAGTCTCCCTGACCATTAGTCTCCGATTGCCCTGGGGAGGTGGAGGTCCCTTGGGTGCGGGGAGCACCGTGTGACGCCCCCCTGCATATTTGTCTCTGATTGGCCCATGGAGGTGGTGGTTCCCAGGGCAAATACAAGCCCTACAACAGGGGTCCCATGCGCTCCCCTCCTTTTTAAAGCCCCCAATGCCCCTGTGACCTGGCCCTCCCGGGGGAATTATTTTTTAAAAGGGCAGGAGACCGCCCTTTTTTTTTTAAATGCCAGGAAATTACGCAGATTCCGATTTTCAGGACATAAAAAAAAAAAAAATGCTATTTAGCCCTGGCGGAGTCCGTAAGGGACTCGTAGACCAAGGTTAGGGGCTCAAGGTGACCCTACCCTGGCCCCTTTTCTTTTTTGCTTTCACTTTTTTCTGGGACTCGGCTGAAGCAGAGTCCCAGGATGGCTGCCAACACTTCTTTGCTGAAGTGTTGGCAGACAATCAGATATCAGCACGGGTCCAGTTGGACCCACGGAGTATCCACGTGCCCATATATATATATATACATATATCTTTTGCCCTTTAATATCTATAAAACCATTGAACAGATTTACATCCAAATCACAAAAATCTTGCTTTCTGAGCCAAAAGTTAGCTTTCTGACAAATTTGGTGTCATTCCATCCAGCAGTTTGGGCTGTAGTCGTGATCAAAAATGTGAAAAATCCCATTGGCATAGAATGGGGGGAAAGTGTTTAGGGACCCCCCTTCTTCTCGGCCCCTGCTTGACAGATCAGACCCGAAACTTTCAACACAGCAGCTGAATGTACTAAAGTATGTTTCGCAAATTTCGCAAAGATTTGTCAAGCGGCACAAAAGTTATTGGCAAAACAAAAAACGCTTTGTCTATGGAAAAATAAGGTCCTAACTATAACTACCTATTGGCAACCGCCAGTAGATAATATATATATGTATATACATATATATATGTATGTGTGTGTATATATATATATATATGTGTGTGTATGTGTACATATATACACACACACATTTACAAGCCTACCGTATATATATATATATATATATATATATATATTATATATATATATTTATTTTTATTTTTACCATATATATATGTTTAAGTGAATTTGGATGTTTTTTCAAAATTCTATTTCCTAACTATAAAATCCCTGTAACTTTTGTTCAGCGAAAAAAAAAAATATATATATATATATATATTATATATATTTGTGTCTCTAGTGTCTATCGCAAACCACTTTGGGTTACCTCAACATGTGGTGGCAATATTGTGGTAACTTAGGTCCTGACGTGTCCTTGAGTTAAAGGTAAACATTAAAAGATTGACATGGGTTCTTATGGTGTGGACAGTGCACTGAAATTCCCCTGCTTGGAATTTGTGGCCCGAGAGGGATAATCTGCTGTGTCACAACGATGACTGTTCTTACAAGACGTGACCTGCTATGGCTTGCAGCTGTGTTTTTTCACATGACTGCACGTACGCTGCGCCAGCTGCGATGGGTGTTCTCCTGGTACATTGCCCTACACCGTGAGTCACGTTTAACTGTAAAGCGGTCTTCTATTGAACTGCTAAAACCCGGAAGTTCCCGTTCAGTGACGTGTACAGCGCGTGTAGGAAATCCCAGCCTCACCCCTCCGTGCCGCCCCAGTTTGCGAACTTCCAGAAAATATTCAATCTAGCCTTGAGATAATAATTAGCAAAGTACGTCACGGAGCCAAGGAGGAAGAAAATGTTAAAGTTCCAAAACCCGGGCAAACCGTTTAGTGAACATTTTTGTGGTCACAAGCGCTCCGATTTAGTTTGCGACCACAGATATATATATATATATATATATATATATATATATATATATATATATATATATATATGTATATATATATATATATATATATATCATCTATGTCTTATTTATGAATGAAATAGCAGTCGTACATTATCGAGAAGAGTTACCGACCCCCAAGTTGGGGTAGTAACCCATTCCTAAAACAAAAGGCGGTACTGGGTACACGGGTTTCCTCTGAACGATCACCTGCTGGCTTATGAAGCTGTCTGGGTCCCTTTCCTTTTCTAGATTCACTGTTGATCCCACGGGAGCCCCGAGAAACCCTGTAGGGTAGGAAGCAACTGGGATCTTGTGAGCTGGAACCGTGCGCACACCCCACCGCTGGGGGCTTCTTGCTGAACAGACCTGCACACCTGGGCCTATCTTAATAGGTGAAGCGGGGACTAGGGTAAATAGGTCGGCGTTCGAGCCTTTTCTTTATGCTATGTAGATGTGGGCATGTTGATTGGTAGTGGGTTTCCATATATTTAGTGGATTTTATTCTGTTTTTTTTTTTAATTTTCCTCAAACTGGGACCCTCATGGCACTAGACTTGGGGTGGAATGTGTCATCAACTAGAAAACTTATTGTGTATTTTGTACTGTTGATATTATGGATGTACTTGTATACACAAAATAAAAATATACAAGACCAAAAAAGAAGGGGTTCCCTTGGGATTCCTTTCCCTTTGTTAATGTTTAAAACAAAAGTTGTTGAGGAGTAGTCAGTAATCCAAGTGACCACTGCGAACTCTCAACCTAGCAAAAAAAAGTGCAATGTTCTTTTTGAAATCACACCCATTTCCTTTAAGGAAAACAGGATGCATTTAAAAAAATGTTTACTTTGTTGAAAGGCATTCACAGACATGGTAGTCTGCTGACACAAGCAGGCAACATCCTTGTGATGCTCTCCAATTAAAGTGAGGCACAATTTCTAACCTATTTCATGAAAATTAATGAGGTAGAGTCAATTGCGACCCACTAGGTACCTCAATTTTTCGGACTGACCTATTCGTACTTAGGTCAGTTTGGAAAATGATTTGCCAGTCGGAAACATACCGGTTGAAAACTGCGACAAGTATTTTGTAAGCAGTAAATAGTACATCTGGCGCACAATCCTTTTTAACTCTTGTACTTGGACAGTATCTGACCAGCATTGAAAGGACACTTTTTCAGTCCATTATGCCATTGATGAAGCAGAATGACAACAAACGCCACAAAAAGTGCCATCTTAAAGTCCACAGTGTGCTTTATGAAGCACAGAGGTCTCCGAACAAATAGTGCAATAATATAGTAATAATGTAATTGGATTTAAGGATCTGTCTGCAAAAATTTACCTGAATAACCTATGCTCCTTTTATGTTTAAGGGCTTTCCTTTAGTCAGTGGCAAATCAAATACAATTTTCTGTGCCCCCTTACTTGTACCTCATTTGTTTGGTTAGGTATCTAGGTATCTGGTGCTCAGAAGAGGGACCCAGTATAACCCAGTATAATTTGGGCGTGTGGTTGGTCAGAAATAGTGATGAGTGTAGATTGGTCTTCTTGACCTTCACGTGGGCTGTGTTTTATGTGGTTCAAGGAGCTGTGCATGGGCCATCCAACTTTGATTTCAGAGTGAACATTTTATGTGGGTGGTGGTCTGGAGTGAAGAGATTTGTAATTCTTGCTTGGTTAGATGATTCACTGAGTTTTGGCTGTAGACGAAGCACCAGGCATTTATTCCCCAGGATCACAGAGATTGCACAGTAGGTGAAAGCACAGCTTTTTTGTTAGTTCTGTACTGTGCTGGGCTGAATGTCTGGTGCATTGATTTAAGAGCTTGTGGGAGCCCCGGAGGTGATAACGATGGTTGGAGGCTAGATTTGTGCGCAGTGGGAAGGCATGAATGAGGAGAGTGCCAGAAATTGTTATGGTGTGTTCACCCATGCCCAAGAGAAATGTGGGCAAACTTTATCGGTGGGTCCAGCAGCAGAATCTGGGTAAAAGTTGGTTAGTTGTCAGCGGCCGCAGTTTGTAAATTGTAAATGGGTGGCTTCTCAAGGCTGGGAAGCCACGTATGTCTGACTACCAGAGTGAACGCTAGCTGGAAATAGGTTTTTCTTTTTTATTTCAAGAGTGTTTTATTGGGATTTTATACAATAGGAAAATTAAATAACATTAATGAAAAGAAACAATACATTGTACGGTACCATCAAATCAAATGAGAATAGTAGTTTAGGGTGTAGCATCAGGAGTCTGTCCACATTTACAAAAGTAGAGGGGAGAGATAAGTGTATTTGTTTGCAATTGTGAGGTGAGGTTAATCAGTGTATGTATTGTCACAGAGGGGTTTTTGATGTTGTGGTGCATGATTAAGGTACCTCAGTTGTAGATGAATGAGTCAGAATAAAAGAGAGAGGAGACGAGAGACGAGATGAAGAAGGTGATAGGGGGTGAAAAGTAGAGAGTACATGGGGAAGGGGAGATGGGTAGGGAGAGGAGGAGGAAGTGAGTGAGTGGGGAGAGAAAGGGCAGGGTGGGAGAATGAGTGAGTGAATGCATGTATGATTGAGTGATCAGATGATCGTGGTTACATAGACGAGTGAGACATAAAGTTGTCTCGTTTGCACCAGAGTTTGCCATTCTTCATTGGTGATGTCATCAAGTATAGGTTTAGTGAGTTACAGGCAGTTCTGGTGATTTGGACCCATTCTCACCACGTGTGGGGGGAGAGTTTGGTTGAGTCTTTCCATTAATTGAGGATAACTTTAAAGGCCAGTATTGGCTCGAATGTCCCATAGGAGATGGTCCTCTTTGTTTAATGTTAGTAGGGAGGATGCCCAGTGTAATAGAGGCTAAAGTAGGAGCCATTTTGTATGAAATTTTTTAGATATTGTATTACTGATGTCCTGCCAAAACATTTTGGTGGGGGTGCACTCCATTAGCTTGTGTTTTAAGTCTCCTGTTTCCTTCTCACAGCACTCCAGCAAGTTTTGGAGGATCAGAGGCCCAGTTTATAAAGTTTGGCTGGAGTCCAGTGGGTCATATTGCCAATCTAGTATCTGCATTGTGCTAGTGATGGAGTTATTATGTTGGAAGTGAGGTTACTCCAGGTAGATGGCCAGTCCGGTGAGACCTTTGGAGTGTTGTTGGAGTCTATAGTAGAGTTTCCCTCTTGTCTTGTGTTGGTTTATTTAGTCATGTTTTTATAGGGGCTTTAGGGGGTACAGTTTGGAAACTAGATGACCGCCTTTGGTAAATGTTTCTAATGTGTCGGGTAGTTGGGGGTGGGGGGGGTTGGAGGTTTATGTTTGTTATAAGTGATTTTATTTTAAGGAAATGGTAAAGGTCTAGGTTGTTTAAGTCAAATTTGTCTTTAATATGAAAAAATGGTATGGGTTGCCGATATCTCTTACCAGGATAATATATTTTCCTGCCCATTGTTCTATATACATAGTTCTCCCTTCTAGTTTTAAGTTTTCACTGTGTCATAACAAGGCTAGACATGAGGGTTTAATTTTGGTGGGTAGTTTGTTGTCAATTTTTTGGAGTGCCTATGCTGGATAAAATGTTTATAGAGTTGTGTGTTTTAATTTTTTGACTGTTTGCAATGAAGTAAGGAATAAGTGTTTAGTGACAGTGATTTCAATAGAGAGCCATGGCGGCAAGGGATTGGTGGTGGTTAGGAGCCAGCTGCTCCTCTGTTTTGCTAGGAAGGCATGTTAGTATCTCCAGTAGTTGGGTAAGTTTAGGCTGCCAAACTTTTTAGGAAGACTCAGTTTCTTTAGGGCAATTCTGGGCTATTTAGACTTCCAGAGGAATTCAGTAAGTAATGTGTCTATTTTAGTAAAAAAGGTGTCTGAGGGGTATAAGGGGGACATGCTGATTAAAAAGGTAATGAGGGGGGTAATCATCAATTTGATAGATTCTGTTCTACCTCACCAAGTAATGAACCTGGTTGACCATTTGTCTAGGCTATGTTTCATGTTATTGAGCATCTTTTTCTCGTTGATATCGATGGAGTCTTTAAGGTTATGGGTGAACCACATACCCAGGTATTTTATCTTTTCTGGGGCCGATTTGAGTCCATAGGGGCTGATTTGTGAACTGTTGCAGTACACATTGAGAGGAAGAACCTCTCTCTTTTCCTTGTTGAGGCAGTAGCCTGGCATCTTAGAGTAGTCATTGATGGTGTATATGATGTGCGGCAAGACTGAGGCCCTCATTACGGGTACCACCATCAGGACGCCTGTGTGGCCAGAACACCGCCTGCCCTATTAGGAGCTCACCGCAGGGCCTTAACATTGACACCGGCTCCTAATCGAGCCAGCACCAATGTGGGAGTGCGGCAGGTGCAGCAGCACCCGTCACACTTTCCACTACCGTAATTTAGGCAGTGGAAAGCTCGATGGGGCTGTCCATGGGGGGCCCCTGCACTGCCCATGCCAAGTGCACCCCCTTTCTGCCAGCCTTTGCATGGCAGTGCTACGGCCATGCAAAGGCTGACAGAAAGGGTACTCGTAATCCCCAGGACAGCGCTGCAAGCAGCGCTGCCCTAGTGTATCACAACTGCCAAGACAGCCAGGCTGTTGACTTGCAGCACCCTGGCAGTGCCGGCGGTGCTTAAGCAGCTTTGGCGGTGGTCCGAATGTGACCCTGGCGGTCTGGTGACTGCCAGGGTCCTAATGAGGCCCCGAGTCTGCCTGGGTGGTAAAAAAGGAGAATGTCATCCGCGTAGGCGATTTGTTTTTCTGGGCCTGATGAGAAAGGGATACCTGCGATGAATGGATTTTCTCTGATCAATGTTAGTAGAGAGGAAAGATGGCATGCTTGTCTGGTTCCTTGTTGGAAGTAAAATGGGTTAGACAACATTCCACTGATGTTTATCCTAGCTTTCAGTTCTTTGTATAGAGCAAGGATCATTTTTGAGAGAGCAGGGCCAATGTTGAAGAAGGTGAGTGAGGCTTAGAGGAAGGTCCACGATACCTTATCAAAGGCCTTCTGTGCATCTAGTGCTATAGCGAAGGTTGGTTGATGCAGGATTTTGCCTATTTCAATCGCGTGGCCAAAAAGTGTGATATTATCCACGCTGAATCTCCCTTTGGTAAATCCTGCTTGAGAGGGATGTATTATGCTTTTGACAATGGGCTCTATTCTGAGGGCTAGGATCTATGAGTATATTTTGCAGTCTGTGTTTGTGAGGGATATGGGTCGATAGTTCTTGGGATTGGACCGGTCTTTCCCTTATTTGGGTATAACAATTATGGTTGCCTCCCCGGCGGAGCCCTCAACGGAGCTGGTGGAATGGGCGAATAAGTCTTCTAAGGGAGTGGTTAGGGAGGTACTCAAAGTTCAAGAGAATTATGCCGGGAAGCCATTTGAGCTCGGGCCTTCCTGGCTTTCGCTGTTTTGATCGCGTTTATGATTTCTTTGCAAGAAATCGGCTGTTCTAGTGACTCTTTGGTTGATTCATCAATCTTAGTTCCATTAATTTTGTTGAGGTAGTTTAAGCATATGCCATAAGATGTGTTATTAGTTTTGGAGTAGAGGGTATGGTAATATTTTTCAAAAGTATTTAGAATGTCCTTCTCGTTTGTTGATATGACGCCATATTTGTTGGTTATACAGGTTATTCTTGTCTTCTGAAGGGTCTGTTTTAAATAAGACAGAAGTATTTTGCCAGCATTTTACATCCACAGAAATTGATGCCTTTGTATTTTTGGACTATTAGGTGAGCTTTGTTACTCAGAATCTTCTTGTATTCATACTTGAGTTTAATTAGATTGTTTAATTGAGTTTTGTTTTTGGTGCATGTGAGATTTTTCTCTAATGCTTTTATTTTTAGTTCTAGTTAGTCTAAGGTTTTGTTGTCTAATTTGTTTTTCTTTGACATAAGTTTAATCATATGCCCTCGGATAGTACATTTCAGAGCATCCAGATGATTTGTGCTTTTGGACCAGAAGACCTATTGAGTTCTATGTATTCATCAATCTTTTTTTGATTATTTCCTTGAAGGGGGGTTACTCTGTGAGGAGGTTGTTCATTCTCCATGTTTTTGTTCCTGGTGTATTGCAAGCAATATCGTAGAGTAATGAAATACAGGCATGGTCTGAGACTAGGATTGGTTCAATGGTTGGGGAAGAGGTGGCTGAGACGTGAGATTTGTCAATTAAGATATAAATCAATGCGAGAAAATGTATTGTGCAGATGGGAGAAAAATGAGTAATCTTTCCCTGTGGGATTGAATAGTCTCCATATGTCTGCATTTAAGAGAAATGCACATTTAGCATTTGTTTATAGGATTTGCTGGGTTTAAATTGACATGCAGAATTCCTGTCAAGTATGGCATCCCAGGGTAATTTGAAATCTCCTCCAAGAATCATTCTGGAATTGGGAGGTGCTGATGCTGTACCGCATGAGCAAAAGGTGAAAAAAAGTTGAAAAAAGGTACGATGAAGTGATCACGTTATTTGTATTCTATATGCGCATACGTGAGAACTTATGCATGCATGTGTCATTATACAAGTATGCCTCCAAAATTACACAAGTCTCTTTTCTTTAATTCACCAATTCGAAATGGATCTGTGAACAAAACAAATGTGATAAAGCACACTTTTTGATACGTATCAAAAAGGTAAACATCTTAATAAACAAAGAAGACTGGTAGGTGGGCTGGCAATGGAGGAAGGGGTGAAGGCAGGAAGTAACAGGAAGTGGGAAGGAGAGTATAACACTGAACACAGGGGAACACATAGATGAAAGAGAATATAGAGCATAGAGAGTGAGAGAAGGACAAAAGGGAGACAACTGAAGAACACATACACTCTCAAGGGGTGCGCGTAAAAATCTAATAGCATCAGTTATTTAAAAAAAATATTCCTTTTCAAAATTGGTTTTAACAATAAACTTCCTGTAGTCATTCAAAGGATGACAAATAAAAGTAATGTACTCTATAGCTTGAATGCCACCCACATAATTTACAGCTTTTGCTTATTAATCCTATATTGTTCCAA
Organism: Pleurodeles waltl; assembly: GCF_031143425.1. Taxonomy (NCBI): domain Eukaryota; kingdom Metazoa; phylum Chordata; class Amphibia; order Caudata; family Salamandridae; genus Pleurodeles; species Pleurodeles waltl. The sequence continues at coordinate 184,973,505 of NC_090442.1, forward strand.
TTACTCTAACTAAGAAATAGAGTTTGAATTCCAGTGGATCAACAGGACTACATGTCCCAGATTGCATTTTGATCTTTAATGAAAATCCATGACTAGACCACTGCCTCCTTGATGATATTAACTAATCTGGTAACCTTATTTACAGGCCGTACTAAAAGAATGTATTGTGACCTCACACCACTGAAAGGCCTCTATAACCTTTGTGTAACGACAAGAGCTCTGACCAGTTTATACATGGTTTAATGCTGTGCACAAGAGGTTGTGGTAAATGGGGTATGAGTTCACTGGCCTGCAGTGCCACCACTCAGATATGAACACCTCTCCAGCAGTGATGTCACTGTAAGGTCTCTCAAACGGTGACAGATGTCCAAGTCCAAAAATGACTGCAGGGTATATTGCAGGATATCAGGCAGCCATTACATTAAAAAAAAAATATGAATTGCAAGTTATTTTACAAATTAACAGAAGTATACATATAAAAGGTGGTAAGTGACTTTTGTGGGTGTTGTGCAACAATAAAATAAGATGTAGGAAGAGATCACAAAAAACAATCCCAAGTGTTTGAAGTCAGTTCAGCCTTCAGGAAAATGTCCAATGTTTAATAAAAGACGAGAGTGTGGAGATGGGATGGTTGCCCGGGGAGACCACCCTACAGTGTCAGAGCTTTGGACGAGAACCACAGACAAACTTTAGTGTGAAAAAGGCTGCTTTAATGAAGCACATACACCCCACAAATAAATGCCTTAGGCAAATCGCCTTACAAAACTACCAGCCTGACAATACAGCAATAACCACCTACTGTTTGGCCTACCCCCCAGCCTTAGGTGTCTCCTCCTTGTGTCCAGTACCCCAGCTCAACTGCCTGTCACTGTCACTATACTCTACCTATTGAACTTATTTTTACTTATTAAAACTGTAATCTTTAACTGCCTGCCTTCAGGAAGTGTAAACGTACTCCTACCCTCCCATTCAAACTGCTTCACCCAACAAACTAGCAAAAATAATGATTCAAACCATGTAAACATCTCAGCAAACCACCTACAAAAAAACTGCTCATCAGCAATAATTCCATTACAACAACTTGTGCTTCTTGTCCATATGTATGTCACTTCTCATGCGCTACCCTTCCATCTCATGACAAACAAGGTGTTGGGTGGAATGGCCAAAAATTGACCTATACTGATCTACCAGCCTCCATGTTAAATTACCACATAATGGTGGATGGTAACCCAATCTTGTTTACCTTAATAATCTTGCCCTGCCCCATTCCTGCCTATCAATATAGGCCAGAACTAGCTGGAGTCCTCTGGATTGTACCATGGCCCAAAAACGCCCTGGCGGGCACACAGACCATGATCAGCTGCCCCCCAAACCGTAGTTTAGGAGCTCAGCTAAAAATGTGAGGCCAAAGGACCGGTCTGTGCCTCACCATACTCTGCATGGACGATGCTCTGCTTCTCTCCCTTCTGTGTGTGCATCACCCCTGGCCCTCAGGAATGTTAGCAGTACACATCTCTTGTGTCAGGGTTGCACTTCTCCAGCCTCTGCAGCCCCTGTGCTTCCAAAATAGAAAAACACAAAAGGTGATAGGGGAATGCCTGCAATTATTCTAACCTTCAGCACTGTGTTATCAAACACTACATTCTTGCTCACCCTGTGCTTCCGTCAAGGCTACAGTCTGGTACATTGCCGGTACACGTGGTAGAAGTTTAGTCTCTAGTGTCCGTAGACGATACACATCCTTACGTAGGGACATTTTCTTAGAACACCTGCGTGTTAGTTATAAAATCACTTTCTAGTCCTAGTACAGGTGAGAGGGAGATTCCGACCAGGAACCTAAAACTAGATGCTGACTGCCCCGTTGCAGATGCTGATGCAGCTTACAGGCCTTTGCTCAGGTATGAGGGTTGATGTCCTCCCGGGGGAACCTGAAAGGCAGGCTTAGAGATTCACATGCTGTGCTCATAATATAACTTAGAGAGAACTTAATATAGTTGCACTATGATAGCCTTATTCTTGTGCTTCACTCTCATTGTTACTATTTTAATCCTACTGTGTTGTTTCGTTCTGGTTATTGCAGCTCACGCCTTACTATACAAAATGCAGTCGTTTTATTAAACCAATCTTTAAAACGTAAACTGCTTTTGTCATTTTTATATGAGACCGTACTGTGTATGAGAGCACCGGTTGTGACCTGAGTGACCACGACTTCCCTGGGAAGTACTAAGATGTCATGCGCTCGGCTGCCCAATTGTCTCTTCCCTGCGGGAGAGATAAGGCACTGCTAGTTAGCTGGAGCATGACCCGGATTTGGGGTGACAAGGGTCCTTCACCGTGGGTCAGACTTAGTCCCCCACACTGCGAACGGTCTTGCCGCCCAAAAATCCAGTAGTCTTATTAGGATAATGAGAGCCTACGCGACAAAATCACCCTTGACCTTGCTTCAGTATGAACAGTCTAGTCTGAACTGCCGGGCCAGGTCCTCCCTAAGCTAGAAGACAAGCAACCCAAGACCGATTTCACCCTGATTGTATCTCTTCAGTTGGGTGTAGCTTGGTTCCAGTGGCACAGTGAGCACGGGACCAATGACTGGACATACTGTTGCCCAGTTAAGGTGTTACATCAAACATAAAAAAGGTGATGGGAGGAATATCTCGCAAATACTTTTTGCGAGCATTGCTTCCATCACCTATTGTGTGTTTTTCTCCCAAAATGGAATCCACAGCCCTATATGTTATGAACCATCCACTGACACACGCATGCAACACAACAAATACATGCACAGCATGCACACATAGGTATCACGCATTGACAAGTGCTGCATGTAACCCACCCAGGCCAAGGAAGAGATAAGTACACAGCCTGGATCTTTATACAAGTGGACTGTATGCCCCACTCCTGTGACACAGGCTTGGTCACATTATTGATTCTACTGAACACAAACACAGGTATGCTGCCACCACCGTGCTTGTGTCACTTAACTCCAGGTAAGGGCAGTAGTCCTGTATCTTTATGACGATAATGCCTGGTGCCCACCTCCCAGTCTAAGCAGGCTGCAGTACCATGAGACAGGCCTAGGTCATGGAGCACACACATGATACATGTTCACTCATCACCAAAAATCAGTACCAACGATGGTGTTATTTTTGCAGCTGGGGCACTCAGGAAAAGGTGTGTGTCTGTCAGCATGTAGGGGACTTTTCCATGCCAACTTCTCCGTTCTGGAACTTGAAGGAATATGTGTAGTCTTTGCCTGCTAGAACAGCATTTGCTGCAAATTACTTCAAGGCAATTACTCTTTATGCCAGTTCTTTAGGCCTCGTGGCTCTCTGCAAGGATGTAGCTCAATCATGTCATATGAGAACTAATCAAAGTGGGGGAGGTGAGAGCAAATATTTTATTTTCATTTAGGATACCACATATTCCTGGCAGAGTCAATAACAGGTGGTAATAGTGTCAACTGATTAGCTCTAACTTATTGAATCTAAGGAGTAATAGAATATGTATTAGGCATTAAACACAGGACTTGTCAGTCATACAGACCCAAAATTAGGTGTGTTATCCCAGTAAGCATGATATTTTGAGACATCTACATGTGCGCAACCTCAAAACAAGCAAGCCTCACATTCTGATAACCAGACTGAAAACTTTTGGGCAACAGATAGAATTACAAATATTTCATGAGCTTACTGTCATTTCACAGAAGGAATTAGTGAAAAGAGTTGTTGTCTTGAAATAGCTTTGTGAAAACTGGTCAACGTTTTAGAACAAAAAAAGTGGGAAATTTAAAAAATAAATAAAAGGGGCACGGATTAGCCCCACTGACTTTTTTTTTAAGCAGACGCAAGTTCAAGCGGGAGACAGTTAAAATAAAGTTGTTTTAGGCTTCATAAATTGTGACCTGAATCAGATCTATTGGCATGTATGCTGGTTCTAAAGTGCTTTGTATTAGAACAGGGTTTTTTTGTCGTCAAATCACGCATTCCCCTTTGTTTAAAAGATTTCTGTCAGTGGTAGGGTGACCAGATTTTGAGAAGCAAAAACTGGGACAGGTCAGACATAAAAGTAGGACTAAAGTCTTTCATGTTACCTTTATGTCTGGCCTGTCCTGGTTTTTGTGTAGCCATGTAAATGCATGTGTGTATATATATCATAGGGACATAAAAGAAAGATTAACGTTTTTCATATTTCTGGCCTTTCGCCGGTTTTTGCATAACCATTTAAATGCATTTGTGTGTGTGTATATATATATATATATGCATATATATATATATATTCATATATTTACAAGCATATACAAGGCTACATTATATAACATCAGCTGTGGCAGGCCCTCCAACCTGAGCCCCGTCCTCCCTTTCCTGTGAGCACATAGCCAACCTTCTCCAGCGTTGCCTGAAAGAAGCAGACAATAGATTAAATCACTTTAGATGCATCTCTTGAAATGAGAGCATAGTCCTATTCTGCTTTGCAGAATTACTTTCTCTGTGTCCCAAAAACCGTGACATTTATTGAAAATTAGGGAAAGTGCTGGAACACTAGAACTGTCCTCTAAAAAGTGGGACTACCTGGGGAAATACAGGATGTTTGGTTACTGGTCTTTAAGCATTGCCAAAACCACTAAAAACGGTTTTGGGTTTGACCCTGTGTTTAACCGGTTCTGTGCCTTGGACGAGGTGATCTCGTCCTCGGCGCCGGTTCCCCGGTGCCTTGGACGAGATCACCTCGTCCTGCACCCGGCCCACATGGGGGAGCACTAGCGCTCACCCCGTGGGCCCCCCACCCACACCCCCGGTCGTGGATGGAAGGGGAATCCCTTCCCATTCCACCCCTGACTCCCCCCCTCGGCAATCTGATGACGTCAGCGTGCTCACAGTGCGCCGACGTCATCAAGTATTGCCGAAGACGCGCTGGAAGCCATTTGCTTCCAACGCGTCGGGGGAAAGGAACTCAAACAGGTGAGTCCTTCCCTTGTTGGGGGTTTTGGGGGGGAAAACAGACACGGGGGAAGGAAAGGGTTTTTCCTTCCCCCGTGCCTGTTTTCAGTGGATTCCTGGTCCACGATCGCGGGCGAGGCCTGCAATGGTGGACCCGGAATACCCACTAGACACCAGGGATTCTTTGTCTGATTATCTTTGGGAGCGACCCCTTGGGCAAGGGTCGCTCCTATGGGGGGCTATTTTTTTTTCACATTTCGGCCCCCCCTGGGGGCAGATCAGCAGTTTTTTTGGCCGATCTGCCCCCAGAGGGGGTCGAATCCCCACTAGACACCAGGGATTCTTTGTCTGATTATTTTTGGGAGCGACCCCTTGGGCAAGGGTCTCTCCCATGGGGGGCTATTTTTTTTCTTCATATTTCAGCCCCCCTGGGGCAGATCGGCCATTTTTTTCGGCTGATCTGCCCCCGGGGGGTGGGTGGGGGTTGAATCCCCACTAGACCAGGGATTCTTTGCCTGATTTATTTTTGGGAGCGACCCCTTGGGCAAGGGTCGCTCCCATGGGGGGCTATTTTTCTTCAGATTTCGGCCCCCCCTGGGGGCAGATTGGCTGTTTTTTCGGTCGATCTGCCCCCAGGGGGGTCGAAAGCCACTAGACACCAGGGATTTTATTTTCACTAGGATTTTTGGGGGGAGCGACCCCTTAGGCAAGGGTTGCTCTCCTTAGGGGTATAAATAATCCTTTTTCGGCCCCCCCTGGGGCTAGATCGGCCATGTTTTTGGCTGATCTCGCCCCCGGGGGTTGAAACCCTCTAGGCGCCAGGGATTGTTTGGTGTGTGTTTTGTGTGTTTGGGGCACCTATTGGGCATGGGTCTCCCCCCCAAGGGGGGGAAATTAATATTGGCTATTTCTGCCCCCCTTGGGGGCAGATGGGCCTATTTTTTTTAGGCCCATCTGCCCCCCAGGAGGGCAGAAACCACCAATACGCCAGGGATTTTTTATTTTTTTTTGTTCTGGGGGTGCCCCCTTTGGCAAGGGTAGTCCCCTAAAGGGGGCACAGAGCTGTTGGCCATTTCTGTCCCCTTGGGGGCAGATCGGCCTATTTCTTCTAGGCCCATCTGCCCCCATGGGGGGCAGAAGCCACTTAGGCACCAGGGACAGTTTCTAAGTTCTTGGTGGAGGGGTGTTTGTCAACTGGCGAAGTATTTGTATTTGTGATTGTAACAGTTTATTTCTTCTTTTTGTTCTAGTTCAAAGCTTTTGCTTCCTTTGCTGTGGATCTTTGCGGTTATGGCAGTAGTTGTCCTGCGGTTTGCATAGTTGCATGTTTTAGGTAAATGAAAGCAATGTACTCCAAAGGAGTATTGTTGACATGCATGAATGACATGTTTGTAGGTGGTGTACTAAATGTTGTATTGTGTGTGAAATTTTCCTTAGATTTCGGCACAATGATATTTGTGTTGTCATATGTCTAATTTTCTTTTTAGTGGGATATCATTGGTGATTGCTGTGTCTGTGCAGAGTAGTTGCTGGTGAGTAGCTTTTTCAGGCAAGTGAGTGGTATAGTTTTTTAGTAAATAACGCTTTGTGATAAAGCTACACTTTGTTTATTACTTATTTTAGTGCTGGTGGTTGTTGGCAATCCATTTGTTAGTGAGGATCATGGCTAGCCGCAGAGTGACCGCTCAGCAGGTTTTTGGCATGCTTTTTTAGTTGTCTTCAGACCATGATTACGAGACTGACTCTGCATCTGAGGCAGAGGAGGAAGTGAGAGATTCTGGCAGTGAGTTTTCTGTCCGAGAGTATTCTTCTGATGAGGAAGCCACTTTTAGTGCAGATGAAGGGCCTGTTGTAGAGGAGGACATTCATGTGCCAAGAGTGCAGCAGCCTGGGGCTGAAGGGTTTCCCATTAGAAGATCTGACACCTGGATTGCCCCAAACATGGAGCAGCCACAGTTACCTGCATTTACTCGTCTCCCAGGGTGTAGAGTCAATACGGAAAACGTTTTGCCTGTCAATTTCTTTCACTTGTTTATGGACAATGTATTTTTGGAAGAGATTGTGGAGCAGACTAATGTGTATGCGGAGCAATATTTGAGTGACAACGCTGCCAGTTTTTAGGTTTGACTTTTTTGATGGGGTTGATAAGGAAGACGTCACTGGCTTCTTATTGGTCTACTAGTCCCTTGATGGCAACGGCTATATTTCCTGCAACTATGACTCGTAACTGCTATTTGCTTCTTCTTCGTATGCTGCATTTTGTAGACAAAGCTTTAGCCTTGCCACGAGATCACCCTGATTGTGACCGTCTTTTTAAGATTAGGCCTGTCCTTGATCATTTTGTAGATTGGTTTTCAGAGGTCTATGTTCCAGGCAAAGAAATAAGTGTGGACGAGTCTTTGGTCCTTTTCAAGGAGTGTTTAGTTTTTAAGCAGTACATTCCTAGTAAGAGGGCACGGTATGGGATTAAATTGTATATGCTGTAAGAAAGCAGTACAGGATACGTGTATAATTTCCAGGTCTACACTGGTAGGGATTCCAGTATTGACCCTCCTAGTTGTCCGGCCACTTTTGGAGTTAGCAAAAAAATTGTATGGGAACTTGGTAGATGACTGTTTAACAAAGGTCACCATTTGTACATAGATCATTTCTACACTGGAGTGAAGATGTTCAAGGAGTTGTTTGGAGTGGACACTGTTGCTTGTGGCACAATCCGTTCTAACCGGAAAGGTTATCCAAGGGAGCTTGTCTGAAAAAAACTTGAGAGGGGACAGTGCAGTGCCTTGCGGAATAATGAGCTGCTAGCTCTGAAATTTTCAGACAGGAGGGATGTGTACATGCTATCTACCATCCATGATGAGAGTACTTCCCCTGTGACTGTTTGGGGCCAGGTTGCGGAAGGCAATAGGCACATGGGTGGTGTTGATAGAGTAGATCAAAGGTTGGAACCTTACACTGCTCTACGTAAGTCTTATGTGTGGTATAAAAAGTTGGCCCTACATTTATTTCATTTGGCAACTTTTAATGCCTTTATTGTGTTCAAGGATTGTTCACCTGAATCTAGGATGACATTTGTTAAATTTCAGGAGTCGGTGATAGAGAGCCTTATTGTGGTGGAACAGGCAAGAGTTCCTAGAGTAGCAGTGGTGGAGGATGTGGCTAGATTGAAAGATCGCCACTTTCCAGATCACATTCCTCCCACTCCCAAGAAAGACTTACCCACTAAGAAATGTAGAGTATGTGCCCGAAGAGGTATCCGGAGGGAGAGCCGGATGTACTGCCCCAGTTGCCCTTCAAAGCCTGGGCTGTGTGTGCCCGCCTGTTTCAGAAATTACCACACTAAGAAAACTTTGGGGGAAACAACGTGAGCGTCAACTGCCTATTTTATATTTTCGTATGTTCAGTTTCGTGGTTGGCATTACTGTCATGTATTTAGTTAGAGCTGTTGTGTTTGTAGTTTTGTACTTTTTTATAATTAGTTAGTGGTTTCTTTGTTGTTTATAAACGTGAAAAAAGTGATGGTGTGTGTGGGGTAGCGCTTGGCTGGCGGTGTGTGTGGGGTGGCACTTGGCTGGCGGTGTGCTTGGGGTGGCGCTTGGCTGGCAGTGTGCGTCGGGTGGGGCTTGGCTGGCAGTGTGCGTGGGGTGGGGCTTGGCTGGCAGTGTGCGTGGGGTGGGGCTTGGCTGGCAGTGTGCGTGGGGTGGCGCTTGGCTGGCAGTGTGCTTGGGGTGGCGCTTGGCTGGCAGTGTGCGTGGGGTGGAGGTGTGCGTGGGGTGGTGCTTGGCTGGTGGTGTGCATGGGGTGGCGCTTGGCTGGCTGTGCCAGCCAAACGTCAGTCCTCACACTCCCATCAGCTAGTGTGACTGCTGTATCGCTTGGCTGGCAGTGTGCGTGGGGTGGGGCTTGGTTGGCAGTGTGCGTGGGGTGGGGCTTGGCTGGTAGTGTGCGTGGGGTGGCGCTTGGCTGGCAGTGTGCTTGGGGTGGTGCTTGGCTGGCAGTGTGCGTGGGGTGGTGCTTGGCTGGAGGTGTGCGTGGGGTGGTGCTTGGCTGGAGGTGTGCGTGGGGTGGTGCTTGGCTGGTGGTGTGCATGGGGTGGCGCTTGGCTGGCTGTGCCAGCCAAACGTCAGTCCTCACACTCCCATCAGCTAGTGTGACTGCTGTATCAAGTATGTGGGTGTATGTAAGTGATGTGGGTGTATGTAAGTGATGGGCCCTTGAGTGGCGCTGTCTGTCGATGCGAGTGTTGTAATGTGCTGGGCCCGTGGCTGGTGGCGTGAATGTTCTGGTGCATGTCATGTATGAAAGGTGTGTGAATGGACTGTAAAACTGTTGGTGCCTTGACGCGGCTTTACAGCTCACGAGCTGTGAGTCATTGGTTCTGTTTTTTGGCCTTTCAGTTATTAACAGTGCATTTCACTTTTGTGAAATCTCTTGTTAATAAAATTTGATCTACTGAACCATCACTCACACTCGTGCCAAATCCAACCAGTATGTGTGGTACAAATGACAAAACCTGCTCCGCTGTAATCAGGCATCACAGCACACTTGTGACACGCTAGGTGTCTCAGGTGGGACCCCGATGATGAAGCATGCCACCAACTTGGTTGGTGGGTGAGGGGTCTTTTTCACATAACCTAAGTGTGTTTCTTTTCACAATTTTAGTGTTTGGCACATCACGGACGTACGTGGACACATCAAAATGATATATTGCAAAACTACCTGTGTTTGGGGGGGCACCTATGTTTTTGGTCATGGGTGCGGCCTTCATCTAGGGAAACCTACCAAACCCAGACATTTTTTAAAACTAGACACCCCAAGAGGTCCAGGGAGGTGTGGCTTGCGTGGATCCCCCAACATTTTCTTACCCAGACTCCTCTGCAAACCTCAAAATTTGCTTACAAACGCATATTTTCCTGACTTTTCTTAGTAGGATCACCGCTCCAGCACAAAATTCCTACTCCCCAGCGTTCCCCTCAGTCTCCCAAGTAAAATGACACCTAACTTGTGTGGGTCCCCAAAGCAGAGTCAGCCTAAAGATGTATAAAAGAAGAATATGTCCTTATCAACTTACTGTGCTATCCCCTCTATCTCTATAAGTTTTTGGCCTTATTCTGTTGCAGGCACCTGGCCAACCCACACAAGTGAGGTACCATTTTTATCAGGAGACTTGGGGGAACGCTGGGTGGAAGGAAATTTGTGGCTCTTCTCAGATTCCAGAACTCTCTGTCACCGAAATGTGAGGGAAAAGTGTTTTTTAGCCAAATTGTGAGGTTTGCAAAGGATTCTGGGTAACAGAACCTGGTGAGAGCCCCACAAGTCACCCCGTCTTGGATTCCCCTAGGTCTCTAGCTTTCAAAAATGCACAGGTTTGGTGGGTTTACCTAGGTGCCGGCTGAGCTAGAGGCCAAAATCCACAGGTAGGCACTTTGCAAAAAACACCTCTGTTTTCTGTAGAAAAATGTGATGTGTCCACGTTGTGTTTTGGAGCATTTCCTGTTGCGGGCACTATGCCTACCCACACAAGTGAGGTACCATTTTTATCGGGAGACTTGGGGGAACGCCGGGTGGAAGGAAATTTGTGGCTCCTCTCAGATTCCAGAACTCTCTGTCACCGAAATGTGAGGAAAAAGTGTTTTTTAGCCGAATGTTGAGGTTTACAAAGGATTCTGGGTAACAGAACCTGGTGAGAGCCCCACAAGTCACCCCGTCTTAGATTCCCCTAGGTCTCTAGTTTTCAAAAATGCACAGGTTTGGTAGGTTTCCCTAGGTGCCGGCTGAGCTAGTGGCCAAAATCCACAGGTAGGCACTTTGCAAAAAACACCTCAGTTTTCTGTGGAAAAATGTGATGTGTCCACGTTGTGTTTTGGGGCATTTCCTGTCGCGGGCACTAGGCCTACCCACACAAGTGAGATACCATTTTTATCGGGAGACTTTGGGGGACATAGAATAGCAAAACAAGTGTTATTGCCCCTTGTCTTTCTCTACATTTTTTCCTTCCAAATATAAGAGTGTGTAAAAAAGACATCTATTTGAGAAATGCCCTGTAATTCACATGCTAGTATGGGCACCGCAGAATTCAGAGATGTGCAAATAACCACTGCTCCTCAACACCTTATCTTGTGCCCGTTTCGGAAATACAAAGGTTTTCTTGATACCTATTTTTGACTCTTTATATTTCAGCAAATTAATTGCTGTATACCCGGTATAGAATGAAAACCCACTGCAAGGTGCAGCTCATTTATTGGCTCTGGGTGCCTAGGGTTCTTGATGAACCTACAAGCCCTATATATCCCCACAACCAGAAGAGTCTAGACGTAATAGTATATTGCTTTAAAAAAATCTGACACTGCAGGAAAACGTTACAGAGTAAAACGTAGGGAAAAATTGCAGTTTTTTTCACCTCAATTTCAATATTTTTTTATTTCAGTTGTTATTTTCTGCAGGAAACCCTTGTAGGATCTACACAAATTACCCATTGCTGAATTTGGAATTTTGTCTACTTTTCAGAAATGTTTAGGTTTCTGGGATCCAGCATTGGTTTCACACCCATTTCTGTCACTGACTGGAAGGAGGCTAAAAGCACAAAAAAATCGTAAAAACGGGGTATGCCCCAGTAAAATGCCATAATTGTGTTGAAAAATGTGGTTTTCTGATTCAAGTCTGCCTGTTCCTGAAAGCTGATGATTTTAGCACTGCAAACCCTTTGTTGATGCCATTTTCAGGGAAAAAAACACAAGCCTTCTTCTGCAGCTCTTTTTCCCATTTTTTTTTTTTTAAACGAAATTTTCTCTGTATTTTGGCTAATTTCTTGGCCTCCTTCAGGGGAACCCACAAAGTCTGGGTACCTCTGGAATCCCTAGGATGTTGGGAAAAAAAGGATGCAAATTTGGCGGATAAAAAGTTATGAGGGCCTAAGCGAGAACTATTCCAAATAGGCAAAAAAAGGCCTGGCACAGAAGGGTGAAAAGGCCTGGCAGCGAAGGGGTTAATACTCACAATTGCTATCCTGACCTTCACATACGGCCCCCTGATCAACAGCAGCACTGGGCTGCTGTTCACGGGACTCAGCACTCACATTAAAAAGATGTTAAATATTGAGGCAAAAGCCTTTATTTAAAGGTTTAGTGAAGTTAAAGAAAGGAAGTAAGTAGGTTGTCCTGTACCACCCAACTTCAGTAATTTTCAAAGCCATCTTGCAGCAAAAGTGTAAAAATATGATAAGATCTCTTCAAAAAGTGTATTTCATTAACATCAAGAGCCATTTGACCTTACTGTATCAGCTTATGTCAGTGCATTGAAAAGTATAGCCAGTATGGTTTTAGGAAGGGACGAGGTACGCTCGACCAGTGCATCAATCTTGATCTACTGATCGGGAAGTACTAACTATGGGGTGAAATAACTAGGATTACCAAGGCGCTCAGGATTCAAAAGGACCAAAGATCTCAAAGTAAGAGGGAACCTGCACGAGGGTAATCACCCGACCCTCCAAAAGGTTCCAAAGAGAACCTACAACCTAAACACATCAAAGTGCGGTACCCCTCATGTAACAATTAAATGGATTGTAATCTGAATAAAAATCACTTCCCCACAGAAAAAAACAATTCGGAAAGTTGAGATTTAGCCAAAAAAGTCAAAAAACATTAATTGTTGCTCTTGAAAATTACACTTCGGTATGATTACAATTTCCAAAATCACTTTGGACACACAGTGTAACTTGTCCAACAAATTTTATAATTCAAGTCAATTTATAACAATTCATTCATTGTAATACACAATATTTATAACAATTCATTCATTGTAATACACATTTTTCATGCAATTCACGCCACAATTCATTTAAGAATTCGAGCCCGCCAACACGTGTTTCGTCTCAGGACAGTGTTGTCTCTTGTCCCAAACGACTTCTTCAGGGCACTTGACTCTGATAATTCGTTCCCACTTATTTACAAGTCCTACTACTTCCAATTTTCCATCACAACTTTGTATGTGACCTAATCCAATGCGAATCTGGCTCAAACAGGCGATTGTTTGTCAGTAATCGGCACTGAAACACGCAATGTAGTGAATATATACAATGCGTGAGTTCAATAACTCCAGGGCATATCTGAGTGCCTCCGACGGCGTACTCGCAACACGGCGGTCTTACTGTTCTGAACGTCGGCTTTTGATTCCCGTCGGAGGCACTCAGATATGCCCTGGAGTTATTGAACTCACGCATTGTATATATTCACTACATTGCGTGTTTCAGTGCCGATTACTGACAAACAATCGCCTGTTTGAGCCAGATTCGCATTGGATTAGGTCACATACAAAGTTGTGATGGAAAATTGGAAGTAGTAGGACTTGTAAATAAGTGGGAACGAATTATCAGAGTCAAGTGCCCTGAAGAAGTCGTTTGGGACAAGAGACAACACTGTCCTGAGACGAAACACGTGTTGGCGGGCTCGAATTCTTAAATGAATTGTGGCGTGAATTGCATGAAAAATTTGTATTACAATGAATGAATTGTTATAAATATTGTGTATTACAATGAATTAATTGTTATAAATTGACTTGAATTATAAAATTTGTTGGACAAGTTACACTGTGTGTCCAAAGTGATTTTGGAAATTGTAATCATACCGAAGTGTAATTTTCAAGAGCAACAATTAATGTTTTTTGACTTTTTTGGCTAAATCTCAACTTTCCGAATTGTTTTTTTCTGTGGGGAAGTGATTTTTATTCAGATTACAATCCATTTAATTGTTACATGAGGGGTACCGCACTTTGATGTGTACTGATCGGGAAGTATACTGAAGCGAAACCCGGTTCCCTGTATCTTTGTTTTGCTGACCTGAGCAGCGCATTCGATATGGTAGATCATTCCATTTTATGGCCAACTCTGTTAAATTTAGGAGCCCCAGAAGGCATAATCTTTTTCCTCGCTAGGTTATACGAGAAATTTAAAACTAATGTACGTTTTGGAACCAGAGGAGAATGTACTCCAAAAATCTGTGTTACACGAGGAATTAGACAGGGTTGTGTTTTGGCGCCCCTTTTATTTATTAATGGAATTGATGATATTTTAAAAAAGGTTAATGCTGATGCTCCCCAGATCAACGGTGTTCCGGTGCCGGTGTTACTATATGCCGACGACGCTGTTTTACTCTCTCGAACACCTGTCGGATTACAACGACTAATGGATAGTTTTTCCTCCTTTGTTAAAGATAGAAAACTAGTAATTAATAAGGGAAAAACGCATACCATGACCTGCGGAGCTAAAGCTAAAACGTTAAATGCCTTTTTCATAGACGGCGAAAAGGTGCAACAGGTGGATAAATTTTGTTACCTAGGTATTACCTTCTCTAACGACAGGAAATGGAACAATGAATTTAATAACATCCGGAATAAAATGGCAAAAATGCTTATGGTATTTATAGATTTGCTGCAAAAGTTGGGGATCGTCGAACCAGGGATATGCTCAAGATTTACCAAGCTAGATGTGTGACTATTGCTCTGTATGGGGCAGGAGTATGGGGTTATAGCTGTACCTACAACTTACAGTTGGAGGAAAATATGTTTTTAAAAAAGCTCCTGTTTTTGCCCATCTCTGCCTCAACTGAATTAAGCCATCGCGAATTAGCCATTAATTATTTAACTGATCTGATATCACTTAGACCATTGATGATCTGGCGGTCTTTTTGGCTTGGCGATGAGAAGCTACTTAACAGGACTATTGTTGAGGATTGCCTACGTTTGGATAAATATCGAGATATTCCCTGGGTTAAATATGTTGTCTGTTTTTCAGACATTTTTAATCTGAATATTTTAAATAATCCTAGTGCAGCAACCACGATCTCCAAATCAGAAATGAAAAGTATATTCCTAACTTATGCAGAAAGGAAACGAGCAACCATAGCCGGATCATTGTCCTCCGTCATTTTTTATAATAGATACAATCTAATGGAGGGTTTTCCATCTTACCTAACTATGGTGACTAGGAACTCACATAAATTTGTGCTAACCAGACTAAGATTTGGGATGGCACATTGTTTAGTAGCCCATCCAAACATTAAGAAACACCCGATTGGGCCATGTAGGTGCGATAATGTATCTACACAGAGCACTGTGCACCTTCTTCTGTTCTGTAAACTGTATACATGTTTTCGTATAGTATTTTTGAAACCTCTGTTTGTTAAATACGGAACACGTACGGTTAAACATGCCATGGCTTTAATTTTTAATCTGCAATCGGCAGATATTTGTTTTTACACTGCCACCTTTTTAAATCAGTGCATCAATTCCAGGAAAAGTATGAGTTTTTAATGTATTTTATATTCATTTTATATATTTATGAATGATCATATGTATTACTCAATGAGCCATTAACTATAATTAATAACTGTTAGTTTTAATTGCAACGTCTTTGTAAATACGTACTGTTGTCTTTTTTTTTTCTTCTTTGTTCATGCTTTTATGGTCATTTGTATGTGCCGAATAAAGCTTTATGAATTGAATTGAAAAGTATTTTTAAGTGATAGTTTTCAAACATGAATTTAGACACATTCATTCCTCGCCCCCCACAGACTGACAACAATGCCAATAGTGAACTAAGAGGCAAGTCAGTTGTTATGTGCACTCGTAGGGTGGCCTGGGTTCCTATTCTGCATGAACAACATTATAGTTTAATAAATCAAACACAGGAGGAGGTTTTGTATCACGCACATCCCGTAACCATGTACTTCGAGGTCCCTTTGTATATGATAATAATAGAAAAAGGAGAGAAAGCTACATAAAACAATTGCCAAGGATCACACAATTTGGTAAAATGGAAACTAGGAGTAATCCCAGGTGTTCTGGGTTAACGTTGTGCAATTCAACTACCAGATGTTTGGGCTTCGCTTCCCCTATTCCCACCTTACCCCAAACTCCTCCCCATCGCAGAGTAAACTTTCTGGCCCTTGGGAAAAAGTTTGCAAGTATCCGTGAATTAAAGCTGCCACAACACTGCTGATGCATTCGCCGCCGCGACTGCGTCTCCTTCTGCAACGAGGGAAACTCCCGGCGGCTCTCCCCAAACGAACAGATTAACCACGAGCGAGCAGTAAAGCGGGTATCTGTATCCCTGCCGGTCGCATAGGACAGAGTGACGCGGCGAAGTTTCTTAGCCCCGCCCCTCCAGGGGCTACGTCTCCCCGCCCCTCCCTCGCGGGGCACTTTTGCAACTTTCAGCGTCACTTCTCACTGACAGTTTCTAGGAAGTGGAAGGCGCCTTTACGTTTCCCTCCTGCAGGTAAAACGCTGAAAATGGATTTAAAATCTGCCGCTTTCAATCTTTCTTTTAAGGAGCTTCGTTCGGCGCCGAGATGGGGGCGAGCATCATCCCGTTTCATTAAACACGGCAAATAGGGTTTTGTTTTAATTTTTCACATAGAAAGGTTTGGGGCTGGCCGGCGCAGGTGTTTCACGTGCCCTTCAGACAGACTTCCAGGCAGTCCCCTCGACCTCATACTTGGTGTTGTTTGTATTTGAAAATGCGGCTTTTCACTTCAGGGGCTGTTGTGTGTAGCGCCACAACTTGTCTGCGGTATTTCGGGTGTAGGTAGTTCGCCCATTTTCTCTCTTTAACCTCAGTGCTTGATGGTAATTGTGGTTCCGTGTACAACATGGGGGCGGCGTAACAAAGTATCTGAATGCCAGAAAACCTGACCGTTGTGGACTTTAGACTCCCTGATGCAACGTAGCCTTTTTTTGACTATTTTCAAGCTTCGAAGCACATATAAATGAGGTATTTATTCCCTTTTATAGTCCATACCTTAGTTTCTTCAAGGAAGCATACATGCCAAGCTTCAGAAGTCCATGTGCGAGGAGCTAGCCCTGGCGTTTTCCTTGCACTCTGGCGTCTGGAACTTGTTAAACCCATGCATGCCAACCCTCCCGATTCAGGCGGGAAACAGCCGATTTCGAGGGTAGTTGCCCGCCTCCCGGTTCCTGCGTGAAGAAATCCGATAAAGATTGCCAATTGTGATCTGCTGGACACAAGGCAAAAGGTGAAATGTTGATGCCTGGCAGGAACGCTCCTAACCTCCTCCCCCCCCCCCCCACACTCTAAGAATTACTTAGGACATTATAGGTTAACAGTTTGTAATTAGTTGAGGTTGGAGATCAGAGCGCGACAAGCCTCAACACTTTATTTTTGACAGTTTTCCATAGCGCATGCAAAAACAGAGTTCACGATGTTACCCAATTTTATTAAACTACCAAATATAAAATGCTGATTGTCTCTCACCTTACATGCCAAAGACCCGCTTTAGGCAGATTGCCTCTGCTTCGCTATAAAGTCAATCGGGGGGGGGGTCCATTCTCCCAACTTTTTTTTTAAAACATTCCACTTGCATCTTCTAAAATGTTGTCATGTATGTAAACTGGCTTCAAGTGGATCGTGGCCGCCAGGTCTCAGCTCTGCTAGTAATTAAAACGGACATTGAAACGGGTCCCTATCAGGTCCTATATTCATGTCGTTTACTAGAAACAACACTGATCCAGTTTCTGAACTGTGATTGTAAAACATGTCAATCTTATCCACGTCAGCGAGTTAGTTTCTGTTTGTCGTTCACGTTTTACTGACTTTTGCGTTCCCTAGTAATGTTATCTATTTCCTGGATGTTGTGTTTCCGTATTTTTTCAGTTTAGTCCATTACGCCTTTAAAGCGCATACTTTGAACCGAGGCACCCCCGAGTGTTAAAAATGAGCCACAATCGGGAGCTACTGAGTTGAAGCTGAAAGCGGTGCACACGTCTTACAGTGGTTGTCAGTGGATCCTAATTGTGTTCTGAACACATGATCATTCAATGCTTGGCCTCTCTGTCGAGCGCACAGAGCAATGGTCACATTTTCAGTCACAATTGTGATTCTGAAATGTGTATGAAGGCGGTTCACGGTTGTGAAAATATTGAAAAGTTAAAGAAAGCCCAGTGCTTACAGGTGAGTGGGTGATGTGTGTTTAGAGGGTGGTGAAGTGAAAGATGCAGTAAGTGAATTCAGGAGAGAGTGAGGGAAAAAACGATCCAAGAGGAAAGAGATGATGGACGAGATATGCGGATGGACGAGATGTGTAGAGAAACAGTGCCTACGCCTCTATCACAGAGTGAGCACAACAGGAGTGATTGTCTCTCTTAAGACAGCTACCCCTTCAACAGCCCTCAATAATGTTTAATTCAGTCTCTTAATTTCAGAATTGAAACATTTTCATTACACTTTCAAAATTATTCACAACAAAATAATTGTTGCTTATTTATCTAAATAAGTGAACAACCATTGACAAAGCCAATAGTCCTGGTTGGTTAGGTGTATGTCAGCTGTTTGCTATATATCTAGATGCAATAACAGAAAGCTCAGTGGAACCAAAATGCCAGTCAGGACACCTGCTACAATAATCACAGGAATGTAATCTACGTGTTTAAGCCGTTCCCTTAATTACGCAGGCCAGGCCCGTTTATAGACCCTCCTGCACCACACTTTTTCATCCCACTGAAAGCCCTGGTTGTAATCCCCATAATTCATGTTTACCACGTGGCCATTACCACGCAGTTAAGTTCCATGAGAGCTTTCTATGGCACTTCACAGCACTGAACTTTACCACACAGGTAAGTGTTTTTTTTTGTGTTCATTGCATTAAATAACAAAATTAAAGGAATATGTTTTTAGGGGTGGGCAGCGGTATGGGGTAGTAGGATTTCAGAGGGGTGCAGATGAATAATTAGGATAGCTAATCTATGGATTATATATATTACCCAGTGGCGGTCACCGTTGGGTAGTTATAGTTAGGACCGTGTTTCCATAGGAAAAGCATTTTTTGTTTTCCTAACAACTTTGGCACCGTTTGAATGTTTAGAAAACTGTACAAAAGAAACGTTTTTCCCCCCAGCTCCTGGAAAGTTTTGGGGTCATCCGTCGAGCTGAAAAAAAAGTGGAGGTGCCAGAACGGGTTTTCCCCATTCATTTTTCCATAGGAATTTTAGAGACGGCTACAGCCCAAACGTCCGTGCGGCTTTACACCCAATTTGGCACAAAACTGGATTTGGGTCCATAAAAAGTGCTTTTTGTGATTTGGTGTGAATCCATTCAGTAGCTTTTGGGCAATTAAGGCTCAAAAACTTTGTCTATATTATGCCGCGGAGGCTCAGCGGACACGAAAGATCTCATGCTGAGATATGACTGGCTGCCACCACAACAATAAGGATGTGGCAGCCGGCTTAAGACTCTGGACTAAGTCCTGAGTCCTACAAAAAAGTTGAAAGAAAGACATAAGGGAGCACAGTAGGGTTACCCTGAACCCCTAAAGTGGGGGGGAGGAGCAGTGGTGGACCTTCACCTGCTGTGAACTTGCAGAGGATCTGTGGATCCGCAGCAAAATATATATATATTTTTAAAAAGCACTACTATTGAGAGAGAAAAATCTGGGGTTGGCCAGAGCCTGGGGGCTGCAAAACATTCTTTAGGGGAGGTAGGCATGTAGCTCCCTCCCTGAGCCTCTTGGAGGCCCGGGGGACCCAATCCCCTGGGAGTCATGAATAGTAAGGTGAGGGGGGTCCATGCCCCCTTTCCCTGAAGCTCTGTAGGATCCATGAAAGGCAGACCCCCGTCGCGCTCTTACGGTTCACAGATCACATTCCGGGCCATTGTGACTCTGCCTTTCATCATCTGTGCTCAATAAAGGTCTTTATAGTTACCGTAGAGGGCACATTGATTCCAGAACTGTGTCTACACGAGGCACCTATACCTGAGGTCAGGGCAGAGAAGATGGGCACTGAGGGGACACCCCCCGCTAGAGTCACAACTCTATTTTAAACTAGTGAGGGTAATGCTTATGCAGAGTTCATTTGTCCAGATTCCCAAAACATTTTTGCATTTGCATAACATACATTGTCTGTGTAAGCCGCATGCAAATGGACATGTTCTAAGGTTGAGGTAAGGAACAGAGTTAAAGGTATGGCAGACGACAGAAGCAGGCACTGCGCTTGTGTCCGTCCCACTTCTGTCAGACCCTGGCGCCTGACTCCTGCAGAAAAAATGTTCCAAGCACACAATTGTGCTCCATACACGCATCTCCACTGCGCTAACCACGGGCACATCCAAAACTTGTTACAAATCTCCTCATAGGCCTGTTCATAGCAAATAGCTCCCACGGACACATGGTTTTGGCATGAGGGTAATTGTGTGTTTGTGGTCTGTTTTGCCCAAGTCACCCTCATTCCTTGGTGCCATGTCTTATCGTGTTTGTTTTTCTGTTTCCTTCTTTTAGCCATGCTGCTGTACAAACATGGCTAAAAAACATTTACAAAGGCAATCGCTCTCTCGTCGGTGAAACCGATTGGCTTTGCCATTGCTTGATTTAACTGTATCCATGACAGTTGCCAGTTTATGTGAAGCTGAATAGGCCTGTGTTGTTTAAGATGCAAACCTAAGGATACAGGTTTGATCAGTAGGAAAGGTCATATCAGATTTCATAGGTTTTGACTGTTTAGTATGAAATGCTATGACAAAGCCAGTAGGCTTGACGTACTTATAGTGAAACGTATTAATTAATGGTAATAGGCTTTTGAAGGTAGATTGTTATTACACTGTGCTAAAGCCTGCAGGCATGTATAATGAGTACCCTAATATGCAGGGGATTTGTTGTTAGTGACCCAAACCCAACTGAACACACTGTAGGGTGAGAAGATGTGCACTGCAATAATCTGTATGTCTGTTGGTTGGTTGTGGGAAGGGTTACATTCAGTGCAGCAGGTCTGAGATGCACTGATTTATGGTGACAGCCAATGATAACAACTATAGACCTGTCTAGTGCACTGGGGAACGCTGTGCCACAAGCCTTGGATCTGGTTGGTTTGTTTTGAAAAGGTGTGATAAAAGCAGGAAACCTAACTTTTTTGATAAAAGCATTTTTTTAAAGCCAATTAGGATTTCAACAATGAATGAACAGTTGTCAGGCTGTAGACAGGTATTTTGTTACATGTGTGCTCACAGATTACCAAAGTAGGCAAGGGTTTCAGCTATGGTCACCCACTCTGGCAAACCTTGGAAGATTTTCACTGTGATGATTCTAGTTAGGACCTATTCAGCAAGGTTGTATATTATTTTGCCAACTACATTTGTGTACCTATTTGTATAACTTGATGGTTGCCAGCTTATGCACACTTCAGTAGGCTTGTGCTGTATGTACTATAAAGCCAATAGGGCTTATTGGTTCCTTGGGTGTGATCTGTTAATAATTAAGTTATAGCAAAGCAAGAAGGCCTGACTTTTTTTTTTTTTGTTTGTTTTTAAACAATAAACATGTGTTAAGGGTATTAGGCTGTTAAGGGTGGATTTTTATTACACTGTACTAAAGCCTGAAGGTGGGTATATTGTTATATGGAATCTAGCGGACTACAGTAGTAGGCAAGGGCTTTAGTGTTGGTGACCCACCCGAACAAACCATGAGGTTAGAATATTTGCTCTATGGCAGCCCTTAATAAGCTCTATTAGGAAGGATTTTAGATTGTGATGACAACTCTAGATTTGTACGTATTTTATTAATGTACACGTGAAGGCTGTCTTGTGTGAAAGCATACACCTACCACAATAGGTCTGGGTTGGTTATGGTGACAATGCAATGATAAGTGTTATAGACCTGATTGTTCATTATGAGATGTCACAATAAAGACAGTGAGCCTCACATGTGTTTAAAAACATATGTTAAAGTCAATAGACGTTTAAGGGTGGATTGTTGTAACTTTTTATAAGAAAGCCTACAGATAGGTGTCTTGTTACATGGCATCTAATAGATCACTGAAGGAGGCAAGGGTTTTGGTGTTGGTTACCCCTCTCTGACAAACCATGTTTATAGAAAATTTGCACTGTGAGAATCCTTTTAAAGCCCTCTGATGGGAGATCATATTTTGTTTTGCCAACTGTAATTTAGTATACATCTGTAATGTGATGACTCTGTGCCACATGTTTGCCTTGTGGGAAAGCGTAAGCTCACTACTATAGGCCTGGGTTGGTTATAGTGATAAGTCATTACTACTAGCTATAGGCCTCAGTGATTCACTAGAAAAAGGTGTTTCAGATACTGTAGCTTTGATCTGCTTATTACTAAAAATTATGACAAAGACAGAATGCCTGATTTTATTTACTATGTAGCACATCTGTCAAAGCCAACAGGCTTTTCAGGTTGGATTGTTTTTGCCCTATGTTAAAGTCTGCAGTCCAGTACTTTGTGACACAAAATCTAATAGCTTACTACTGTAGGGAAAGGTTCTGGTGTTGGCTATCTCTCTGACAAACCCTAGGAGGTTTAATTCTTGCTAGAATCTCTTTGGAAACCCTGACATGCTTAGCTGTTTGTCAGGATCTTGTAATAAAAAATCATTAAATATCTATATAGATGCATAGAGGGCTTTTGGTTCAGCCTTCTGCCATTGGTCTGTCTGTATGTCATTTGCACTTTGCGTCCATCCATGGCAGAGTAGTGCACCAGGTAACGCTCCTGTCCGTATCCTTCATTGGCTCTCTTGCCCTGTAAAAATTGGCCTTTTCTTATCACATGTGGACACCCACCTGAAAATACGTGTGATTCAGTGTTGGAGCAGGTTGGCCAGCTCTTTATTTTTCAATTTTCTCTCTTTTTTTTTTTTTTTTGTATTTTTTATTTTTTTAATTCCCTATTCATTTTTTTGCTTCTCATTTTAATTTTTATTTAGCGGATACTACAGATGTCCCGGCAGTGCTAACGGGTCGCTTGCTTGATGCTCATTTCATCTGCAGTGTGCTGTATCCCACGAGGCTTCTTTCTCTAAAACCGGCAACAATTATGAAAAGCATTTGAATATAGGGTATCATTGTTTTACCATTCTAAGATGACCATCACATTTATTCCGAATGTGGCAACCATGCTGTAACTTTGTAACAACACTGGAGTTGGTACAATACCTCTGCATCGTACACCGGCGACTGTGGTTAGTTGCGTATTGCAAGCATGTGCAGAATGTGGTTAGAGGCAGCATGTTTTTGTTTCTCAATATGTATTCTTTTAATTTATCTTGCTTAAGTTGAGTTTGTGTTTTTATTGTGGTCGTGTCAGAAGGCAAATGCAAGAATGAGTCGATGGATGGATTGATGCATGAGTGAAAAAGTGCATGTATGTTGTGTTTTTTTTTTTTTTGTTGCCTAAACCCATCAGTGACTAAAAGGCACTTTCACTCATAAATCAGACCTACTAACATTGCCAATACTTTTAAGAGTTGTAGGCTAATTAGATGGATTGATAAACTTGAAAGAATATGTAAAAAGAAAGCCCCTGACTAGGAAACCAGCGTCGCAGTCACAGGGTTTTCTCTCGTAACCTCATTGATAACTCTTGATGTTTTCTTTCCATTTTGGTACTTGGATTCCTACGTTTGTAGCTCTGTGTGTTGCAGTTAGTCAAACCGATTTATTGCCAACAGTATACATAGTGTGCTTTGAATCCTCCCCTTTCAAACACTGGCTTTTTCAGCCCACCCTTTCCAGCAATTGGCTAGAGACTTTACCAATCACACTCGATCTGGTGAAGTATTTCTCGCTTATTTAAATCTGTTGGCTGTGGCCTTTCACATCCTCTTAAGTGCTTGCATCATGAGTGCTATAGCCCTCTGTGCGGGCTGCTTCAGTATGTCTCATTCTGTGTTAACACTGCATGCATTAGCACAGCATTTCCCAAACTGGGTCGTGAGCCAATGTTTGTTGTTATTGTGGCTCAAGAAACCTGCGCAGTAAATAAGGATGCCTTTAAATTCTGTGGTTCATCTTATCACATTTTCCAGGCTATATGTTCTGACAAATTGCTGCTTATTTTTTTTAACATGATTTGTGTTTATTTTGTCTTAGTCTAACTGCAAAGTGAGAACAGTTTTTTTTAAGTGACGTATGTGACAATCTTGCTGAATTACAGAGTGTGAAAGGGAAGACTGTAAAATGATTTTTGCAACTCACAACAACATGTAAGTACCTGTAAATTGATTGTCTACATTCAGCAGTTAGGGAAGGAAAAATTACACACTTTTTTAAAAATAGTTTTGAACTGTACTGGGAACAGATTTTAACCCCTTAGCTACTAGGCATCTTCCCTCCCAGTGCTGAGCCATGTTTTTGGCTATTTAGGGGTAGTTTGCGCTTAGGCCACCGTAACTTTTTGTCCACATAAAATATCCATGCCAAATTTGCGTCCTTTTTTCCCCAATGTTCTGGGGATTTTAAAGGTATCCAGAGTTTGTGGGTTCCCCTGGAGGACGCCAAGAAATTAACCAAAATACAGCTAAAGAAAGTTTTTCCTCAAACGGGGAAAAGGGTGCTGCAGAAGAAAGCATGTGTCCCCCCACCCCCCCACCTCAAATGGCAATAACACAGTGTTTGAGGTGCAAAAATTACCATTTTCTCAGCTTTCAAGAACAGGCAAACTTGGATCAGAAAACCTCTTTTTTTTTTTTTTTTTAACACAGTTTTGGCATTTTACTGGGACTTAACCCATTTGTACTTTTTTTTGTTTTGTGTGCTTTCACTCTCCTTCCAGTTAGAGACCGAAACAGGTGTGAAACCAATGGTGGATCCCTGACAGCTCAACATTTCTGAAAAGTAGACAAAATTCTGAATTGAGCAAGGGGTCATTTGTGTAGATCCTTCAAGATTTTTCTACAGAAAGTAACAGTTGAAATTAAAAAAAATATTGAAGCTGAGTTGAAAAAAAAACAGCCTTTCTGACTGGTTTCTTCCGTATCTCTTTCCAACTTTGAAAGATTTTTTTTAAAGCAATATACTGTTATGTTTGTTGGACCCTCCTGGTTGCGGGGTTGTACTTGTAGGTTCATTAAGAACCCGAGCGACTCAGAGGCAAGAAACGAGCTGCACCTTGCAATGGGTTTTCATTGTATACAGCAATTCATTTGGTAAACTATAAATAACGAAAAATAGGTATCATGGAAACCCTTTTGTTGACGAAATGGGCACAAGATAGGGAGTTTAGAAACGGTGGTTAGTTGCACATCTCTGAATTCAGGTGTCCCCATACTAGTATGTGAATTACAGGACATTTCTCAAAATGACTTCTTTCTTACACACTAGCTACATTTTTGCCTTCCAAATGTAAGATAATTGGCAGTTCTTCTATTCTGTGTTTCCCCCAAGTCTCCCGATAAAAATGGTACTTCATTTGTGTCGATAGGCCTAGGGCCCTTGACCGGAAACTCCCCAAAAAGCAACATGGACACATCACATTTTTCGATTGAAGAAGGATGTGTTTTTTGCAAAGTGCCTAGCTGTGAATTTTGGGCTGTAGCTCAGCCGGCACCTAGGGAAACCTACCAAACATATACATCTATTGTAAGTAGACACCTAGGGGAATCCAGGATGGGTTGACTTGTGGGGCCCTCCCTGGGTTCTCTTTCCTCAAATTACGGTGCTGCAAAGTTCTGGAATCTGAGGGGAGCCACAAACTTCCTTCCACCCAGCATTCCCTGAAGTCCCCGATAAAAATGGTACCTCACTTGTGTGGGTAGGCCTAGTGCCCGTGACAGGAATGGATCACACAACAGACAATGTTAGTCCTTACATGAGGTCAACTGTTGACGCTGGGATCATTCCTGACACAGGCATTAGGCACAGGCCCTTAAGTGAGGTAGCGTTTTTATCAGGACAGGTGGGGAAACACTGGGTGGTAGGAATTCTGTGGATCCAGCATATTCCTGTAGTTTGTGTAACAGAAATGGAAGAAAACATAGTTTTTATTCAACATTTCACATTTGCAGGGCATTCTGGGTAAGTAACTTTTGGAAAATAGACACAAGCCACACCTCTGTGGACTCCCCCGAGAGTCTAGTTTCCAGAAATGTCTGGGTTTGGTAGGTTTCCCCATATGGCCGCCGAGCCCAGGACCGAAAACTCAGATGCCCGCATTACAAAACCAGGTCGTTTTGCGATAGATAATTTTGATGTCTTCACAATATGATGTGGGCAGTGGAATTTGGGGCTGAAGTAAATTGGGGAGCTCCCAAGAGAGCACTTTGTCTGTGCTTGCCACCACATGCACCTGATCTCTGGGTTGGATTAACCCCCAATCGCCCCGCTGTACAGGCTGTACTTGTGAAGGGACAGCACGACTGCCCTCATCACCTCCCTCAGAATCACTGGAGTTGTCGGATGGGACTTCTACTGAAAAATCACTCTGAGTCTGCTCCATTGTCCTATCCCTGAGATGCTGTCCCAGCATCTCCTGTCTCAGAGACGCCATCTCTGCCAAACTGTCCCTCTAAAACACTAGACTACGTAGACAGTCACAAAATTGTCTGTGTGCTGTGTGCAACAATAAAGGTCAGTCACCTTACCTTTGCGTGTTCCCTCAATCAGCAGGTTCTCTGAAGACACTGAAATAAACAAAAAATACACTATTACTTCACCTTGCCACATACTCATCGTCACAGTCTTTAGCGCCTGTGGCACCCAGCTCGACAATCATTTTTAGTGCTGCCATGACCTCCTTCTCGGAATCCCTCACTACCACCCAGCCAAAGTGACCTTCATCTTTCCATAGCCCCCCTCGCATATATATATATATATATATATATATATATATATATATATATATTTCTTCTTCTTCTTCTTCTTCCCGATCGCAGCCCCCAGGGAAACCACACATCTTGCCCTGCTCACGGGTGGCCCCTGTCATTTACAAAAGTTTTTTAAACTTATTTTTAACCCCTGGGAGGCACAATCGCACCCCCCTCCCCCCCCAAAAAAAATAGGTGTAAACTTACTTATTTAAAAAAAATTGTTTTCTGAGTGCCCAAGCCCTGTGTCCCCAATCCCCCTTCCAAGGGTAATCCCTGGTGTCAAGTGGGGTTTCCTGGCCATGAATCTCCCCTTTCAAACAAGGCCTTCCGGAAAGGTGGAGTGCCCTTTTGGGCCCATTTTCCCCACCGGAGCAGAAAGCGGCCTTACCTGCTGCTGCCTGCTCTGGTGGGGAAAACAAACGGTTACGTCACTGGGGGGCTGACTGGAACCCTATTTCTACACATTTTCAATTGTGTGCTGTATAGTTTTATCAATAAAACTGTATGTCTGTGCAAAGTTAGTGACCATTTCAAGGGGAGTGTTCTGTCTGTAAATTACAATGAGCTACGCCCGACAGCGAATGAGGTCTCGGTGATGAACCTGCTAAACTAAACCGGTGGCGTGCGCATTCCAAGCTAAGTATTAAAGTATCAGACCCCCGCCCCCCCTCTCGACCAGGCCTCTTGCATACCAGTGGTAGCACCAAACAAAGCCCACATCACATCAGCATAGGGTTACCAGACGTCCCGAATTTCCCCGGACTGTCCCGGTTTTTAGAGGACTGTCCTGGTGTCCCAACGCTTCTCTGAATTTTAAACAAATGTCCTGGTTTTCGGGACAAAGGTCAGATCATTGAATACATGTCCCTGTTTTTGGGACAAAGGTCAGATCATTTAGGGAAGCATAAGTAAAGTATGAAATATTTAAAGTAATTTATCTGTTACTGTCAGGCAACACAGTCCTGTGTTTGCTCCCAGCAGAGAGATGGAGTGGGGAGCAGAGAGAGGTGAGTGGGGGCGGGTTGGGTGTGCAGGGTCGGAGGTCAAACCATAGCTAATTATATATTTGGAGTCTTGTAAATGTGTGAGTGTATATGTGCGTGATATATATGTATATATATATATATATAGATATAATCACGCACATATTCACAAAGCTACGCAAAAAGAAACGGGACAGACCTGAAATAAAAGTGAAAGTAAAGTCTTTAGTCCTTCTTTTATGTCTGACCTGTCCCGGTTTTTTCTCCTCAAAATCTGGTCACCCCACATCAGCAGTGGGCACCATCACCTGTGGGTGAGGAGGGTGGTGCGCGCGGCGGTCCAGCTCCGTGACCTTTTGTCTTTCAGAGTGAGCGCGCGCAGTGGTGGCGGCGTCCCTCGTGGAGTCCGTGTAAAAGGGCAAGGGGTCGTGACTCACTCGAAGTACAGTAGTATCGGTAGCCCTGGGGCTCTAGTCGTGAACCGTACCTACCACAGCTACAACCCAGGAACCAATGGGTGAGAACGCTACTAGCTCGTTGCACTCCATCCGAGGGGCTCTCGCCCACCATACTGCACCGTATGTGGATACTGCAGCAGCCAGTGAACAGTAAATGCGTACACTGCAGTCTAGTAGTGGTACAAACACACTACGCTACCCTGTGCCCTTCACTTTAGGGACAGTAACCGGCCGAACTGCTTTCTCGAAATACTAATCCTGGTGCCACGCATACGGTTCATCGCACCTAGTACACTTTTTTTTCCCCTTCACATGTTTACACAGGGACCCCGGGAGCTGAACTGACTTGCCCAGAATCACACGGTTGTTGGTCGAGTGCCAGAGCCGGAATTGGATCGCTACACGAGGCCAGCCTTCCAGCTACATGACTATCTCCTCCGTAAACATTATAAAGCGTCGTTCAAGACTCGTTGCTCCGTTTGTACCACAGCACAGACTGGGCAGACTCCCGCCCACGAGGGCCTGCAGTTACCAGAGGACTAGAAAGAAGATGGGCCATAGCAGCTCCATAGCAATATTTCATGTTAAGCTAGAGCACTGTGCAGCCTGCGCCACACTCGTAAAAAATGCATACAATTCATGTTAACAATGTTTTTTTTGTTTTTTGTTTTTTTTAGTCATTTACACTTTTGAACTTGTTCCAGTCCAGCAGGCCCGGTTCTAGCGGGTGGGCCAGGTGGGTTAGGCCCACCCAAACATGACCTTTGGCCCTCCCAGTAACAGCAAAGGAGGCCACAGAGAAAGTACCTGTTGAGTGCTTCCTCCATGTGCCAATGTGACTTTTTGCTTAACTTTTGATAACTTTAATTATCAGTCAGGAGTCAATGAGAAAACTCTAGAATACATTTTATAGTGCATTGTTTTAATAATAGCTGTTTTACTTGTGTACTGATAGGGAGAAAAATACCACCATTATATATATATATATGATTTTCCCTATTTTTCTACTCTGAGACAAAACTCTGGGCATGCTTGTGAAAAGAAACCAGTCCAGTAGTACGCAGTATTCATAAAAGAGCGCTTGCACGATGACATGGGCTGTATCCTACCCCTTGCGCTTCAGCAGAGGTACTTTGGATTTTATTGTACGTTGGCATAACGTGTTCCAGCAATTTCTTACAAGGCCATGTCCGTGGGCTTGATTTGTGCTTGTTCTAGTAAGCACCACCACCTTGATGCAAAACGTTTATGAATGTATTTGTTTTGTAGAGAGACTGGACAAATTCAAAGGGATATGAAGGTTGGCTTTGGTGATTTCGCCAACTGGCTGTCATATCCTCCCTTCTGTTATCACTTTACCCAGTTTCTCTTAGTAGCTACTGGTACCTTAGAGCAGAGGTCTTCAAACTGGGGGGCGGGCCCCCCTAAGGGTGCCTCAAGTGAGTCTGGGGCGGGGGGGGGGGGGCACAATACTCTAGCCAAAAGAAACATTATACAGATAACAGGCCTTTGGTTTAAGCAGAAGCATGTTACTGCATTTTTAAAAAGGTAACAGTACTTAACTGCAATGTTTAAATTGATCTAGACATATTTAAAGATTGCCATCTATATAAAATAATTCAGAAAAATTCTGAGGAGGGCCCCAATGATTTTTATTTTTCAACTGGGGAGGGGGCATGACATTAAAAAGTTTGGAGACCACTGCCTTAGAGGCTCTTCTGCGCTGATCTTACCTGTAAGATTTTTTTTTTTAAAAGGCACTTGTACCACTTGACGTTCAAAGCCTGAACCTCTGAATTGACTATTTTTTTATTTTTTTGTTTCTTCTGGAGAGAGTTAAATCAGCAGAGCTCTTCTTGTGGTTGGCCTGAAGCTTCAGAACCAACCTGCTTTCATTGGTTTGGCCTGAAGCCTACCAGAAACCTGCTTCTTTTGGCTGGCTTGGAGCAAAGTGGTCCGTCTCCTTCTATGGACTTTTGGCAGTCTGTCTGCTTTTAGCACCTTGCCTGGTGACTAGCCACCTATGTGCCTCAGGAGCGTAGCAGACCACCCTCCTACTAGTGACTGTCATGGAGGTAAGCACCCCACCTAATTTTATAGACTAGTTTTAAACTTGGCACTCGCTTTTGTAATGCATATGCTGCAGCTTGGCAGCCCACCTGCTTCTAATGAGAAGGCTAAAGCTTGGTGGTCCACTTGATTCCATGCTGGTGTGGAGCTTGGAATAGATGGGAGGGTGCTTAGCGGACCTCTTGCCAATAATGCGTAACCTGGAGCTTATAAGTCAGCCTACTTCAACTTTGTTTTCCTAAAGCCTAGCAGTCCCCCTGCTTCCATAGGCTGGAATGAAGCCTAGCAACCACCTGCCTCCATTGGCTGACCTGAAGCCTAGCAGCCAAACTGATTCTATTGGCTGGCCTGAAGTGTGACAGCCTTTTTCCTTCAATGGATGCCTGGCAGTCCACTTGCTTCTAGTATCTGGCCTGGGGCATGGCAGTCCATCTGCGTCTATTGGCTGGTCTGGGGCGTGGCAGTCCATCTGCGTCTATTGGCTGGTCTGGGGCGTGGCAGTCCATCTGCGTCTATTGGCTGGTCTGGGGCGTGGCAGTCCATCTGCGTCTATTGGCTGGTCTGGGGCGTGGCAGTCCATCTGCGTCTATTGGCTGGTCTGGGGCGTGGCAGTCCATCTGCGTCTATTGGCTGGTCTGGGGCGTGGCAGTCCATCTGCTTCTATTGGCTGGTCTGGGGCGTGGCAGTCCATCTGCGTCTATTGGCTGGTCTGGGGCGTGGCAGTCCATCTGCGTCTCTTGGCTGGTCTGGGGCGTGGCAGTCCATCTGCGTCTCTTGGCTGGTCTGGGGCGTGGCAGTCCATCTGCGTCTATTGGCTGGTCTGGGGCGTGGCAGTCCATCTGCGTCTATTGGCTGGTCTGGGGCGTGGCAGTCCATCTGCGTCTATTGGCTGGTCTGGGGCGTGGCAGTCCATCTGTGTATATTGGCTGGTCTGGGGCGTGGCAGTCCATCTGCGTCTATTGGCTGGTCTGGGGCGTGGCAGTCCATCTGCGTCTATTGGCTGGTCTGGGGCGTGGCAGTCCATCTGCGTCTATTGGCTGGTCTGGCGAGTGGCAGTCCATCTGCGTCTATTGGCTGGTCTGGCGAGTGGCAGTCCATCTGCGTCTATTGGCTGGTCTGGCGAGTGGCAGTCCATCTGCGTCTATTGGCTGGTCTGGGGCGTGGCAGTCCATCTGCGTCTATTGGCTGGTCTGGGGCGTGGCAGTTCATCTGCTTCTGATAGATGGCTTGGGAAGTGGCAGTCTACATGCTTCTAGGCTGGGGTACTAGAGCTTAGCATTCCATCTCATTCCTAATTGGTGCTTGTCAATTCACCTGCTTCTAAATTGACGTGCTGGAGATTAGCTTTAGTTCTGGTGGTGCCCCGTGTGTGTGTTTTTTTTTATATATATATATATATATATATATATATATATATATATATATATATTTTTTTTTTTGGAGCCTTCCCCCATGACTCCATCATGGATTCTCTCACTACCACCCTCTAACAGTGTCCCTCACCCTCCCAGAGCCGCTCTCTCACATGAAATCCATTTCTTGTATAGCGCTACTCATACCAGTGGAGGGTATCACAGCACTTCACATCTCACACACATTATACAGACACAGTGAATGGTGCATGTGTAAATTAGACTATAGGAAATGTTACATAAGGCAATGAAGATCACAAGGTGTAGGAATCATGTCATATTAAGTCTGGAGAAGCACAAACTCAGGATTTGAAACGTACACCACACTTTTGAGCTGGCTTTTCTCATAAAAGTGTATTTCTACTCAAACTAATCCTTTTTAGTAACGTTAGGAAAGTGAGAGTGGGTGGAGGGGGAACATAGCGTTCTAACCTATACAATGCAATTTGCACGCAGCTCTTTGACAGTTAATAGGTCACTGTGCTGTATTAGAATGGTAATTTATGATCTGCAAATAGCAATAGGATCTCTGTGAGAAAATCAGTAACCCACTAGGCCATCCACATAAAATACAGGTCTGTGAGCTGCATGGTACACGTTCTTTGCAACAGGCATATTAACCCACTGCACTACTTTATGAGCTGAAACTGCCATTAGACAAAACAAAATCTCTCCCCAGCAGGAACTGTAATCACTAGGGTTATCTTGACATGTTTATTGTTGCCTTCAAAGCTTCTGAACACAAAAGGAGCTCTGCAGCAGGTGCTTTTAAATCCATAAATTATTCTTAAACACTGTACCCCGCCCAGCTCAGTGCCAGGTGTGGCTGCCCAGGTCGCACCACCCTATAGCTGGCCATGCTCGGCTGGCACTGTGCCTATAAAGACTCACTAGGTATTTGTTGGTTGACCTGCTTCTAGGCTAGCGTAGAGCTTGGCAGGACATCTGCTTCTAATGGATGGATGGATGGGTGGATGGGTGGGAACCTAATGGTCCACCTGCCTCTAATGGCAAACCTGCCTGCAGCTTAGCAGTGTACCTGCTTCTGCCTGGATTTCCTGAAGCGTAGGAGCCCGCTTGTATCTCATGGCTGGCCTGAAGCTTAGCAGACCTTCTATTTGCTGGCCAGGAGCTTATCTAACCACCTGCTTTTGTTGGGTGGCCCAGAGCTTAGCTGTCCAGGCTGACTGGCATAGAGCTCGGTTGTCCACCTGCTTCTAGCAGCTGATCTCGTGCATAGCCATCATCTACCTACAATGGCAGGAAAAGAAGATAGGCCCTCCTCCTTTATAATGGATGTCTTGAAGCTTAGCAGTCCACTTGCTTTTGGTAGCTGACCTAGAGCTAAGTTTCCCCTGCAGTTACATCTTCTCTGACACTTCCTGTCAAAAATCAGAAAAATGTATTGCATCACAATGGCGCTGCCATATTTCCCAGCACACTAGGCTACATCTCAGTCTGGCTTCAGGTTTGGCCACAGCACACAGGCAGCTGTGGCTGTGATGTAGTTTAACCTCCATCGAATATTAGGTGTCACATGCAGCTCCACTGATCCCATCTGTGGGGTCCGATTCCTCGGATCCTCTGATCCTTTTGGAAGGTGCTGAGGCTGTGGAGCGTTTGGTGATGCCTTGAAATGGCCCTCAGCATTTCTGTTGGAGTGAAGCAGGTAAAAGCTTTCTGATGCGCCTTTTTTCTGTCCTGATCCTGGCCCGGTTTCCTTCCTTTCTGTTTTTTTCTGCGTTCTGTCGTTGAGTATGGTAGAGGGTGTTAGATTGGCTTGATTCCCATCATGCACATATGAGATGCCACCTTATGTCTGTGCTTAGGGTTGTTATACCACCAGATTAGCCTTCAGGGCCTGGTAGTTCAGGAGTAGAAGGGACAGTTCCAGGAACCATAGCTGCAGTGATCGGCTTGGGTGACACCAACGAGAAGCTCAGTCAGATGGCCGTATTCTTGGCAGAAGAATTAGTTGAAAGTGACGTGAAGGAGAGTTGGGCTTGGCATGTTTGCTGGTTGGCGAGCGGGATGTTACATAGTAAGACGGCTTGTGTGATTAGGGTTCTTGTACCCCTTCAGTGTTCCAGGGCTTGTGAGCTGGAAGTGTGACTCAGATCAAGGTCCACATGCATTCTGGCTGGAATGGGTTCTAAAGGTAGATAATGCATGGTAAGTCAAATTACCTTGGTGAAGGCCCCAATGTGAACTCTTGGCTCTGTGGAGAGCCACTGGTGGATTCTGAGCATGTGGCAGCACTGCCCAGAACGACGGCCACAGAACATCTTAAAGGAGCAGATGGAATTGGCTTGTTTCTAGGAATTCCAAACTGAGAGGTGTTGAAATCCAGTAAGCAGTCTGCATTTTGGTAATTAATGGAAGGATCTGTTGTGGAGTGCACCGTGCTGGTGTTAGAATCACACTCAAATGGAGAGTAGAGTGTGTGCTGGTTATGGCACATAAAACACAAATTGCTCACACCAAATGATGAATGTATTGTTTTGTTTAACAGTTTTATGTAGCGCCAAGAGCTGAAAGGCGTTTACCAAGAACAGCAGTGAAGCAAAGGTCTAGATGCAACAATCCTAGAACTGGTAATAGCTACACTATATTGATTTATTGAAGGAGTACCAGGGAACTGGGCAATGAAAACTCGGAAAAAGTTCAGAATGGGAGATAATGGGTCGGAGGTGATAGGTTGAAGAAAGGAGGAGGGCAGGCGAGGAGGAGAGAAATTGAGGAGAGAAGGGGACTGAGAGTGGGTAATAGAAGGTGAATTGTCTAGTTAATACTAACATGAAAAATTCCCCATTTTAACTGTGCAGTAAAAAAAATTCCCCAGCAGTGGAAGAATGTAATCGGTGTAACACAGGAGCAGTATTTCGATACAATGTCCTGCTTAAAAATAGTAAAAAACAAAAAACTGCAGCAGTCCGCAGCCAGCAATTAAGTCGCTGATCTACATCTCTGGTCAAGAATGCATAATAACTTGTATTTTTGTGGTGGGGGGACGGGGGAGAGTAAAGGATGGTCTACCATTGCAAACCGTGTTAAAACTTAGTCCCAGTTTTAACAATACCTCGTGGCAATTCTGTGCGAAATATTCCACCCTTACTTAACCTTGTAGACAATTGGCTGATTTTTTTTTTTAAATATTGCTATAAATTCTTACAGCTGTGGAATTATTTTCATGATATATCAAGGGATGTGTCATTGCCTGACATTCGCATATACTTAGGGCTCCAAGTTTTATGTTACTTATGTTTTTTAACATTTCCATCTATATTTATCCATTTATTTTTTTTGCCCATTTTATTGGTATTTTTCAATATTTATTTTGTATTTTCAAAAATAAATAAAACTGTAAAATGGTATATTTCGACATTTAACTGATAAATGTACCCCTTCTCTTTGCTGTCTGAGGTGTGTTAGCAAATTAAGCAGCCAAACTTAAAACACTAGAACCGCAGGTAAATATTAGCATTATACTACAAATATACGTTAACATATGTCTGTGTTTACGGGACTCCTGTTTTTTTTTTTTCTTCTTTTTTTAATACTCCCTATGCTGTCTATCTGCTCAGTTGGTAGTCTGAAAACTGCATGGAAAGTCCCTCACTAGAAGTCCAATTTTCTATATTTTTCAACTTTGAAACATAACTAGAGACAGGAAACAGTGTTTTAGGTCTGTTTTTATCTGGAAGAATGGGAGCCTTGCATTTACTGCATTAGCACCTTGCCAGCAGCACCTATGCATTATCTTCTGCCTACCCTGGGTCTATGGCCCCCTTGGCCACCTCCGATTTCACACACTTACCTTGCTGTGCCTTAAGGTCCACACTGACCGCTATACCACTAAACCCCCACAAACTCGTGCACTTCCCCCACCCACTACTTACCTTTTTTACTCATCCCCGATTGACACTCGCCAAACATTTCAGAAAGAGCCAACTTGTCACAAAGTGAGTTTATGGATGCCCTTAGAGCTCCAGATTTAGTGATAGTCTGAGTAACTAAATCGATACTGGCCTTCTCTATGCCTCGTTGTGTTCTAAGACGTAGATTAGTAACCCAAGTGCTACAGTCACCGCAGCTGCCCTTCACCCCAACCATGTCATCTTCTCCCACAATCCAGAGAATTTACCCTCCTTAAGGAAGGTGAGAAAATACTATTACATTGCCTTGAAGGGTCTATTTACATTTTGAAATGTATCTTGTGCCCAAGATGCAAAGTGTAATTTCAAACATGGATTAAATTTACTATGATAAAGCACTTTTTCCTCTGTACTGCAGTGCTTCTGCCAATGAGAGAACATTCACTTGATGTGGTTTTTGTATACCTTTGTCCACTCTGATAGAGCAGACTACCAAGGTGTTGGTCTTCACTTCGGCTTTTCACTCTACATCATACCTGGACCTGGATGAGCCTTCTTTGATCAAATCACCACCACTACACTTGCACCGTATTTAAACTCCACACTTTTTTGTAATCTACTGCGAAAAGCCAACCACACCACTGTGATCAGAGGAACCTTCTTTGAGGCGGCTTTGGACCTTATCCAAATATTTCTTGCTCTCTATCCTCACCCCCAGCCTATATTCCACCTGTCCCCAATCAGTCTATTCATTTCCACCCATCACTTGCCACCCCTGAACTGCATATTGCATCCACTATAACTCCTTCATGAAAAAGGTGTAATATCTCACCCAACCCAGTCACTCTCTTATCGAATACACAGTTGCCACCTCTGATAATTTTCAATTACATGCTGTAGTCTACTTATTTATTTTTTCAAACAGATTTTATTGAGTTTTAACTACACGTACAATCATCAGCATAACTGTGCCATGGTGCAAAAACTGTACTTACATCCGTACTACAGCCATAGTATTCCTTCTACAATTATCTGATTTTAGTGACTGTGTGGGACATATAGCCTATTCCAAGGTAGATAGATATCCTCCTTCTACCGACCTATGCATTTCTTGCAAATCAAGTTGCCGAACAGTAATCCAGCCCACCCTCCCCAAAATTGGCCCTATGTCCATTGCTTATTCAGATAATACTGTAAATAGATTCTGTTGCTTTCGCGTAGTATTCAGTAATCATACCGTATTCAATAAGTTTCCCGATGCCCCTTCCCGTGCCGCCTCCCCAACCCGACCAGTATCCTGTTGTGTGCAGTTCATATAAGCTTGTGTGTTTATCAACTGAACTACTGGGGGTTTCAATGTCAATAGTCCTATTGAGCGAGTTCCTCAACGGACTTGTTCTTACACTATTCTAGGAGGTGTTCATTCTTGTTTCGTGGCGGATGGTGTGGATTCTCTAGGCTCAGTGAGGGATAACCTAGTCATATCTTTTAGGGCTTTAACCAGTTGCTCCCACGCTTGTGTTAATTCTGGGGAGCCCCTACCTTGTCTGGCCTCTCGTGGTAACACTAAGCTTTCGTGTTCTGCCCATAGTGCTAGTTCCTTCTTCCAGTAAAGAAGCCTGGGGCCTAATGGTCGCTTTCAGTTCCTTGTTGTCTCTCTTTTGGCCAGGTTATATGCGAGGTCCTGTAGCCTACTAGTGGCTTTATTCTTGGAAGTATGTGGAAACCAATGAAGTAGACAGTGGCCCGGCGTGCAAGGTATATCGCGGTAAACCTCCGCTATATGAGTCGTTACTCCACTCCAATATTCGGTTAGGTTCGCACAAGCCCACATCATGTGTATGAAGTCTGCAGCTGCTTCTCCGCAGCGTGGACTCTGTGCATCCGCTACCCGTCGAGTGAAATATGCCCTGTATATTACATAAAAGTGTATTAGTTTGAACCGGGCATTTCGAGATACCTTTGGTGCCCTCTCTAATATCTGCCCCCCAGGATTTCTCCGGTATCGGGATCCCCAGTTCTGTTTCCCATTTCATTCACAGGCCCTCCAGGGGGCACAATGCTCCTCTACAAATTTACCCGTATAAGCTGGTTATGGCCTCATATTTACCTTCCAAGGTTATTATATAGTTGCTGACCTCATGGGGTTGCGGTTCTACACCTTCCAGGTGCCAGTGTTTTTGATGGTGTGGGTAACTGCTCTGTGTAGCAGGAACTGACCTTGTGGGAGATCATATTACTGTCTGAATACCTCAAAGAGCAACAGCCTCCCATCTCTATACAAATCTCCCACCTGTGTGGCCCTCCCGTCCACCCAGGTTGCCAGTCCTCCCCATTTTCCTCTGTGGGGCATCCATCCTAGCCAAGCCATTGGGTTATCAGGTGAGTAAGGTGTGCTTGTGTCAGTCTTTTGGAGACATCTCTTCCAACATTTACGAATGACACATACCTCCGGGGTATCTGGATCAGACCCAGTGAATTGAAAGATCAGTCCCACCAATTTAGGGAGATGAGGAATCGTTGAGGTCGGTTTGGAGTCGACACCCCGCCGTCCACTGGGTCAGCCATTGTGATTGGGCTGCCAGATGGTATGATTCGTAGTCCGGAACTGCCAGCCCCCCTCCACTCGTGGTCTTTTCTGTGTTGTGATGGCCCCCCGGCATCTTCCGGACCCCCTTATGAACGCAGTGATCAGGGAGTCGCTCCCTGAAAAGCACGGCAGGGATCCAGAGCGGCAAGACCACAAAATAATGAGTCTTGGTAGCACCACCGCCTTAAGGAGTGCTATTCTCCCAGCCACTGACAATGGAAGTGTCTCCCAAAATTCCAGACTGGTTGTCGGCGCCCCAGTGGTGCTATCTATGTTACCCTATAGTATAGCAGCCCTGGTGTGATAAACCTTGACTCCCAGGTAGGCCATACATCGAGGCTCCCAAGAAATATGTCCCAGCTCTCCCGGTGGGTTGTAGTCTGCTGAGAGTGGGTAGAGGTGGGATTTCAGCCGTATTACCCATAGACCTGTTAGACTGCCAAATTGTTCTAAGAGTGCCTGGGCTCCCTCAAGGTCTGATCCCGTAAGAACATGAGTAGATCGTCCGGTTAGATTGCTATTCAGTGAGAGTTGTCCTTGTATAGTAGACCCTGGAACCAAGTAGCAGTCCATGCTTGGACAGCCAATGGCTCCATTGCCAATGCAAATAACAAGGGCGAGAGGTGGCACCCCTGCCTTGTGCCCCTCTCCACCCTATATAGTTTGGATATGGTGGTCCCGGTTCTAACACGGGCTCTGGGATCTGTGTATAATAACTGTGTCCATCTAATGAATCCCTCTCCCAGCCCCATATGCTCTAGGACTGCATATAGGTATTTGCATTCCAGGCTATCGAATGCCTTCTCTGTCTACTGCAAAGACCGTCGCAGCTCTTTTGTCTGGTATGTCAGCGTCCAATAGGTGGATAACCTGGCGGATATTCTGGTCTGTGTTTCGGGTGGGGATGAATCCTGCCTGGTCTGTATGGACCAGGCAAGTAATGAATGGCAGCAATCTCGTCACTAGAATTCAGCTAAGAATTTTATAGTCTGTATTAAGCATGGGCCTACAGGCTCTACTGTCATTTGACGGTTTACCTGGTTTCAGTAGTGGAACTATCTGGGAGGCAATTCTGTTCTCTCGCTGTCTTATAACTGCGTGAGTTTAGGG
This sequence comes from Pleurodeles waltl, assembly GCF_031143425.1. Taxonomy (NCBI): domain Eukaryota; kingdom Metazoa; phylum Chordata; class Amphibia; order Caudata; family Salamandridae; genus Pleurodeles; species Pleurodeles waltl. The sequence goes on from NC_090442.1 coordinate 185,012,546, forward strand.
GTCAGATCGTTAATGTATGTGGCATAAAAGTCTATGGGGAGCATGTCTGTGCCTGGGGTTTTCCCACATGCTAGACCCTTGATGGCATCCCTAATTTCTGTCTCTTCTATATTTCCTCCTATAGTTTACTTCTCTTCCTCAGTGAGGTGCTGGCGTGGGAGAGGTTCAAGGAAAGCCCTTATGTCACCCTCCCCACCCTGCGCAACACTAATGTATAGAGTGGTGTAGTACTCTAGGAAACGGTTGTTAATCTCTTCCTGTCGTAATAATCTCTGTTCCGTGAGGGTGATGATTTCTATAATGGGTGTCCCCCTCTTTGAGGGGTTGGCTAGTAACGTGCCTGTTTTTGTCCCTTTCAGCATGGGCTCCTACAATCTAATTTTTATAGTCCAAGCAGTGGAGTCTTCCAGTGTACTCCACTACTTTCTCCCTGGCCTCGCTCCCTTCCCTTTGTAGCTTAGGATGTTCTGGTCTTTGTTTTTCCAGTGTGCATAACTTATCTTCTGTTGTCCTGACCTCCCCTAGTAGCGTCTTCCGGATTCCCATCGATGCGTCTATGCAATTCTCTCTAATCACTACTTTAAATGCATCCCACATTATCTGGGGATAAGGGGCAGTAGCCTCATTGTTCTCAAAATATCGTCTGATGTGTCCCCTCACCTGCTCTCGAAAGGCTGGGTCTTCTAAGGATTCTGGCTTGAGGCGCCTGGTTGGTATTCATGGCTTGGTTCTCTCCCAGGCAACCTGGAGAAGGACAGGATTGTGATCAGAAATTGTCCTCCCCAAATATTCCATTTCCTGGACCTGACTATGTACTTCGGGTGTGCAGAGAAATGTGTCTTGACGTATATGTAAGTCATGTACATTGAAAAAGGAGTGGTGTTTGGGTAAAGGTGTCTATACGAGTCTATCAACCACCACTCAGACTGCCACCCTCAGAACATTCCAGCCATTCTGCCCACTGGTGACCCCCTTAGTGGGGGATGCGTTCTGTCCAACTCTGGGTCGGCCGCACAATTAAAATCCCCCGATCAAAACTGCGTGTAGTCGGTGAGGGGCTAATGTTCCCGAAAGGTGTTCCAAAAATGTTCTGTGTTTGGTGAATATATACTGATAAGTAGTATGTCCTTTCCCTCTTGGTGGCCAGTAACCACTACATAGCGACCATTTTTGTCAATAAGTGTCCTGTTTTTTTTAGTTTATTTTTTTAAATTTATTTAAAAGGGGACTCCCGCCCTGATCCATATGAGTCCCCCGCGCACACGCTGAGTAGGCTGTATAGTACACCTGGCCTCTCCAGCTCTTCTGCAGCACCACTCCCTCTGCCACAGTCAGGTGTGTTTCCTGCATCATCACTATATGGGTCCCTCTTCTTTGTTAAAAGGAGAATACTTTGTACCTTTTAGTCATATTGTGCATATCCCTAATAATCCAGAATGGAACCTTATTGGTTTGTGAGTCCCCCGTTAGGTTTGCTTGTAATGTGACTGTTACTATGCATCCCCTTTCCATGGACAGGTTGTATTGATGCAGTATCCTTCTTCAGGATTACTCATCGGGTGGTACAGCAACCGGGTTCCCTTAAAACAGCAACCAATTAACTTCTCAAGTCCCATACCCCAGGACAGGTGAAAATACAACCCCCCCACCCCATCCAAACTAGTTGTAATCAAGAAAACTCTCTAATGAGCTGCATGTGACTAAGCCCGTAGCGGTGCAGGGCGCTCTGCTCCAGATCCACCGCATCCAGTTTCATCTGATCCTGGAGCTGTGTAACCTGTCCACTCTTAAGCACCCTGCAGCGGGCTTTTCAATGTTTTTGTCCTGGTCTCTCACAGGAGTTTCATATGATGTCTTCAGAGGTCGTTGGTGTCACTATTGGTAGCTCCACACTAGGCGCCGGCGAGCCTCCAGATTCTCCATCTGACTCAGAGCGCTGCACATGTCCCCCTTTTGCCACAGAGCGGGAGCTGGACTCCCCGCTCAAGGATGCCACGCCTGCAGTAGCTCGTATTCTTTCCCTCCATACCTCCTCCAAAGATGGTGCTGCTTCACTGCGCCAGGGTCCACATGACCGCTGGCTCCTGGGTCAATTCTTCCGGTGTGTGTAGGTGTCAGCTGCTCCTGATCTACCATCCAATCAGTCTTGTGCCTCTTGCGGGGTTCGAAAGAAGTGTGCTCCCTGGCCTTCTGCCACACTCAGCGTGGCCAGGAAGAGCATAGCATATGGAATGTTCAGTGTCCTCACTTGCTTCTTGATCTCCAGGAACGCGGCCCGTTTTTTCTGCACTTTCTGGGAAAATGCGGACCATGTTGTTCTCCACTTTTATCTCTTCTTGTTTCTGGGCTTGCCCGAGGATGTGGTCACGATCTTTGTAGTGCAGTAGCAGGGCCACCACCGGTTGTGGCGGGGCCCCCCAAGGAGGTGGCCTAGTCGGGACTCTGTGTGCTCTCTCAAAAACATAGAACTGTGATAGGCCCCCTTCACCCTATACTATCATGTGAATTCGCCAACCTAAAAGATGTACAAATACAAGGCTTTCTGGGACATAATCACGATGCCAAGAGAGAGGAAACTGTACTTCCAGTTCCAAATAGGCACCTTGCCACTAAGATTACTTACCAGTCGCTGGTCACATGAAGAAACAACCATCTCCCCAGCTTGCAAAGCACCCATTGAAAACCTCCCTCATGTCTAATTTGTCTGCCCTGCATACGCTGTGTCTTGTAGGAAATGGCTGTCCCCAACCTGTAGACTGCTGGGGGTTCGCAGGTCCGACAAAGCCCTTCGAATTCTCAGACCAGACACTTGCCCTACGTTAGTGATTGCTGTTGCCAAGTTCCTTGGGGCAAGTTGGGTTGTTAGAGGAAAGGTTTTATCTGTATTATGGTTTTAGCAAGAATGTATCAATTCACTCTGGGAGTGCATTTAATTTTATTTAGTTATGTGCTGTGAGAAGGTAGCCTCTTTCTAGCCTTGTTACCCCCACTTGTGGCCTGTTTGTGAGTGTATGTCAGGGTGTTTGTCACTGTTTTCACTGTCTCACTGGGATCCTGATAGCCAGGCCTCAGTGCTCATAGTGAAAACACTATGTTTTCAGTATGGTTGTTATGTGTCACTGGGATCCTGCTGGTCAGGACCCCAGTGCTCATAGGTTTGTGGCCTATATGTATGTGTCACTGGGACCCTGTCACACAGGGCCCCAGTGCTCATAGGTGTGCATGTATATGTTCCCTGTGTGGTGCCTAACTGTCTCACTGAGGCTCTGCTAACCAGAACCTCAGTGGTTATGCTCTCTCATTACTTTCAAATTGTCACTAACAGGCTAGTGACCAATTTTACCAATTTACATTGGCTTACTGGAACACCCTTATAATTCCCTAGTATATGGTACTGAGGTACCCAGGGTATTGGGGTTCCAGGAGATCCCTATGGGCTGCAGCATTTCTTTTGCCACCCATAGGGAGCTCTGACAATTCTTACACAGGCCTGCCACTGCAGCCTGAGTGAAATAACGTCCACGTTATTTCACAGCCATTTTACACTGCACTTAAGTAACTTATAAGTCACCTATATGTCTAACCTTTACCTGGTAAAGGTTAGGTGCAAAGTTACTTAGTGTGAGGGCACCCTGGCACTAGCCAAGGTGCCCCCACATTGTTCAGAGCCAATTCCCTGAACTTTGTGAGTGCGGGGACACCATTACACGCGTGCACTACATATAGGTCACTACATATAGGTCACTACCTATATGTAGCTTCACAATGGTAACTCCGAATATGGCCATGTAACATGTCTATGATCATGGAATTGCCCCCTCTATGCCATCCTGGCATAGTTGGCACAATCCCATGATCCCAGTGGTCTGTAGCACAGACCCTGGTACTGCCAAACTGCCCTTCCTGGGGTTTCACTGCAGCTGCTGCTGCTGCCAACCCCTCAGACAGGCATCTGCCCTCCTGGGGTCCAGCCAGGCCTGGCCCAGGATGGCAGAACAAAGAACTTCCTCTGAGAGAGGGTGTGACACCCTCTCCCTTTGGAAAATGGTGTGAAGGCAGGGGAGGAGTAGCCTCCCCCAGCCTCTGGAAATGCTTTCTTGGGCACAGATGTGCCCAATTCTGCATAAGCCAGTCTACACCGGTTCAGGGACCCCTTAGCCCCTGCTCTGGCGCGAAACTGGACAAAGGAAAGGGGAGTGACCACTCCCCTGACCTGCACCTCCCCTGGGAGGTGTCCAGAGCTCCTCCAGTGTGCTCCAGACCTCTGCCATCTTGGAAACAGAGGTGCTGCTGGCACACTGGACTGCTCTGAGTGGCCAGTGCCACCAGGTGACGTCAGAGACTCCTGCTGATAGGCTCCTTCAGGTGTTAGTAGCCTATCCTCTCTCCTAGGTAGCCAAACCCTCTTTTCTGGCTATTTAGGGTCTCTGTCTCTGGGGAAACTTCAGATAACGAATGCAAGAGCTCATCCGAGTTCCTCTGCATCTCCCTCTTCACCTTCTGATAAGGAAACGACTGCTGACCGCGCTGGAAGCCTGCAAACCTGCAACATAGTAGCAAAGACGACTACTGCAACTCTGTAACGCTGATCCTGCCGCCTTCTCGACTGTTTTCCTGCTTGTGCATGCTGTGGGGGTAGTCTGCCTCCTCTCTGCACCAGAAGCTCCGAAGAAATCTCCTGTGGGTCGACGGAATCTTCCCCCTGCAACCGCAGGCACCAAAAAGCTGCATTACCGGTCCCTTGGGTCTCCTCTCAGCACGACGAGCGAGGTCCCTCGAATCCAGCGACTCTGTCCAAGTGACCCCCACAGTCCAGTGACTCTTCAGTCCAAGTTTGGTGGAGGTAAGTCCTTGCCTCACCTCGCTGGGCTGCATTGCTGGGAACCGCGACTTTGCAGCTACTCCGGCCCCTGTGCACTTCCGGCAGAAATCCTTTGTGCACAGCCAAGCCTGGGTCCACGGCACTCTAACCTGCATTGCACGACTTTCTAAGTTGGTCTCCGGCGACGTGGGACTCCTTTGTGCAACTTCGGCGAGCACCGTTTCACGCATCCTCGTAGTGCCTGTTTCTGGCACTTCTCCGGGTGCTACCTGCTTCAGTGAGGGCTCTTTGTCTTGCTCGACGTCCCCTCTCTCTTCAGGTCCAATTTGCGACCTCCTGGGCCCCAGCAGCGTCCAAAAACGCCAAACGCACGATTTGCGTATAGAAAGGCTTGTTGGCGTCCTTTCGGCGGGAAAACACTTCTGCACGACTCTCCAAGGCGAGAGGGATCCGTCCACCAAAGGGGAAGTCTCTAGCCCTTTTCGTTCCTGCAGAAACCTCAGCTTCTTCTGTCCAGTCGAAGCTTCTTTGCACCCGCAGCTGGCATTTCCTGGGCATCTGCCCATCTCCGACTTGCTTGTGACTTTTGGACTTGGTCCCCTTGTTCCACAGGTACCCTAGATTGGAAATCCACAGTTGTTGCATTGCTGGTTTGTGTCTTTCCTGCATTATTCCTCTAACACGACTATTTTGTCCTTAGGGGAACTTTAGTGCACTTTGCACTCACTTTTCAGGGTCTTGGGGAGGGTTATTTTGCTAACTCTCACTATTTTCTAATAGTCCCAGCGACCCTCTACAAGGTCACATAGGTTTGGGGTCCACTCGTGGTTCGCATTCCACTTTTGGAGTATATGGTTTGTGTTGCCCCTATCCCTATGTTTCCCCATTGCATCCTATTGTAACTATACATTGTTTGCACTGTTTTCTAAGACTATACTGCATATTTTTGCTATTGTGTATATATATCTTGTGTATATTTCCTATCCTCTCACTGAGGGTACACTCTAAGATACTTTCACATATTGTCATAAAAATAAAGTACCTTTATTTTTAGTATAACTGTGTATTGTGTTTTCTTATGATATTGTGCATATGACACTAAGTGGTACTGTAGTAGCTTCACACGTCTCCTAGTTCAGCCTAAGCTGCTCTGCTAAGCTACCATTATCTATCAGCCTAAGCTGCTAGACACCCTATACACTAATAAGGGATAACTGGGCCTGGTGCAAGGTGCAAGTACCCCTTGGTACTCACTACAAGCCAGTCCAGCCTCCTACATTGGTGGCAGCGGTGGGATAAGTGCTTGAGACTACTTACCACTCTTGTCATTGTACTTTTCATAAGAGAAAAATATACAAAACAAGGTCAGTGTATATACACATAGCCAAAAAGTTTTGCATTTCCTCTTTTCACTCTTTTCTAAGTGCTGAAAAGTACTCCTAAACTTTCAAAAAGTTCTGCCTCCTACATGTGCTGTACATATTTTACATAACCTTGTGTATTTATTTATTGCTGGTATGTGCTTTTATGGCTCTTGTAGCCGAAATAAAGTTCTCTTGACTGACTGACTGTTAGACCCCCCCCCCGCTCAACCTTTTGGGGCAGTCCCACTTTTCAGATATTATTTTGGTGTGATCTATTTTCGGCGTCCTCAGCGCGGACAGCGAGGGCCTTCACCTGCTGTTCCAAAGCAGCCAGTTGGTCTCCTGCCGCTGATAGTGTTTGGGTTGATGTTCACAACATCCTGCTCCGTCGGTGTCATTCTCTCTGCCAGTCGTCTTAGATCTTCGCGCAACAGGCCCAGATCAGTTGTCAGCATGTATATCTTGGAGCCAGGACCTCCCTAGAGGTCGTGATAGCCTGCAGTATGGGATGAGTTCACAGCCAGCCTATCTGTAGAGGCCAGTTGTTCAGTCCTGGTGGTAGGTGTCTTGGACTGCAACCCAGTGTTCCCCGCCATTTCTCCTTTCTTACTAGGTTGTCCCATATTCAGCGGCGGAGACACCAAATGTTCCTGCAGAAAGTCACGGCAGGGGCTTTAGTAGGGGGCGGCTTAGACACAGGATTATCTCCTTTGTGTCCCTCTTCTCCTGGTTCCGGCAATATGGAGCTGCACGCACTGTGTCAATGAAGGGTGCTCACTCCCAGTTGCTGCAGGGTAGCCCAACGCCTCCTTCCTGAGGTTTATGCCGCCAGACCTGCTCCGAATTACTTTCCGGTGGGGGGGAGAATTCGCAGCCAGTCTTTTGCCCCATCTCCTATATCTCGCTGTCCTTCCGCTGGTCCCAACAGGGGGAGGCGAGCAAGGAGCGCACACCCCGCTCCAGTCCACCTACAGTGCCTGCCAAGGCCCGGCCTGCTCCCTGTCACCACCATCGGGCCTGGCGAACGCCGTACGCTGTGTGTAGGAAAGTACCATCTTGCCTGGCATGTTACCCCCATTTTTCACTGTATATATGTTGTTTTAGTTGTATGTGTCACTGGGACCCTGGTAACCCAGGGCCCCAGTGCTCATAAGTGTGCCTGAATGTGTTACCTGTGTGGTGCCTAACTGTCTCACTGAGGCTCTGCTAATCAGAACCTCAGTGGTTATGCTCTCTCATTTCTTTCCAAATTGTCACTAACAGGCTAGTGACCATTTTTACCAATTTACATTGGCTTACTGGAACACCCTTATAATTCCCTAGTATATGGTACTGAGGTACCCAGGGTATTGGGGTTCCAGGAGATCCCTATGGGCTGCAGCATTTCTTTTGCCACCCATAGGGAGCTCTGACAATTCTTACACAGGCCTGCCACTGCAGCCTGAGTGAAATAACGTCCATGTTATTTGACAGCCATTTTACACTGCACTTAAGTAAACTTATAAGTCACCTATATGTCTAACGTTTACCTGGTAAAGGTTAGGTGCAAAGTTACTTAGTGTGAGGGCACCCTGGCACTAGCCAAGGTGCCCCCACATTGTTCAGAGCCAATTCCCTGAACTTTGTGAGTGCGGGGACACCATTACACGCGTGCACTACATATAGGTCACTACCTATATGTAGCTTCACAATGGTAACTCCGAATATGGCCATGTAACATGTCTATGATCATGGAATTGCCCCCTCTATGCCATCCTGGCATAGTTGGCACAATCCCATGATCCCAGTGGTCTGTAGCACAGACCCTGGTACTGCCAAACTGCCCTTCCTGGGGTTTCACTGCAGCTGCTGCCAACCCCTCAGACAGGCATCTGCCCTCCTGGGGTCCAGTCAGGCCTGGCCCAGGATGGCAGAACAAAGAACTTCCTCTGAGAGAGGGTGTGACACCCTCTCCCTTTGGAAAATGGTGTGAAGGCAGGGGAGGAGTAGCCTCCCCCAGCCTCTGGAAATGCTTTCTTGGGCACAGATGTGCCCAATTCTGCATAAGCCAGTCTACACCGGTTCAGGGACCCCTTAGCCCCTGCTCTGGCGCAAAACTGGACAAAGGAAAGGGGAGTGACCACTCCCCTGACCTGCACCTCCCCTGGGAGGTGTCCAGAGCTCCTCCAGTGTGCTCCAGACCTCTGCCATCTTGGAAACAGAGGTGCTGCTGGCACACTGGACTGCTCTGAGTGGCCAGTGCCACCAGGTGACGTCAGAGACTCCTGCTGATAGGCTCCTTCAGGTGTTAGTAGCCTATCCTCTCTCCTAGGTAGCCAAACCCTCTTTTCTGGCTATTTAGGGTCTCTGTCTCTGGGGAAACTTTAGATAACGAATGCAAGAGCTCATCCGAGTTCCTCTGCATCTCTCTCTTCACCTTCTGAAAAGGAATCGACGGCTGACCGCGCTGGAAGCCTGCAAACCTGCAACATAGTAGCAAAGACGACTACTGCAACTCTGTAACGCTGATCCTGCCGCCTTCTCGACTGTTTTCCTGCTTGTGCATGCTGTGGGGGTAGCCTGCCTCCTCTCTGCACCAGAAGCTCCGAAGAAATCTCCCGTGGGTCGACGGAATCTTCCCCCTGCAACCGCAGGCACCAAAAAGCTGCATTACAGGTCCCTTGGGTCTCCTCTCAGCACGACGAGCGAGGTCCCTCGAATCCAGCGACTCTGTCCAAGTGACCCCCACAGTCCAGTGACTCTTCAGTCCAAGTTTGGTGGAGGTAAGTCCTTGCCTCACCTCGCTGGGCTGCATTGCTGGGAACCGCGACTTTGCAGCTACTCCGGCCCCTGTGCACTTCCGGCGGAAATCCTTTGTGCACAGCCAAGCCTGGGTCCACGGCACTCTAACCTGCATTGCACGACTTTCTAAGTTGGTCTCCGGCGACGTGGGACTCCTTTGTGCAACTTCGGCGAGCACCGTTTCACGCATCCTCGTAGTGCCTGTTTCTGGCACTTCTCCGGGTGCTACCGGCTTCAGAGAGGGCTCCTTGTCTTGCTCGACGTCCCCTCTCTCTGCTGGTCCAATTTGCGACCTCCTGGTCCCTCCTGGGCCCCAACAGCATCCAAAAACGCCAAACGCACGATTTGCGACTAGCAAGGCTTGTTGGCGTCCTTTCAGCGGGAAAACACTTCTGCACGACTCTCCAAGGCGAGAGGGATCCGTCCACCAAAGGGGAAGTCTCTAGCCCTTTTCGTTCCTGCAGAAACCTCAGCTTCTTCTGTCCAGTCGAAGCTTCTTTGCACCCGCAGCTGGCATTTCCTGGGCATCTGCCCATCTCCGACTTGCTTGTGACTTTTGGACTTGGTCCCCTTGTTCCACAGGTACCCTAGATTGGAAATCCACAGTTGTTGCATTGCTGGTTTGTCTCTTTCCTGCATTATTCCTCTAACACAACTACTTTGTCCTTAGGGGAACTTTAGTGCACCTTGCACTCACTTTTCAGGGTCTTGGGGAGGGTTATTTTTCTAACTCTCACTATTTTCTAATAGTCCCAGCGACCCTCTACAAGGTCACATAGGTTTGGGGTCCATTCGTGGTTCGCATTCCACTTTTGGAGTATATGGTTTGTGTTGCCCCTATCCCTATGTTTCCCCATTTCATCCTATTGTATCTATACATTGTTTGCACTGTTTTCTAAGACTATACTGCATATTTTTGCTATTGTGTATATATATCTTGTGTATATTTCCTATCCTCTCACTGAGGGTACACTCTAAGATACTTTGGCATATTGTCATAAAAATAAAGTACCTTTATTTTTAGTATAACTGTGTATTGTGTTTTCCTATGATATTGTGCATATGACACTAGGTGGTACTGTAGTAGCTTCACACGTCTCCTAGTTCAGCCTAGGCTGCTCTGCTAAGCTACCATTATCTATCAGCCTAAGCTGCTAGACACCCTATACACTAATAAGGGATAACTGGGCCTGGTGCAAGGTGCAAGTACCCCTTGGTACTCACTACAAGCCAGTCCAGCCTCCTACATTGGTTGTGCAGTGGTGGCATAAGTCCTTGAGACTGCTTACCACTCTTGTCATTGTACTTTTCATAAGAGAAAAATATACAAAACAAGGTCAGTATATATACACATAGCCAAAAAGTTTTGCATTTCCTCTTTTCACTCTTTTCTAAGTGCTGAAAAGTACTTCTAAACTTTCAAAAAAGTTCTTAAAAGTTTAAAAAGTTTTTTCTGTCTTTCCAAAAAGTTCTGAAAACTTTTTTCTCTTTTTCTATCACTTTAACTCTCTCTAAAAAATGTCTGGCACAGGCCAAAATGGTGATCTGTCCAAACTTGCATATGACAACCTTAGCTGGAAAAGAGCAAGGAGTCTCTGTATAGAGAGAGGTTTGAGTGTAGGGAAAAATCCTTCCTTGGAACTGTTACTTAACATGCTTAGAGAACAGGATAAGGCCATAGGTGCCTCATCTGTTGAAAAAGTACCTAATAGTTCCCAATCTGATTCAGGGACTCCCCCAGGAAAAGATTCAGGAAAGAAACTCCCTAGCCTGCCCATTACTAGACAGTCTAGCATAGTTGGGAATGATGATGAGCCACACCATACAAATAGTGTAGTCTCACATCATAGTAAAAGCATTAATTCTCACCATACTGGTAGTAATGTTTCTGTTAACCAAGCTGTTAGGGTGGCTTCTGTAAGGGACAGGTCTCATTCTGTTCATTCCCATCATACCTCTGTATCTAGGAATGTCCCTCCCACCAACCCTGATGACAGAATGTTAGAGAGGGAACTCAATAAGTTGAGGGTGGAACAAACCAGACTGAAGCTTAAAAAGCAACAGCTGGATTTGGATAGACAGTCTTTTGAATTAGAGAAGGAAAGACAGAAGTTGGGTTTAGATACCCATGGTGGCAGCAGCAGTATTTCCCATAGTCATCCTGCAAAAGAGCATGATTCCAGGAATCTGCACAAGATAGTTCCCCCTTATAAGGAGGGGGATGACATTAACAAGTGGTTTGCTGCACTTGAGAGGGCCTGTGTTGTACAGGATGTCCCTCAAAGGCAGTGGGCTGCTATCCTATGGCTATCATTTAGTGGAAAAGGTAGGGATAGGCTCCTTACTGTGAAAGAAAATGATGCTAATAATTTCCAAGTTCTTAAGAATGCACTCCTGGATGGTTATGGCTTAACCACTGAACAGTACAGGATAAAGTTCAGAGAGACCAAAAAGGAGTCTTCACAAGACTGGGTGGATTTCATTGACCATTCAGTGAAGGCCTTGGAGGGGTGGTTACATGGCAGTAAAGTTACTGATTATGACAGCCTGTATAACTTAATCCTGAGAGAGCATATTCTTAATAATTGTGTGTCTGATTTGTTGCACCAGTACTTGGTGGACTCTGATCTGACCTCTCCCCAAGAATTGGGAAAGAAGGCAGACAAATGGGTCAGAACAAGAGTGAACAGAAAAGTTCATACAGGGGGTGACAAAGATGGCAACAAAAAGAAGGATGGTAAGTCTTCAGACAAGGGTGGGGACAAATCTAAAAATGAGTCTTCATCAGGCCCACAAAAACACTCTGGTGGGGGTGGTGGGTCCAAATACTCCTTTAATCAGAACAAGGAAAAGAAACCATGGTGCTATTTATGTAAAATAAAAGGCCATTGGACAACAGATCCCAGTTGTCCAAAGAAAGGCACCACAGCTCCTACCACTACAACCCCTACTGCTACACCTAGTGTCCCTACTAATAGCAGTGGTGGTGGGAGCAAACCTACTAATAGCCAATCCAAGGGAGTAGCTGGGCTCACTATTGGTAACTTAGTTGGGGTTGGTCTGATTAGGGAGACCACAGAGGCTACTTTAGTCTCTGAAGGGGCTATTGATTTAGCCACTTTGGTTGCTTGCCCCCATAACTTGGAGAAGTACAAGCAACTAACCCTAATAAATGGTGTTGAGGTCCAGGCCTACAGGGACACAGGTGCCAGTGTCACAATGGTGATTGAGAAACTGGTGCACCCTGAACAACACATACTTGGACACCAGTACCAAGTAACCGATGCTCACAACATAACACAAAGCCACCCCATGGCTGTTGTAAATCTCAACTGGGGGGGGGTAACTGGTCCAAAGAAAGTTGTGGTAGCTTCAGATTTACCTGTAGACTGTCTATTAGGGAATGATTTGGAGACATCAGCTTGGTCAGATGTGGAGTTGGAGGCCCATGCAGTAATGCTGGGCATCCCAGGGCATATTTTTGCTTTGACAAGGGCTCAGGCCAAAAAGCAAAAAGGACAGGGAAGCTTGGATCCTGGAACAATGGACCAAGTGCTCCCTAAAGCTAGGGCTAGTAGAAGCAAACCACTTCCTACTATCCCTCCCTCTACAGTGGATTCTACTTCTGAGGAAGAAGAATTCCCTCCCTGTGCAGAACCTACACCAGAGGAGCTGGAAGCAGACACTGCTGAGCTTTTGGGCGAAGGGGGGCCTGCCAGAGAGGAGCTGAGTGTGGCACAGCAAACCTGTCCCACATTAGAGGGTCTCAGACAGCAAGCTGTCAAACAGGCTAATGGGGATGTCAGTGACTCTCACAGAGTTTACTGGGAGGACAACTTCTTGTACACTGAGCATAGGGATCCTAAACCTGGAGCTGCCAGGAGATTAGTGATTCCTCAGGAGTACAGAAAGTTCCTCCTAACACTGGCACATGACATTCCCTTAGCTGGGCATCTAGGACAAATGAAAACTTGGGACAGGCTTGTTCCCCTGTTTCATTGGCCTAGGATGTCTGAGGACACAAAGGAATTTTGTAAGTCCTGTGAAACCTGTCAAGCCAGTGGCAAGACAGGTGGCACCCCAAAGGCACCCCTTATCCCACTGCCTGTGGTTGGGGTTCCCTTTGAAAGGGTAGGGGTTGACATAGTTGGCCCCCTTGACCCTCCTACTGCTTCAGGCAATAGGTTTATCTTAGTGGTAGTGGACCATGCCACAAGATATCCTGAAGCTATTCCTTTAAGGACCACTCCAGCAACTGCAGTGGCAAAGGCCCTCCTGGGAATATTTTCCAGGGTGGGCTTCCCAAAGGAAGTAGTATCAGACAGAGGAAGCAATTTCATGTCTGCATACTTAAAGGCCATGTGGAAGGAGTGTGGTGTAACGTACAAGTTCACAACACCCTATCATCCACAAACAAATGGACTGGTGGAGAGATTTAATAAAACTCTCAAAGGCATGATTATGGGTCTCCCTGAAAAACTCCGCAGGAGATGGGATATCCTTCTACCATGCCTCCTTTTTGCCTACAGGGAGGTACCCCAGAAAGGAGTGGGCTTCAGCCCCTTTGAACTTCTTTTTGGACACCCTGTTAGGGGTCCACTCACACTTGTAAAGGAGGGTTGGGAACAACCTTTAAAAGCTCCTAAACAGGATATTGTGGATTATGTACTTGGCCTCAGATCAAGGATGGCTGAGTACATGAAAAAGGCCAGTAAAAACCTTCAGGCCAGCCAAGAGCTCCAGAAGCAATGGCATGATCAGAAGGCTGTTTTGGTTCAGTACCAACCAGGGCAGAAAGTGTGGGTCTTGGAGCCTGTGGCCCCAAGAGCACTCCAAGATAAATGGAGTGGTCCCCACACAATTGTTGAAAAGAAGGGAGAAGTCACCTATTTAGTTGACTTAGGCACTGCCAGGAGTCCCCTTAGGGTGCTCCATGTCAACCGCCTGAAACCCTACTATGACAGGGCTGATCTCACCCTGCTCATGGCAACAGATGAGGGACAGGAAGAAGACAGTGATCCTCTACCTGATCTCTTCTCTTCCACAGAACAAGATGCTCTTGTGGAAGGTGTAGTTTTGGCTGATTGTCTTACTGCTGAGCAGAAAGATAATTGCATAAATCTCCTATATCAATTCTCTGAACTCTTCTCTACTGTGCCAGGTACCACTTCTTGGTGTGAGCACACTATAGATACTGGAGACAGTTTACCTGTCAAAAGTAAGATCTATAGGCAGCCTGACCATGCCAGGGACTGCATAAAGCAAGAAGTTCAGAAAATGTTGGAACTAGGAGTGGTTGAGCACTCTGACAGTCCATGGGCTTCTCCTGTGGTACTGGTACCAAAACCCAGTTCTAAAGATGGAAAGAAAGAAATGCGGTTTTGTGTAGACTATAGAGGTCTCAACTTGGTAACCAAAACTGATGCTCACCCTATACCCAGGGCAGATGAGCTTATAGATACACTGGCATCTGCCAAGTATCTAAGCACTTTTGATTTGACTGCAGGGTATTGGCAGATCAAATTATCAGAAGATGCTAAACCTAAGACTGCATTTTCTACCATTGGAGGACATTACCAGTTTACTGTAATGCCTTTTGGTTTGAAAAATGCACCTGCCACTTTTCAGAGGTTGGTGAACACAGTCCTGCAAGGGCTGGAAGCTTTCAGTGCAGCATATTTGGACGATATAGCTGTCTTTAGCTCCAGCTGGGATGATCACCTGGTCCACCTATGGAAAGTTTTGGAGACCCTGCAAAAGGCAGGCCTCACTATCAAGGCTTCAAAGTGCCAGATAGGGCAGGGTAAGGTGGTTTATCTGGGACACCTTGTTGGTGGGGAACAGATTGCACCACTTCATGGGAAAATCCAAACTATTATTGATTGGGTTCCCCCTACCACTCAGACTCAGGTGAGAGCCTTCCTAGGCCTCACTGGGTATTACAGGAGGTTCATTAAGAACTATGGCTCCATTGCAGCCCCTCTTAATGACCTCACATCCAAGAAAATGCCTAAAAAGGTATTATGGACAGCAAACTGTCAGAAAGCTTTTAAGGAGCTGAAGCAGGCCATGTGCTCTGCACCTGTCCTGAAAAGCCCTTGTTACTCTAAAAAATTCTATGTCCAAACTGATGCATCTGAATTAGGAGTAGGGGCAGTCCTATCACAACTTAATTCTGAGGGCCAGGATCAACCTGTTGCTTTTATTAGTAGGAGGTTGACCCCTAGAGAAAAGCGTTGGTCTGCCATTGAGAGGGAGGCCTTTGCTGTGGTCTGGGCTCTGAAGAAGTTGAGGCCATACCTGTTTGGCACTCACTTCATTGTTCAGACAGACCACAAACCTCTACTTTGGCTAAAACAAATGAAAGGTGAAAATCCTAAATTGTTGAGCTGGTCCATATCCCTACAGGGAATGGACTATACAGTGGAACATAGACCTGGGAGTAGCCACTCCAATGCAGATGGACTCTCCAGATATTTCCACTTAGACAATGAAGACTCATCAGGTCATGGCTAGTCTTATTGTCCTTCGTTTGGGGGGGGGGGTTGTGTAGGAAAGTACCATCTTGCCTGGCATGTTACCCCCATTTTTCACTGTATATATGTTGTTTTAGTTGTATGTGTCACTGGGACCCTGGTAACCCAGGGCCCCAGTGCTCATAAGTGTGCCTGAATGTGTTACCTGTGTAGTGACTAACTGTCTCACTGAGGCTCTGCTAATCAGAACCTCAGTGGTTATGCTCTCTCATTTCTTTCCAAATTGTCACTAACAGGCTAGTGACCATTTTTACCAATTTACATTGGCTTACTGGAACACCCTTATAATTCCCTAGTATATGGTACTGAGGTACCCAGGGTATTGGGGTTCCAGGAGATCCCTATGGGCTGCAGCATTTCTTTTGCCACCCATAGGGAGCTCTGACAATTCTTACACAGGCCTGCCACTGCAGCCTGAGTGAAATAACGTCCACGTTATTTCACAGCCATTTTACACTGCACTTAAGTAAACTTATAAGTCACCTATATGTCTAACCTTTACCTGGTAAAGGTTAGGTGCAAAGTTACTTAGTGTGAGGGCACCCTGGCACTAGCCAAGGTGCCCCCACATTGTTCAGAGCCAATTCCCTGAACTTTGTGAGTGCGGGGACACCATTACACGCGTGCACTACATATAGGTCACTACCTATATGTAGCTTCACAATGGTAACTCCGAATATGACCATGTAACATGTCTATGATCATGGAATTGCCCCCTCTATGCCATCCTGGCATAGTTGGCACAATCCCATGATCCCAGTGGTCTGTAGCACAGACCCTGGTACTGCCAAACTGCCCTTCCTGGGGTTTCACTGCAGCTGCTGCTGCTGCTGCCAACCCCTCAGACAGGCATCTGCCCTCCTGGGGTCCAGCCAGGCCTGGCCCAGGATGGCAGAACAAAGAACTTCCTCTGAGAGAGGGTGTGACACCCTCTCCCTTTGGAAAATGGTGTGAAGGCAGGGGAGGAGTAGCCTCCCCCAGCCTCTGGAAATGCTTTCTTGGGCACAGATGTGCCCAATTCTGCATAAGCCAGTCTACACCGGTTCAGGGACCCCTTAGCCCCTGCTCTGGCGCGAAACTGGACAAAGGAAAGGGGAGTGGCCACTCCCCTGACCTGCACCTCCCCTGGGAGGTGTCCAGAGCTCCTCCAGTGTGCTCCAGACCTCTGCCATCTTGGAAACAGAGGTGCTGCTGGCACACTGGACTGCTCTGAGTGGCCAGTGCCACCAGGTGACGTCAGAGACTCCTGCTGATAGGCTCCTTCAGGTGTTAGTAGCCTATCCTCTCTCCTAGGTAGCCAAACCCTCTTTTCTGGCTATTTAGGGTCTCTGTCTCTGGGGAAACTTTAGATAACGAATGCAAGAGCTCATCCGAGTTCCTCTGCATCTCTATCTTCACCTTCTGATAAGGAATCGACGGCTGACCGCGCTGGAAGCCTGCAAACCTGCAACATAGTAGCAAAGACGACTACTGCAACTCTAACGCTGATCCTGCCGCCTTCTCGACTGTTTTCCTGCTTGTGCATGCTGTGGGGGTAGCCTGCCTCCTCTCTGCACCAGAAGCTCCGAAGAAATCTCCCGTGGGTCGACGGAATCTTTCCCCTGCAACTGCAGGCACCAAAAAGCTGCATTACCGGTCCCTTGGGTCTCCTCTCAGCACGACGAGCGAGGTCCCTCGAATCCAGCGACTGTCCAAGTGACCCCCACAGTCCAGTGACTCTTCAGTCCAAGTTTGGTGGAGGTAAGTCCTTGCCTCACCTCGCTGGGCTGCATTGCTGGGAACCGCGACTTTGCAGCTACTCCGGCCCCTGTGCACTTCCGGCGGAAATCCTTTGTGCACAGCCAAGCCTGGGTCCACGGCACTCTAACCTGCATTGCACGACTTTCTAAGTTGGTCTCCGGCGACGTGGGACTCCTTTGTGCAACTTCGGCGAGCACCGTTTCACGCATCCTCGTAGTGCCTGTTTCTGGCACTTCTCCGGGTGCTACCGGCTTCAGAGAGGGCTCCTTGTCTTGCTCGACGTCCCCTCTCTCTGCTGGTCCAATTTGCGACCTCCTGGTCCCTCCTGGGCCCCAGCAGCGTCCAAAAACGCCAAACGCACGATTTGCGACTAGCAAGGCTTGTTGGCGTCCTTTCAGCGGGAAAACACTTCTGTACGACTCTCCAAGGCGAGAGGGATCCGTCCACCAAAGGGGAAGTCTCTAGCCCTTTTCGTTCCTGCAGAAACCTCAGCTTCTTCTGTCCAGTCGAAGCTTCTTTGCACCCGCAGCTGGCATTTCCTGGGCATCTGCCCATCTCCGACTTGCTTGTGACTTTTGGACTTGGTCCCCTTGTTCCACAGGTACCCTAGATTGGAAATCCACAGTTGTTGCATTGCTGGTTTGTGTCTTTCCTGCATTATTCCTCTAACACGACTACTTTGTCCTTAGGGGAACTTTAGTGCACTTTGCACTCACTTTTCAGGGTCTTGGGGAGGGTTATTTTTCTAACTCTCACTATTTTCTAATAGTCCCAGCGACCCTCTACAAGGTCACATAGGTTTGGGGTCCATTCGTGGTTCGCATTCCACTTTTGGAGTATATGGTTTGTGTTGCCCCTATCCCCTATGTTTCCCCATTGCATCCTATTGTATCTATACATTGTTTGCACTGTTTTCTAAGACTATACTGCATATTTTTGCTATTGTGTATATATATCTTGTGTATATTTCCTATCCTCTCACTGAGGGTACACTCTAAGATACTTTGGCATATTGTCATAAAAATAAAGTACCTTTATTTTTAGTATAACTGTGTATTGTGTTTTCTTATGATATTGTGCATATGACACTAGGTGGTACTGTAGTAGCTTCACACGTCTCCTAGTTCAGCCTAGGCTGCTCTGCTAAGCTACCATTATCTATCAGCCTAAGCTGCTAGACACCCTATACACTAATAAGGGATAACTGGGCCTGGTGCAAGGTGCAAGTACCCCTTGGTACTCACTACAAGCCAGTCCAGCCTCCTACACTGTGCTGCTGGGCCTCGGCCACCTCACCGCGGATGCGGGCAGTCTCAACCGGGGTAGTTGCCACCCGCACTCCATTCTCCATGCATGATACCCATGCTCCTCAACGAGGGGGCCATCTCCGCCCGGCTCACGTGGTCTGCAGGCAGTTCCTGGGGAATGGGGGGAGGAAACGAAGGGTCCCACAGCAGTCCCTCCCCCCCCCCCCCCCATCCCCTGGCCTCTTTTCACGCTGTCAGCACTCGGATGGGGGGTGCCGTCTCAGCCGCTATCCGCTCCTCGCACTCGTCCCTACTGGGCCCACTCTCCATTGCTTTGCCTGGGCCGGGGTCCTTGGCTCCCACTCACCTGGGTCTTGGCCAGCACAGCCCGGCCCCCTCCATTCCCTCTCTGCTCTGTTACCGCTTGTTCCGGCCCAAGCCACGCCTGCCTTTTTGGTAATGGCCGCTCCCGGGTCCTCTCTCCATTTCAGGCTGGTTTCAAGCCCTGCTGCGGCATCTCATTTTCAGGCGCCTTGCCCCCACCCCCTGCTGAAGGGGTTAGGGCTGCCGCAGCTCCGGGTTCATCTTTGCAGGATGGGCTCTGATGGGGGGGTTCCCGTGCCGGAGCTCTCTGCTTTAGCTCCTCGCACCTTTGGCACCAAGCAACAACTCAATCATGCTGTAGTCTGTTTATAACTCTCATTACCTTCTCTACAGTCTCAATCCTAAAGCAGCCCCTGCACTTGTGCCATGGTATCACAGATGTGCACCCACTCACATACATGTTGGAACTCCTGCATCAATCTTTTTTCCAATATGATGAGAATGAATGGGTAGTAGCATTCGCCTCACGTGCCTTGTCAACTGCAGAAGAAAAATATGCAGTTATAGAAAGAGTGATTTTAGTAGGCTTGTAGGGTCTTGCTCATTTTTGGCAATATTTATGGGGCTACAATGTATTTATTGTTGAGAACGGACAACAATCCCTTGACAAAAGTTCTTTATACTGTCATGTTAGCTCTCATACTAATGAGACTGCTGGATTCGGACGGCAGCACCACCAGGTTGTGGGAACCAGTCCAATTCCATACCTAACTCTTCCGGCCACCCGGCAGTGCTTCACCAGCATCTCAAGGTGGCAGTGATTTGTGGCAGCTGTGTGCATGACATTCTGATTTTACAGGTAAATCGTGGTGTAACAGATCTCAGCTTTTTCTCTCAGTTGCGTTCGTCTCACACATGCAAAAATAAACACAAGCATAGAAATTCGTTCAATGTGTTTTATTGAATCAAATGTGTTCTAGATAAATTAGCATGTACTGCAATGATTAAGATGATAAAACATGATAATTGCAATGTGGTGACAAGGAAAGTGAAACATAAGAAAAGTCCCAACATAGTGTCAGAATGTTATGGGTTGGAATTCCTACCTACGCCACTAGGGTACTGCTAGAGCACAGCAGTGTTAGCCCTAATCTGCCCCTCAGGATTCCTAGAAAGACGCCATGCCCCATACCTGAATATGATACTAGTAAAGAGGGCTGTTGGTCTACATGAGATTCTCTCTCATTTAGGCGGAAAAGAGGTCAAGTCTCAGCAGACAGCTCCAGTGAAGCGACCGCATGCAGTGGCAGTTTTCTAGCTGGAACTCTCCCTCTAACGTTTAGGGGGCAGAGGGATGTTTTTATAATAAAACAGCTGGTGTTATGAGAAAACAGTCCTAACATAAGAGCACATGTTTCCCGTGAAGTGGCACAGATTGTGGTGTCTCTAATTTGTGCTAACAACAATATCGGGTACAACCTTGAGCAGGGTATTGAACCAGAATGTCCTACTTAGAAGAATGAAAACAGTTCCTAGGCTAAAAGTGTATGACTTAAAAGAAATAAAACATCACGCAGGCCTCTGGCTAAAACAACGGCCCATAAAAAGCTAGCTGAAACAACCTCACAACAATACCACAGGTTTTAGAGCACTTCTTCCAGGTTAGTACGGATGTCCACACCAAGCCCACTCCAAAGTCGCCATCTTAACTTTCTTTTACACCTGCCCACTTTACACTTTGTCCAGTCTATCCGTTGGTGACATTAGGTTGTGTTTTTTTCCACAAATACCACCAATATGTGTATTTATTTTCGTTACTTTGTTTACATTTTAGTGACCTTTGAATTTTTTTTTTTTAAATCTGGGCTCAACATTGTCTTTAGCACCTGTAATGCTGTCTGTTAGGATGATTATTTGGCGTTTTCCAGCACCCAGATAATTCGTATAAGAAACGTATAAATTAAACAGGGCTGGGACATGGTAATGATGTGAAACCAACGCCGTGGCTGGTGCCATTTCTCTAGTGAATGCAGCTGTTTGAGTGAAGCTAAATCAAGCAAAACCAAGATGTGTGGAATCGGGAATAATTTCTTGCCTTAGCTAGGTCAGGCTTCCTTCAGTTTGGTTTAAAAAAAAAAAATACAATTCTCGTTCAAGAGCCATGGTACCATAATCCATGTTGTTGGTTTTATGCAAAGACCATGAAAAGGGAACATCGAGACTCTCTTGGGCAATCTTCTTTTTTTCCCTTCACTCTGCAGGATGGCTCCAAAGGAATCGACCCTCTA
The DNA here is from genome assembly GCF_031143425.1 of Pleurodeles waltl. NCBI lineage: Eukaryota > Metazoa > Chordata > Amphibia > Caudata > Salamandridae > Pleurodeles > Pleurodeles waltl. The sequence continues at coordinate 185,033,648 of NC_090442.1, forward strand.
ATAATCAAGTGTCGGATGGATGGATGCATGTGGAGTGCTTCACATGCATCACCAGTCGCATCTCCTTGGATACTGGAATGTTAGGCTGCAACGTAAAATGTGTAAATGCAGAAGCTGCACCATCTATCTTCCCAGAGTCTCCAGGGCTTGAGCTTCAATCCTATCTCACGTTTAAATGACAAGGATTCCCGCGTCTGGATCATTTCTTTATTTGTGTAAAACAAAAATGCAGGTGCCACACTTGGTGCTGCCAAATGCCAAGGATTCCTAGTATTGATTCTCTCTCCTGCCCCTTTCTTCCATCACCCTACACTTCTTGTCTCTAGCCTGCACCTACAGGTTCATTTCAGTCCTCGCTTTCTCCCCATGTCACGGTTTTCCCTTCTTCCTCCTTGTTCCTTTTCTGCCACTCTCGCTAAATTCGGGTCAAACCTTTGTGATGAAAAATAAGTCCTGCCCAACAAAAATGAATATCCTTCTCACCGCCTGCACAAAGTGAGCCTGAAATGAAAGGTAACTTACAGCTAAAGACATTCTCTACACAACAAAGGTTAAGGGGCGCCCACAAGGTTTGATTAAAATAAAGTATACAACTAAGAGCTGCCTCTTCCAGGTCTGAGAGGAGTCCACTGAAAAGGTTGCAATGTCTTAGAATTGGGAGTACAGTCAGAGTTTGACTCTAAACTTGCAAGGGGGCCTGGGTGAACATCATTAAAACCACTTTATACACAAGTTTGCTTCCTCCCGCTTAAAGCCTTTGTGCCATCTTCTGAATTGAGGGAGTCCATCTGACAAATGGCTACAGCACTAGATTTGGACACTGAATTGAAATAGTTTTCTTCGCTGGTAATGCTCTTTCTTGGTCTCCATCCCACCACCTCCAACTTGAATGGGAAAAGTTAAAACATTTAATGCATAGAATTCCTAATTTAACTTGAGACTCTTGTCTCCAGTGTGTGTAAGCTCTAGATCGAGAAAGCGATGATTCAGATTTCACTAGCCATTACTCAACCGAGATTGCCGTTTCTAATCCAAGTAAGGAGGGGCAGGGAGGTCCATTTGTTAAGATCATTAAAACCGTCTACTTAGAGTATTTCAAAGCCCTCTACTGTATTGCATAAAATTGCAAGTAGCTCTGCCATATGTAAAGATGAGAATTCAAGTAAGATGTAATTTTCGATTCTGGTGACGTCTGGTTTCGATTGTGCAAGAGCACCTAATCCCCGAAAGGAGTGATCAGAAGGTCCGGTGCTGGTCAATAGCAATCTTCTGATATTGTCTCATCGATGTTTGTTTAAGGCTCTGGACTTAGACAACTGGTAGACGAAGCACAATCAAATCCTCATCATCCTGATCTTTGTTTCTACAAAAAGCCACACAATAATTATAAAAGTAAAAGAACCATTAAAAAAATTACCGAGCCTATGATCATGTTGAAGAAACAAGTGCAAGTGGCTGAAGTGGCACTTGAGTAATATTCTTACAAGCTTGGAGTCTGAATTGGTTGGGTTTTTAAAAAGGTGCTCATTTTGTAGAAGTCCCTGGCTAGGATCACGTGCTCGGCTGTAGCCAGTGGAAGCCTAGGTGTTCATTGTACAGCTCCTAGCCTGATGGCTTGGGGGAGGGGGAGGGGTCATACACTTTTGTAAAAAGTTTGGAAAGTGGCTTTTTAAAGCTCTGTTTTAACTGCATAACTGATAATAGTTCCACTGTTCATGCAACTAGCTGTGAGCTCTTTTGCTGCAGTAAGCTGTGCATTGAGACATAGTGTGCCCCTGTACATAGATATGCTGACGAGGCATGAAGAGAGAGAGAAATCGAGAGACTGGTACAGTTCTTGTGTGTGGGATCATGCCGAGCTGGCAGGCGGTCCTCTTTCTCTGTGCCTGTGTCTTGTGGGAGGTCAGTCACATCCCCTTTGGGGCCCGACCTGGACATAAAAATCCTGATAAAATGGAGACCTTGGTTTTCTCAGACTTTGAGGTAGTCTCAAATAATTCTGTTCTCCAAGGAAAATACTTGAGGGTAAACAACTTTAAAACATGTTATGCGTTATTATTATTTTAAAGTACTTTGTGCTTCGGTTATGAGCTCCCAATCAATAACTTTTTCCATTCCCTTAAGACTTAATTTGTTTTAAATATTTTTCTTACTTGAGTAGTTAACTGCCTTCAGTCTCTGGAACAGGAAGTGGCATCCGAGGACTGCGGTATATAAATAATGCAGATCTATTTGAACAAGAAAGGAGTTGTATTTTCTTGTTGCTATAAAGTAAACAAAAAATGCAACATTTTCAATTGGCACCTTTGCTACTGTAATAAAAATTCACAGGTCACTTCCTGTCCTTCTTCGACACTTCCTTTTCAAATGGCTGAAAACAAGAATTTAGATTTGCTTATGAAAAAACTGTCTAAGGAAACAATACTGATTTGATCAATCCAGCAGAAGTTATAAAATTATTGCTTAGAAACAGGATACATAACAAGCATTTGCAATGCAATAGGTCTCGCATTAGCAAGATTTAGAGCTGTTGGCATTGTAAATGATAATGACAACCTTGCATTTGGGACCCTATGGATATTTAGCCATGCAGCGCTTTAAACCTTTATCAGAAATAAACTGTGTTTGTGCATTCCTTAATACACTTGGCTTTAGACTGTAATGGTCCGAAGAGCACCTAGGGAGCACCAGAGTAAAATAGCATTTGGAAGAAACATGGTCATGTAACCATGTATTCAGCCTTTAGAGGGCATAAGTGCATAAAAAAAGAATGATAAAGAACATTGCAGTGTAACCATATAATCAGTCCACAAGGGTGTAGTGCCGCAGGTCATTACTAGATATCCCTGTAGAGTCAACAGCAGAAGGTGCAGTACCACTAGTCGCGGCAAGATATTCCTGTGGAGCCTACTAAGTAGTTTATTTTGGGCAATTATCATCCTTCAGCCCTTGGAGAGCATAGTGCATTATACATTTGCAGGCTGAGCAATGCTGTCAGAGTATTATTACAAACAAGGCCCTTATAACACAAATTTCTCTGAGCTATAAAAACAAAAGTTGCAACTGTAAGAGTTTAAATATGCATTTAATGGTGAAAGAGGTTATGATTTTTGGGCCCCCTCTAACCTAGTGTGACTGACCCTTAAGGTGGCATTGGCATAAAGAGCACATTGTTCTGAATGTTTTGGTGGGGGTCCCAATGCCCTATGACCACCGTAGGCTGAGATATGGGCAAAAATGTGTTGTAAAAGGAATGCTTGCAAAGCATCATGGGGTGAGTTTTCCAGAGTGCAGTGAATATTGTAGTATCGGCTCTCCCACTGTGAGGGGGAGCGCTGTTGAGGATTCAATACCTGCCTTGATTTCATGCTATATAAATCCACAAACAATGTACAAAACACACGCACACAAGACACCACTACATGTATTTACTGATTATGTAAAGTAAGGACCAAGTGAAGGGCAAATGCGGAAAGCGCATGAACATGAGTGCTTACTGACCAAAATGAAAGGCAGGAAACAAAACAGTCCGTCCACAACAGAAAAACAATGCAGGCGTAATTAAACTGTACTTGGTCGGTGCATCTTAGCCAAGTACAGGAAGTGACCTATAAGCTGCCAAACCAGTTAAGAGGCAGCAAAACAAGAGCAACACTGCCTTCAACCTATGGTAAGGCGGCAGGCAGGAGCACAGTCCTATACTCATTCCAAAAGGTCTTGCAGACAGCGCATGTTTGTTGTCTAGGCACAACCTAAAAAGCGCAGATGTGTATATTTCAGATTAATACAAGCAGACATGGCATACTTTGAACAAAAGCAGGTAATAACTATGTTCTCTCTTCATCCTATTTAGGCTTCCTTCAGGCCTTGTGAATTACAGGGTAATTCCTAATCGTATTTCTAAAACTGCTATGAATATGGTTCTCCAGGAATTCCTTGCTGATTAGAAAGTGAATACTGACCTCATTGGTGTGACATAACCAATAATACCAGTGTAAAGTGGGAACCCCAAAACCAATTGGGCACCATTACTGACAGCACAGAGACTTTGCCTATCTGCTAATTGGACTGTCAGGTGTTCAGAAATGGCACTCCGATGTTTGCTGTCACACTGGAGCCCCTGGCATGGATGGTTCGACAACAGCTGCATATATCAGGTTTCCTTTTTGGTAGGGGGTGGCGGGTTGGATGTGAGGACTCCACTATATGCCGACAACATCCTATTGTATGTTACCGGCCTACACGCAACACTACTGAATGTGTTCAGACGATTTGAAAGGTATGGAGCTCACTCAGGATACACAATAAACTAGGAGAAGCCAATTCCAGCATAAATCATACTAACAGTTTTTATGTGATGGGAAAGGAGCCAAGAAGTTTTTGACAGAGATCCAGATAACTGTATTGGCAGCAGGGAAGCATAAGGGTTAGGGTACCAAACTCCCCTATGGGAGGCAACACGCCTGACGGAATTTAGGAAATTGCAGGGTTGCGGACATGAGACCCTATTGCATCTCCAAACTGGGAGATCTGATAGAGGAGGGAAATCTCAAGTCATTCGACAAAGCGATACCAGCTAGCTTGGCAGGCAGAGAGGCTAGACTGTACAGAAATTCCCGACTTTGCACCACTTGAGGGCAGATTGCAGCAGGGATAAATAGATGGGAAAGCGATCTCCTTCACCTACAAAACAATCAATAATAATATGCCTGACACACTAAAGGAACTACAGGAGAGATGGCAAAGGGCCTTGTGAGAGATGGATGACACAGACTAGGAAGGAAGTCTTGATGCACCTAAGTAAAGTGGCTACAAAAACCTGATTAAGGTTGATAACATTTTAAATCCTGCCTAGGGTGTATTGCCACAGGGCATGCCTACACATGTTCATGAGAGCAGCGCCCTCCCCCCCCTACTGTCCAAGGTGTGCGGAGACAAGGGATCATTTCTTCACACTCTTGGACTGTTCTTGCATACAAACATACTAGTTGGCAATCCGGAGGTCTGGGTGAAGAAATCCCAGGTGACCCTAAATATGCCCTACTGGGAATACAAAATGATATAGACGTTCCACGGCCCAGGGTTCTTTTTTAGTAATCTAGGTCTAGCAGTGGCCAAAAGGGATGTGGATAAATGTTGGTGAGCCTCAGAGATGCCCACTATTAGGGAATGGAAAATGGGGATTAACGTATGTATGATGGCCGAAAAGGTGATATAAAGCTGGAGGATGCCCAAAAAAGTTCCACAAGATTTAGGGCCCTGGGAGGAAACACTAAAGCTTTGGCGAAGTGGATCAGGGTCGAAGAGCACTCGCTCGAAACAGTTCCAACATCCTACAGCGGAGATTGGCCTACCTAGATCACAAATCCTCCGATGCTAGTCTGATGGTTATGCCTTTATTGTACTAAACTGTAGCTTTGTGAGAATTAAACGAAAGCAGATCTACTCCAATGTAACTATCGATCCAAGTGCTCAGTCAGACACCATATTTTGTTTGACGAAAATGGCAATAAAAATAATTATTAAAAAAAAAATGATACTCTGAGGATGCTGTACTCCTTTTCATGCTCTCCAGCAAAGAACCAAAGAGATTGTATGTAACAAAGGTATGACAGCTGCATCAGCTGGAAATAAACTTAGTGTATTTTTCCTTGTTTATTCATCAACATACAGAAGAGATGGTACACTTGCCCACGTCTCATAAAAGATTCTAGTACAGTGCAACTGAAAGAATTCAGGAACTGTACTGTCCAGAACACAGGCAAATGATCCTTGGCAAAGCCAGAATGTCTTGCTTTTGGGACCTATTGGCTTTGTCAATGGTTCTTACCCTGGCTGTACAACTTCCTCAGTGCCGTGCAGCATGGCTTTAAAAAACAGTAAAAAAAAGTGCTATGACACTGGGGTAAACAATTTGGTAGGCTTGCACACTATACATGCCTACAAAATGAAGCAAGCATTCGTTTTTAATTTACTGATTTTCGATTGGTAAATACATAAAAAAAAGTAGCAACGATGCCTGGGAAGGGAGCAATGCAGAAGGCCATTGTAGGAGGAGCATGGGAGTGCAAAGGAGAAGCAATGTGTCAGAGCAACGTGGAGCAGGTGGGTGAGAAGCACATGGGCAAGAAGGCAGTGTCCGAATACAAGAGGGAGAGTGTAACATTCAAGGTGGTATGGGGGAGAAGCACACAGTTGACAGACTAACACAGAGTGTAAGGGAGAGAAGTACATTAGGGAGACAGCTGGAAAAACCCTGTACACTCTTGAAGTGCTAAACCCAAAAGGAACAAGCACTTGCATTGCAATAGTTCTTACATTTGCTTAAGTTAGAGCTATTGGCGTTGTAAATGCATAACTGGACTCTTCTTGCCACATAAATTGGTCAACCCTGCAGCATAATTTGGTCCTGTCTGCCACATAATTCCAGTAGCCCTGCTTATAATTAAAGCATTTTCATTTACTTTCTTTCTCTGCAGCAAACAAAATGAAAATATTGCCATTACTATATTTTTTTTATACCATTATTTTGGGGTCCCCAGCCGCCCCAACCTAGTCTGTGGACCCAGAGATGACCTAGACAGAAAGAGCAGGTCATGCGGTGAGTTATGGGCAAAACTGATTCTGAGACAGCGACTATAGTAATATCTTGACTGTAACGCTCAGAACAGCCCATAGAGGGCACCACTATGAAAATAACATATGTAAGAAACCTGGTCGGGTAACCATATAGTCAGCCTCTAGAGAGCATAACCATATGGAACAGAAATATTTAGCCCCCTAGAGTTTGTAGTGCATTACACATTTGCAGGCCTACTTGAATAATATTACATACAAGGCCCTTAAAACACAAACTGCTCCCAGCTGTAAACGAAAATGTCCAGCCATGAGAGAACTCAAAAACTCACTGACTGGTGGGAGGGGTTATTATTCTGCCCACCTAGTGTGAAGACCCAGATGTGCCCTAGAAGGAAAGAGTGTGTTGAGCTGAACATTTAGATGGTGGTCACATTGTCCTAGGACCACCACACGGACAGATAAAGGAAAAAAAATTTGGGAAAAGGAATGCCCCGCCAAGCATTATGGGTGGGTTTCCTGAGTGCAGTGAATATTGTGGTACTGGCTTTCCTGCTGTGCTGGGAGAGCCGCTTTGAGAATTTCTGTGATTATTTCTGTTTTAAGTGCTCCTGTTTGTATTTTTTCGACTGCTAAAGCTGTAGGCAAGTGGTACTCATGTAAAATGCTCCTCAGATAGAGGTTGCACTATTTGAAATTTCAGGTAGTCAAAATTTCAGGTAGTCATGTAAAGCGCTTCGTTGGTTGACTTTGTGCTATATGAAACTTCAGCGCTCCTCCAATCGAGTTTGCGTTGTATGATCTTAAAAAAAAAAAAAAAATTAAATAAAAAACCTTCTAGCTTGCAGCCTTTGCGCTCAGACACCACAAAGAAACTGCGGCATGCCCCAAACAAGGCAGAGAAAGAGACAACATATGGCCACACAACGTGAAGCGCAGCGGCGAAAGAAAAAAAAAAAAGTAATGCGCCCACAATAAAGTATATGGCAGGTCTTGCAACAATCCATGTAACTGGGTCAGTCTGCAAGGTGTAACAAAGCAGCCTCGAGGCAGGACAAACAAAGCATTTACCAATTTAATCAAGCAAATTTTGAAAGGCAGGCCCAGGAATGAATGAACGTGATGGGGGTGAGATAGGCATGGTTAAAGCCCACAAAGTAGATTACAACATGTCAAAGAGCGACGCTGCTAAACTCAACTGAAAAAAGTGTGGTTGAATAGCTAGCAGCGGAAACATGGAAATTAGCCAATCAAAAGAGGTAGTAAATAGCCTTTGCTCCATGGGAGTAGAAAACAAGATTGACAAGTTGGGACATGAAAAAGCAGTTGGCAAATGATTGACAGGAAAGCTAAACGATGGTGAACCATGGGTGGGCTGCAAACCCCTGTATGTCCTTGGTAAGCTTACAGGCTGTCACACAACACACAGCTCAAGAAATGTCTAGTAGGCTGACCCTAGAAGTAGAAGGTAGACGTAGAAGAATCGGGCTTGTCACCATGCCCCTACGACATATCTGGTTATACCCAATGCTCCCCTTGTTTTACATCTACGGCTCTGAATGCAAGATGCTTCAAAACCCATCCTTAATACTCGTACTGGTGTATAAACCCTAAGGAAACAAATAGATGGAATGTGTCCACTTATACCTGACACGTTTGCTCTTTTGAAGCATGTAATTGTGTATGTGGTTAACAGGACTTTGGAGTCTAATAAAATGTAAGAGCTATACAAAATACTAACAGCAAATGAGGTAGGAAGTGGTCTTTCAATGTACAGTGGCGAAAATAATTTGGGGCGATAGTAGTTGGACATTGCGCCGTGGATAGCGATGTGCACTGCCTAGCCGTGCATTACACCTGCACGATAGCTCAATGAGTTGAGCACTCGCTGCTTCGGGGAGGGGATGAGATCTTTATAGTTGACTTAGTTGTATTTTGTCCCAGATGAATACATTTGGTACCATTCACATATGTAATAGGATCACCTGATATTTACAACACTAAGAAAACGTGAATGCATTTTTTTTTTATTACAGGATTAAGAAGCAAGTTTGAAAATATTATTCTGCCATTTCATCCTGGTGAAAATGAAGCAGGTGGGCTTGCTGAAGGAGGAATGTTGTTGAATGGGCAGTGCGAGGGGGGTATCATGAGTCTTGGATCCAGGAGAGGAATTCCCTGCATTTGAAGGAAGCTTACACCGTGTAATTCTCTTTGGCTGAAACGGTAGGTCGATAATGTAGCCAATTGCTTACATATTTCTTCTTAATCTTAGGAGCTGACGCCATCTGAAAAGTGAGATAAGGAGAGTTCATTGGTCATATTACTGATGAAGACGTGACCTTTGAACCATAGGTCCACAATAGGGTTGGCTACTTTTTATTACCCATGTCCTCCTTCCAACACATAGCTGTAATAGTGGAAGCAATAACTTCCCAACTTGACCATGGCAATGGTCTCTACATGCGGTCCAAAGTGCAGCTGTCGGGATGAGCGATGCCTGATCGCGGCACTGGTTGGTGTGGTAGAAGTGCCTAAACTTTAAGTGCCTGTAGGGATGTATAGTAGTATCCATCGCTCATTTTAAAGGTTATACATTAGGTGGAAAGCTTTCTGCACTAAGACCCCCATGATAGTGGGTGCATTTGAATAACTAAATGTGGGTGCAATCGAACAGTTGAATAAAACGTGTCTGGAAGGAATAGCTTTACTCCAAATAGTAGTTGGTTACAAATGTGTCTTACATGGGATAAAGTACCCCCTGCCACACACAAGGATATTCCAAGTTACAGATGAGTTCCGCTACCTGTAGAATGAGGCCGAAGGCCAAGTCCTTTTATAAGGAAATGGAACTCCTAGATGACTTACAATATCCTTAATGTTTGGAAGGGGTTTTATAGAACATGGCCACACTATTGCACTTCCTGCAAGCCCCTTACGTCCTTGGTGTCTTGCTTTTTTAAATAAAAGTGGTAGTATGGTTGCAGTTTGGAAGAAAAAAGCGAAATTTAATGTGAAATAAAACGGTTAGTAATTTGTTACAAAAATATATTTAAATCAGTCGAACACAAGTCCGAATAATGATTGATGTTATACATAGGAAAAAAAGCAGAGCGGTTCCATTTTTCCTGTATTGACGTTTAGTGTGCAAAATAAAACATTTTGATAAATATCTTCTTTCTGCTTATCACCGTTCATTTAAGAAAAAACGTCATGCGCATGAAAAGTCAGTTTTTAAAACTACAGCTGCAGTTGTGATCCCTGACCTACCTTTCACTTTGCTGCTGGCTCTGGCAATAGACAGTGCGATATGAGAACCCAACTGTAATAACTTATTACAGTTGAGCACCTACCTCATTTCATTATTTACAGTTGCCTGTAATATATGTTACCATACCCCCTACGGATATTGCAAGTCACAGAAGAATTCCAGAACCACACAGAGGAGTGAGGCTGAAGATCACACTTGGTCACGCCATCACATTTCCCAGAAACCACTTCAGTCCTTGGTGCATAGTTATTTCGTATGAAAGAGAGGGCATGTTTGCAAGCACAAAGAATAAAAATAAAATATCTACTGCAAAATTAAATACATAAAAAAACTGTTAGATATTTGTTAAAAAAAGATGTTAGAATCCGTTTATAACAAGCCAATAGCTCAGAATGTGTGGAAACATGCAGAAGTATTCGAACTTTTTCTGTAATTACCCAAGGAGTGCAAAAAAAAAACATGTTTCCATAAATATCTTCTGTCTGCTTGTCAATATACAGCTAGAAAAACAGAACAGAAACATAAAATCTGTTTGTTTTGTCCTTTATATAGCTTCTTTAATTATGCTCTGTGACACAACCTGCCTTTTCCCCTCAGCTTCTGGATCTGGCAGCAGGCAGTGCGATGTCAGAACTCAGCTGTAATTTAGTCGAGTTCTGTTCTGCATTTCGTTATAATCAGCAAAACAATAATATGGTGCAATAAATGTTTCTTATTAAACTAATAACTGAACATTTCACTGAAAAATAGCTCAGACTGAAGAACTGTAAATAAAGTTCTTTCTTTCATGATTTTAACAGGGCTTTTAATTCTGCTCCATGATCTATATACACAATGCCTGCTGCTGCTGACACTGTAAATAAAATAAAAAAAATGTTTTTATTGACTTTTTTCAACATTTTAACATGAATGGTCTGGTTTAATGTTTGATGGATGGGGTTACTCCGTTGGAAATGTGACAGAAATCCCGTCCGCTGTATAAGATCATATTATGTCCTATGGGTATCGTAATACACGGGATGGAATATCTGTTGTGTTTCGGATGGAGTAACCCATCCACCAAATTCTAATTCAGGCCCTAAATTGAGACTAGAGAATCTCTCTACAGGGAATCTTGAAATTAAATAACATTGTAAAGTAAATGGTAAGTCACGGCTACACCACGAGTAACATAGGATATTCATCTGGAAAAGTAGTATTGTATTCCCAAGTTCCACAATGATAGGTGTGCAAATGTATAACCTCAATATATATAACAGTAACTGAGAGATTAGAGGTGGAGGGTGCAGACATAGGCTCAGTGAGTAGCCGCAGTGATTCAGTGCAGGAAAAATACTTTTGCAATGTATTTTTGTAGGACAGAGGTGGCAGGTCAGGACGGCAAGGTCTGTGGGCATCTCTGCCATAAGAAGTGAATAGGAGGGGAGAGGGTTGAGAGGCAAGTGCAGGTGGCGGCATATCGTGGGGTGACTGTGCACATGCGGAGATAGAGGGTCAGCGCATGATAGTATAGGACTCAGAAAGGGGGGCCCATCTGGGGACATATGTTGAATGAATTGGTTGAAGTATTTCCTGTTCTTGGGATTTAGGGCGATTGCAAAGGTGTCTCAATTCTTTGTATCATAGGACTGTTCCTTTGGTGGGCCTCCACTTGCACATTGTGTTCTGGTGCGCTAGACCTTCCTTTGTAGTGTAAGTTTCCTCTTGGTGAGTAGGAAAGCCAGCCCAACAAAACAAGTGCGCAGGGAGAGTTTCTTCCTTTACTTAAATACGCCTAAGGCTCATTCCTCCCAGGTGGATAGGTCCGTAAGTTCAGTAAATTTGTACATCGCAACGTGAAATACCCCTCCAGTAGGATGGCCAGGCCAGCATGTGGTGAAGATTCACATCCCCATTCTGGCAACGCGGTATTTGGTCAAATAGTGGTGAAGCTACACAAGGGTTGGATATGCCCAATGAAGGACATGAATCTGTATGTTTTTGTATCTGGCATTCCTGGAGACAGTTTGTGGAAAGGCCAGTACCTGGTCCCACTCAGCATCATGCAAGGCCCTTCTCCCACTTTGCGTGCAGGGGATCGAGGGAAGCCCCAGTGTGGGGTTGTAGGACTTGATAGAGCCAGGTTATCAGATGACCCCCATCTCCTATGATGTGGAGTGCCTGAAAGATGGCGTGAGTTGGTGGTTCTTCATGTTAAGAGAACCACAAGGTGTAGCATATTTTGTGCAACTGTTGACACATTAGGAACTGGTCTAATGGAAGGCTGTGTTCTGTTTGTAGTCTGATGTGGAGTATGTCCCTGGGTATCGGGGGGAAAACCTTGTAGTTTGTACCCTGGAGTGTAGTGTTGTCGCATGAGGAATCACACACTATTGATGCATTTGCAGGCAATCACTACCTGCAAAGAGGATGGGAAGTCAGGCACCAGCCGTAGAAACAGGAAACCTCGGATGGTAGCAACAGTGAGGGGATGCGTAGTGTGACATGTTTTCCCCAAGTTGCTGTTTACTAGCCACCTGGCCACCTACTGCAGTTCGGCTGCCAGGAAGTAGGCCTCAAAGGATGGAGCTCCCAGGCTGCCTTCCCCCACAGGTAGTTACTTCAGGGCGGTTTGGTGGCAGCCACTGCCCCATGTGAGTTCCACCAACAGTGTCTCAAGATCATGAAAGAAACTGCAAGCTGGTATGCTGGGCAAGTTGGTGAAGTAATATAGGCGGTGGAGATTACCTTCTAGGTCAGTTGGAGAGTGATATAGGCCAATGCCCTGATATCAGACTGCAGATCTTTGCCAGGTAAGTGGGGCCCCACCTATGCAAATTGCCCATGGAGGGAAGTCAGGATTTAATGGGTAAACAGAGGATTTGGCCCTATTAACCGCCAAGCCACTGCACCTAGCAAATGAGCAGAGCATATCTTGTATGGAGGGGCAGGAGGGGTCAAGTCCATGCGTGTATTCTGGAAGTACACGAGGAAGTCGTCTGCACTCAGCAACACTACGTGTGTCCTGTCCACAAGGGGAATGCCCCAACCTTGTCTGTCTGTTGGATGGCTAATATTTCCAAAGCATCCACAGAAACCAGGGGTGGGGGGCAGGAGGGGTTAGAGGACACACCTGCCTGGTGCCGCGTTTGGCCAGGAATGGGGAAGAGATGTATTGCTCCAGCTGGAACTGGGAAAGGGACTTGGTATACAACAGTGGTTGACACAGCGCAAGATGTCTACCAATACCCATCAGTATGAGGACCTGAAACAAGTAGTCCAAGTCAAGCAACTTGAGCACCTTCTCCAGGTCCTGGATCAGGCATGCAGCATGTGGGACGCTGTCCTGTGCGCGATCTTTTATATGGCACAGGCGTCAAAGATTGTGTGATGTACTATGACCTGGGACAAATCCATTTTGATCTGGGTGTATAAATTCTGGGGGGATGTGTGCGTATCTGGTTGAGAGAATTTTACCTAGCATTTTGTAGTCCATTGCCAGTATGGCAATGGGGCGGTATGAGGAGACATTGGTGGGTTTAGGGGGAGATCAGTAAGGAGCCCTGAAGGGATGGTGGTAATTCTCCTAGGCTAAGTGCCTCATTGTACTCTGTGGTCGGTCGAGAAGCTAGGCTACTCGCTAAGGTGCTGTGGTACTCTTAAGAGCAGGCTGTCAAGGCCAAGATTCTTGCTCCCTGCTAAGTCCTGTATCACCTGTTTGACGTCTGCAGTGGTTATGACAGCACCTAGGGCTTCCCACTGCACTGCAGAGATCGGTGGTAGAGACAAATGTGCGAGAAACAAGGTTTAGCCCCTAAACGGCACGTGAACAGTGGTACCGTATATTTCTGAATAATACCTGTGGAATGCCCAGAGGATTTTGTGTTGAGTGTTTAGGGTTGTTCCAGCTGAGGATTGGAGTTTGAAGATTGGTGTGTCCCTTTTATCCTTGACGGATCGGCCAAGCCAGGAGGCGACCAGGTTTGTCTCCTTCCCTGTGGGTTTTAGCCTCATAGGCGGTTGGGTTATAGCGTCAAAGGCACTTTGAGAGCTGCATGATGACTCTTCGCCTCCTGTAATGCAGCACTACCTGCTGAGGTATGTTCTGCTTGCTGCTCCAGAAGCGGTAGGAATTGTTCTGCCTCTGAGATTTCTCTATGCAGAGTTTGGCGAACACTCCCAATCTCCTGAATACACATCCCAAGGGTGACCACCTTGAAGGCGTCCCAATCTAGTGTCTTGTCAGATGCCATGCCTTCGTTCTCCTTAAAGTAATTACATTTCTGGGTGCTTTGGGCATCCTGAAAAACAGGATCCTCCAGGTAATCCCAGGGTAGGTGCCACATTGGGGGTCAGAGGATGTGGGACACCCCACTGCAGATCCACTGGGTGAGCATCATGATCCGAGACTATACAGCCCAGATGTCCGTAGCGCAGACCTGGGGCAACAGGGTAAGGGAGCACAGAATTCGATTGATGCGCACATATAGATTGTGTGGTGCTGAATAGGAGTAAACCTGGGAGTTTGGGTGTATTGCCCTCCTTCAGTCTTCCAGGGCCCAGTGTGTTACCCAGTTAGCAAAGCGTTCGGCCTGGGTGGAAAGGGGAGCACGTAGTAATGGTGGGTGGGAACAATTCAGGTTCAAATTTGCACTTGGCTCTTGGCTGAACTATTTCCACAGTCATCTCAAACGTACATATCCAGAGCTATGGTGGTCACAGAAGCTCAAATATTCTGAATAGGCTTTCTAACGCGGTCCCATGACGAACGTCAATAATAACAAGAAGGTAGAAAAGACACTCGTGGCGGTAGTTCAGATTCTCGCTCCCTGCACCGGCGTGTACGCAAGAAATGCTAAAGGATGTGTGAGCACCATAGCTCTGGATATGTACGCTTGAGATGACTGTGGAAATATTTCAGCCAAGAACTCCATCAATATATTTAAGTGTATTTTGGGATCATAAACAGTCTAGGATTAAGTTTCTAAGCCCTGAGGAAGTCAGTGAGATTATCCTCTCGGATGACGAAACACGTGTTGGCTGTTGGTCTTTGACCGTGTACCAGGAGAATAATCATCATTAATGAACAGAAGAATGGATTTAAGCTGCTGACTTTTGAATACATTTACATTGAGTGTACTTGGATCACAAGAAGAAGACACCATTTGCTTTAAACACGGACATTAAAGTCTCTTATCATTTGCACGAGTGCCTTGGTCCCTTTGAATTTTGTCTGTTTCTCCCGAGAAACTTTGGAGGAGTTGGGAGGACCCTCCTTCCAGGAGCACCGTGGTATCGGTTATTTGCTCATAAATACTATTTGGTGACTTTCTGTGAGCGCCTGTTCCTATAACCAATCCCCCCCCATTTCTTTTCTTTATTCAAAGGTGAAAGGACCCCTGCGAGATTATCGGCTGTAGAGAATAGTTATGTTTGATCTGTAATGAACAGCTGTGTTCAGAGCTGTAGTTCCTAGTGTCACAAGGAGAATCGGAAACCATACATGGGGGTGGTGCGGCCCGCTCTATCACTGCAGCTAGAGCCACTTGTGAGGGGGAAATTTGGCCTCCGACCAGGCAACTAGACAGTCTCTGCACTGTGTCACAAAATGAGCACCGAGTATTGTGCGTTGCTTAGGGTATAGCCTGGGCCCTGGAATACAGCTGTTACTTTGGTGCATCACGGGGGAGGGGGGTGCTCCCTGCCACTTGGGCCACTCCACATTTCCGGGCCCATGCAGGTTTGATGATTTGAGGATGGCTCGCTGCTATTGATGGTCATGAGTCCCCCACCCAGTACAGTCCCGATTCCCCAGGGCTGTGCGAAAAACTCTGACTCAGTGCGCCATGGTGGTGGCTTGCCATGGTGTAGTTATCGATAACAGCTTGGATCAGGAGGTATCCAAGTTGTGGTGGGCAGGAGGTAGTCCCGATGCGGCTGGTGACAAGGAGGGCAAGTGCTGAGCCCCAGAAGGTGGGGTCCGCCAACCCACAGCGCTGTGCCTTGGGATTGGAAGTTGTTTATTCTCATTGTGTGGGCCCCAGAAGTGATGATGGCAGTATTGTAGAGCGAATTGCCGGTTCAATCATTTAAATATGCCCTGATGCGGCCCGAGCGTTGGTTGAAGCGGGGGAAGCCCCAGTTGCTGCAGGAATAGCACACCCCTGGGAGACCACAAGGGTGTAGCGGTGCGAGGGGGGCCTGCCAAATGGGGGTCAGGGCCGGCCGATATCTGATGGGTCTGTGACAGGGCTCAGATTGGTGGCCTTGACGGTGGCGAAACAGCAGGGGATGTTCCCCCTGCTCGTGCAGCCTTACCTGAGGGCGTATGAAAAGTTCCTGGTGATGGGCAGTGGAGGTTGTGGTGGTCAGCAGAGGACAGGCGCTGTCTGCTGATGTTGAGGTAGGTCTTCTCACCTCATCCCGGGATCAGCAACACATCGTGCTTTTGTGGGGTTGTCTGAGGCCCCCGAGGGCTCACTGCCTTGGCAATCTGATCCCATCTCCCCTGTCCAGATGAATGTGGACTGGCTCCTGGTAGGGTACAGGATCAAATTTAAGATACTATGGGCCTCATTTACAAGAAACTGACGCATCAGCCCGATGCGTCAGATTTCTTTCGCTGCCCAACAATTCCCTAATTAATCCATGGATGCACTGTATTTACAATACAGAGCTCCATGGCGCACGTTTCACAGATGTCCGAATTTCTGACACAGCTGTTGGCGCTAACCTGATGCATTGCTGGACTAGCATCAAAAAAATGATGCTAAACCAGCAATGTGAGGAAGGCTCTAATAGGAAAAAACCTTGTGTCAGTTTAATGCCTGCTCTGAGCAGGCGTTACATTTTTGATGTACTGAAATCACAGACCGACGCAGTGAATAGTTTTAAATTTCACTGCATCATTTCTGCATGGCTTTTTGCCTAGGAACGCCTACCATGCAGATCATTGCTGGTAGCTGGCACTCAAAGGTGAAATGTGATGCTAGAGGCCTCTAGGGTCACTTTGTAGATTTCAAGTTGTTATTGCACCGCTGCAGCGTAAAAAAAGAAAAAAAACGCTGTGGCGGTGCAAGGGTCGTGTAAATAAACCCCTATGTATCACGCACAATGCTCTTCACAAATCTGGTCCAAACTGCCTTAATAGTCTGGCTTCACCACATTAGCCAAGATGGAACCTAAGATCAGTCAACAAATCAACTCATTCAACGCATGCCACAGAGACTGGGGTAAGGGAAATCACCAAAATTCCTGGGTGCATGATTTTGAAATGACCCCATCCTCACCTGGAGGCATATAGAGAGCTATTGCCAATTCAGGAAAGGCCGCAACACCTTTCTGTTTACTGATGTATTCAATTGGTGCCCCTAATCCTAAACCACCTGTTAAAATGAAGTAACTCCATCACACGCCTGGTTTCTCACATAGTTTAAATAGCCCGAGGGTTCTTCCTTCTTATGCCATTTTTTCATCCTTAGGTGGATGTATTCTTCCTATTTTTTCCTATTCAACATGCCTTATTGTTCCTATCATGTCCTCGCCTCTTATAGTGCTCGGAAATGGCTGTAAGGCAATGCGCAAGCACTCCATAAAACTCCTTAAATTAATACTCCAGCGGGGCCTCATTACTTTCCACTAACTAGGTCCCCAAACCTTAATATTGTGTCACTTGGACGACTGATCTCCTGTGCCTCATGGTAGTCGTTCTTCCCACCCTACTGGCCTCCTGCTATGGAATCTCACCACGACTAGTCTAAACTCACCTCTTGTTTTCACTCAACAATTGGAGTCACAACCCACATTATTTATTAGACAGTTTGATTAAGACTCAGATAGATCAATGGGGCCTTGTGCACACATCTCCTTACCCACTGGAGTCTCACAAATACATTTTACCTTTATCACAAAGCAACTTGCAAGTAACTCAGAACGTATAAAGACGGTATCCACAATAAAACCTATATCCCCGACATAGCAGTCTTAAAAAGTTTCTGCATACAATTGTGGCAAGCCGATTGTCAAGTTATCTGTGCTGAACAACACAAAATCAGTTTTAGGTTGTGTTCAGTATTCCTTGGCGGAGTGATCATGCTCACCCTACATGGTCCCGCGTTTAAGGTGCCCCAGCGACACACGTCCTAGGCTACAACTGAATATGCACTCTCTTGCTTCACTCAATCCCATTGGGTTGTTTAGTGTCTTGATCATTAAAGGACCCAATGAAATGAACAAAAACCCAGAGGGGAAGCCCAGACTGGAAAGTCCGAAATCTATACATATGTAAGTGTTCTCATTTGTTTGGAGAAGATTGGGGTTCACCAAGAGTTCTGAAAGTCTTACTGAGCAGAGCCTGTCTGCACAACAGACATTAATAGCATTAGATACTTTGCAACAAATTTTCAGTCAGTCGCTGTTTCTTGTTCATCTCGTACTTCTGTTTTTTTTTTTTTTGTGGTTTTTAACCGTCCCCATCACTTGCTGTTATCTTGTTGGTGTAGGAGCATTGCTGCTGTTTTTTTTTTTAATTATTCATTGATATAAGGTTTGATTAAAAATCGATCTCCATGTACAGAATACAGTATGCGTACTTTCATTCACTGACTGTGATATAAGTGATCTACATCAGCGAAGCATTTAAACAATTATTTAACTTATTCCTCTTTGGAACGCAATGGATTTAAAACACTGCATGACCTGGTTTCACAAGGGGTTTGTGGGTTCGCACCTCTAAATCCAACATATCTGTATAGTGTCAGAGCGGGGCGTGCCCGCGCAGGCAGTGGTGGCAGACCTGCTTTGGCATCACTCTGTCCCATCTACACTGCCATCGCAATCACTCCCAGTTCTGGGCTCAGCACCGCCGCCATATGTAACCACCCAGGGTACACCTTGGGATTTGCCAACACGCCACCAGAGATCTTAACAGTCTCCCGCGCCTTAGGCTCTTCATGACGACAGGATAGCAGAACCACGCCCTTTGGGGGGGGGAAATGGCATCCAGAACCAGGCCCTGAAACATTGGCCTTGGGACCTGACAACTTCTTACATCCTCAGTGCTATTTCAGGCCTAAGCAGCTAATTGGTAGAAAACGAAGGATCCTGTTGTGACTATTTGCAGCAGGTCCCTGACGGTGACTGGGTTTTTATGGTGTCGTGTACTAATTCAGCCTTTCAGGATAATGTTAAGTTTGGGTTTTCTTTTTACTGCTAAATGTTTCAAAGGGTCAAGCTTCAAGATGGAATAGTATATTGGGTAGTAATGGACCAGTCACTGGATATCTAAGATAAAGGAAGAGGAAAGAGAACTGCACTGCTACAGCTGTGCGTCACCCGCATCTTAGTAGACCAATAGGTTCTGGTTTGAAACAATACACTCACACAGCGATTGGTTGTTGACGTATCATATTGTTTGTTTTCACAAGGTCTTCCAACATGAATTCTGAGATGGAGACCGGCATGCAGGAGATACCACTAGAAGATGTTGATGAAGACAGCATGGAATTTAAGTTGCTTATGGCATTTGCCCAAAGAAATTTATCTGACAGCAGATTCCAGGAGCTTATCAAAAACCGCGATGCCCAGGTATGGGATGAAAAGAAAGGGAAAATGGTTGAGCCGATGAATGGACAGGGTGGAAAGGCCCCGAGAGACCTTTCTCCGAACGCCCCTTTGACTTTCGATTCCAAGCACACCAAAGTAGATCAAAAAAAGAGGAAAAAAGCTCGTTGGAAAAGGATGATCCCTCAGTGTATTCGAGGAGAAAGGTTGGAGTACGTTGGCATTATAAAAGAAGGTGAGCAACTGGAGATGAAAAATGAAAAGGGCGCAAAGGAGTCTGAGGCATCCCTAGAGAGTGTGTTCAAGCAAGAAGGTGGTGAGTTGGGATCAATGCCTTTTTTTTGTGTTTTATTTAGAGTGATTTTATCTGAGGCTTCTTCAGGATGTTCAGAATGACACAACAGGCCATCAGTGAAACATATGCATTTAAATAACCCAAACACTGTAATTCATATAAAAACTACAGTCATAACTATTGAAGTTTAAAAAAATAAAAAAAATACTTGCCTGGAGTTCACTCATACTTGCGTACAACATCCAGGAAATAAACCCATACTTCCTATCTGTCACAGAGGCATTAACTTTCCTATTAATACATTTGCCCTCCCTTGACAATTTTACACCTGAGAAAAAGTAAAGAGCACTGACTTTAATAATGCCATATTGGTACAGATTAGTCAAAGGGGGCAGAGTTGTCAGGTAGATCCCAAAAAGGACGTTGACTACTTACTAATGCAGGATGACAAGTTGTTAGTGTACAACACTGCTCATCAGGTACTGAACTGAAACTATTCCTAAATAGCAATATTTACTCAGTCCAAACAATAAATGTGCATCCTTCAGCAGTGGTTCCCAACCTTTTGACTTCTGTGGACACCCACTTTGTCATTATTGGAACCTGTTGACCCCCAAGGAATCATTATTGTAATACTGGGATCCCCCACTGAGTCATTACTAGAAGGCGGGGACCCCAACCTTAACACTGTCGAAGATTTGAACAGCAACATAATACACATAAAATACAGACGAAAGCATTCATCAAATACATACACAAATGACAACACTTTATTTAATTTGCAAACAAAGGTAAATTTAAAAAAAAAAAAAAAATGAATTTTAATAGGAAGGTTGGAGCTTTTCTGAGTTCAATTCGTCACACATCGACCGTACTGTATTCCGAGCATTCTAATTTTGTTAGCCTCCAGTTATCAAATTCCTTGTCACTTACAGTACGTTTTAAAATTTTCAATTGTAGATTTAGCCACTTAATTTATATACACTTTATTAATCTGTTAATATTATTTCATTTTCTATGCTGCACGGACCCCCGGAGGAGGCTTGGTGGACCCCCAGGGGTTTCC